>NW_021621692.1:3832493-3836776 GCF_004785775.1 Grammomys surdaster
CTCTCTCTCTCTCTCTCTCTCTCTCTCTCTCTCTCTCTCTCTCTCTCCTCTCTTCTCTCTCGTTACAGAGGACATGTAGGGTTTTGTTTTTTTGTTTTGTTTTGTTGAGTCAAGAAGGAAAGTCAGAGCAGGTAGCTAAATTTTACCTGGGGGCAGAATGGAGCAGTGGGAGGAAGCTGGAAGCTACTATTTGTTCAAGTTAGGTAAAGGTGAGTGCCTTCTCCATAGGAACCTACAGCAAACAACAGCACTAGAAGTGAGAGTGAGCCCACTGCGTTTATGAGCTCCTTTGATTACAAAGTTGCCTCTGTTTGAGAGCACACAGCCTTGGACCCACATGAAATGAGCCCCTGCCTTATCTCAATCCGCTAAAGACCTGGGCCTTTGGCACAGAGGTGCTTGCTTCCTACCCTGTCATTACACATGGCAATCCCATCTCTGGAGAATTTCAGGACTCATATTGCTAGGCAACAGAATGGCTCTTTATCCCCCAGAGCAAATCTGTGCCTTCAAGTCAGAATCCCTTGCATTCTAGAAGATGGTATCAGGCATTTTTCTGCACAGTGCCTGCTTCAAGTATGTGGAGTGACGAAGCAAGCCCAAACAGTATCCAGAAGTTAGGATCTATTTCAAATGTTGCAAAGGACTTTCTGTCCAACATTATTACCAAAACAAAACTGTCTGTGCCTGTCGATGTCAACCTTGTCAGCAAGGGCTGGGACATTCTCCCTTAATACACACATAGATGGATTAATATTCTGGCTGTTCAAATACAACGTTTTCTAGACACATCCTCCTGTAAAATACTGGTACAAACCTTAGAAAGAGAAGAACTCTTCTATTACCCTGAGAACCGGGAAGAGAATAAGAGCTGATAGGTAGATATGAATTATAGAATATTCTAGCTTGCTGACAAACAGCAGAAAAGAGAACTAAAATTCCAATGGAGTGACTAGCAGAGGTACCTCATCTATGTTCAATGACTGTGATTTTTAAATAAAAATTTAAAAGAGCATGTATAAGAAGAAAGAGAACTCCACACAATTCGATCTAAAGTACTTTTTTTTTCTGTTCGTTAAGACAGGGATATTGTTTCTCAAATCTAGGGTCACTTCAGAAGGGAAGTATATCTGCTTGGACCAGATAGACATCAATGTTGGTTTCAATAGTGGAATTGACCGTATATTTCTGGTATTTTCTGTTTGTTAAGACAGTAGGGCTCCTTTAAGTATGGCTGTTTTGTAATGAATGCTCTCCTTCCTTGTAGGACAAGTTCTCTGGATGTCAGCTGAGTTACTAAGATAACTCTGCTGGTCAAAAGAACCCCAAGGTTCTTGGAAACATCCATCTCTCCTCATTAAAAAGAAAAGATTTTTTTTTGGTGTGTCTTCACCGAACATTCAAAACTGTTTCTTCAAAGGGTTTTGCAAAAACTCAGACTGTTTTCTAAAGCAGAAACACTGGCGTCCCCAGCGGAAGCAATGGGCAGTGTGCGAACCAACCGCTACAGCATTGTCTCTTCAGAAGAAGACGGCATGAAGCTGGCCACCATGGCAGTCGCCAATGGCTTCGGGAATGGCAAGAGTAAAGTCCATACCCGACAACAGTGCAGGAGTCGCTTTGTGAAGAAAGACGGGCATTGCAATGTTCAGTTTATCAATGTGGGTGAGAAGGGACAGAGGTATCTGGCAGACATCTTTACTACCTGTGTTGACATCCGCTGGCGGTGGATGCTGGTTATCTTCTGCCTAGCATTTGTGCTCTCCTGGCTGTTCTTTGGCTGTGTGTTTTGGTTGATCGCTCTGCTCCATGGGGATCTGGATGCTTCTAAAGGGAGCAAAGCGTGTGTGTCTGAGGTCAATAGCTTCACGGCTGCCTTCCTCTTCTCCATCGAGACCCAGACAACCATTGGCTATGGTTTCAGGTGTGTTACAGATGAGTGCCCAATTGCTGTTTTCATGGTGGTATTCCAGTCCATCGTAGGCTGCATCATCGACGCCTTCATCATTGGCGCAGTCATGGCGAAGATGGCAAAACCAAAGAAGAGAAATGAGACTCTTGTCTTCAGTCACAATGCTGTGATTGCCATGAGGGACGGCAAACTCTGTTTGATGTGGAGAGTGGGCAACCTTCGCAAGAGCCACCTTGTGGAAGCTCATGTCCGGGCACAGCTTCTCAAATCTAGGATCACTTCAGAAGGGGAATATATCCCCTTGGACCAGATAGACATCAATGTTGGTTTTGATAGTGGAATTGACCGTATATTTCTGGTGTCCCCCATCACTATTGTCCACGAAATAGACGAAGACAGCCCTTTGTATGACTTGAGTAAGCAGGACATTGACAATGCAGACTTTGAAATCGTTGTCATACTGGAAGGCATGGTGGAGGCCACTGCCATGACAACGCAATGCCGGAGTTCGTATCTGGCCAATGAAATTCTCTGGGGTCACCGCTACGAGCCAGTGCTCTTTGAAGAGAAACACTACTATAAAGTAGACTATTCAAGATTCCATAAGACTTATGAAGTACCTAACACTCCCCTTTGTAGTGCCAGAGACTTAGCAGAGAAGAAATACATCCTCTCAAATGCAAATTCATTTTGCTATGAAAATGAAGTTGCCCTAACAAGCAAAGAGGAAGAGGACAGTGAGAACGGAGTTCCAGAGAGCACAAGTACAGACTCACCTCCTGGCATCGATCTCCACAACCAGGCAAGCGTACCTCTAGAGCCCAGGCCCTTAAGGCGAGAATCAGAGATATGACTGGCTGATTCTGCCTTTGGAATATTTACTTCGCTACACAGTCTGATGTTGGTCAGAGGTCCGAGACAGTTATACAGACCATGGTACTGGTCGAGAGGTGGGTGAAAGCAAGCAGCCACAAGAGACAGACTAAGGCTAGCACAAAGGTTTCAAGAAAAGACTGTAAGCTGGATGACTGATGTAATGCGCTTTGCAGGCCTCCAAGAGACACGATGGCACATATCGGTTGTAGTATAAGTTATGGGGTTTTTAATGTATTGTTTTGTGTTTTTACAAAACTTGAATATGCAGGCAAGCCTCGGTTTGGGTACATGTCTTGCCTGGAATGCTTCTCTTTAGGGGAACAAGAGTGATTTTAATGGCATAACATAGGCAAGACTCTGCCTTAATTATTTTGAAAAGCTGCTAACTACATGAACACAAACTGTATTTTTGTTGCAGTGTAGTTTATCTTTTACATAACGTTAAAACGCCAGTGTTGAACATAATTGAAGGCGCACAGTGTGCTTCAAAGCGTCAAGTATTTGGCTATTAACTGCCAAAACAAGATCATGATTTTCTGAGGCCAGTAATTTGTTTGCTAAAATTGATCTCTCTGTCTCCTCTCCTCTCCTCTCCTCTCCTCTCCTCTCCTCTCCTCTCCTCTCCTCTCCTCTCTCCCTCTCTCTCTCTCTCTCTCTCTCTCTCTCTCTCTCTCTCTCTCTCTCTCTTGTTATATAATAGCATTATGTAATGCTAGCCAAATGGTAGCCTCTGGGTTTTATACTTTTCTTTTCCACAATGCTAGTAGGTTATTTCAAACTTTCAGTTAGAGTAACTTAAATAAATACCAAAGATAATGCACCTTCCTTCCCCTCCCCACTTTGGCACGTGGAGACTATATTTTTAAAAAGAAACAAAGCTCCATGGATTGTCTTGGAAATCCAGAGACACTATCTTTGAACTTCAGCAAGATGTGAAACAGTCCATTCATTTTGCACTATAGTCTGAAAAGAACAGCAAAGTCTGAATGTAGTGTGTTTTTTGAGTCTGTTCTTTCGTGCATCTTTCTTATTTAGGGGGGAAGAGGGAAACGTGGATCACAGTTACATATTCACTGTAACAATATCTTCAATATCTTTCATTCCCTGATAGGCTGATAGGTAGTGCTGGTCAGGCTAATGTACTCAAAGGGAGAGGGGACCGGGGGAGAGAGAGAGAGGTATGCTTGGACTTTTTTGGGCTTTTCTCTCTTTGCACATTCCAAAGTTTGTTCCATAAGATCAGATCTAAGTTGAACTTTGTTGGTAACCTGGCACCTTCCAAACCGTCACCCAGCAGGGAAGATGAACAGATTTCAAATTTTGCAGCTGAGTCATAGCTTTGACTGCTAGGGCATTTCTAGTTCAGTGTCACATTAAGAAAGATGTCTGGCCTCTAGGCTTGTCCTTCTGAGGTCTCTGGGGGGGGGTGAGGAAGACATATAAGACAGAGAGAGAGAGAGAGAGAGAGAGAGAGAGAGAGAGAGAGAGAGAGAGA
>NW_021621692.1:3836786-3839582 GCF_004785775.1 Grammomys surdaster
AGAGAGAGAGAGAGAGAGAGAGAGAGAGAGAGAGAGAGAGAGAGAGAAAGAGAGAAAACAGGAGCCACTTCAATGCAACTTTATGGGGGAGAGGGAAGTTGCCTCTTTCATGACAGAGGGTAAGAGGGACTCTTTCAGTATTCTGTGAGCCATATAAACACAATTACAAGCTAAGGAGTTAAGAGTCTAAAGGGTTATTTCTCTCTCTGTAAACGCTCATGATTAATGTGAGCTGGTCATTGTCTCTTGGAAAGTCTCAGAGCAGGTTGCCAAGGACACGTTATTTTCTAGAAGCCTTTTTTACCTATTCACCTGGTTTTATAAAAAGCTCTCTCCCCTCCCTCAGTCTAGCTCAATGCTGCAATTCTCCCTCTCTTCCTTCCTCTTGGTTTTACTGTTCTCTACTCGTAAACCCTAGGGCTGATAATTTTCCTTTTTAGTTGGCTTCTCAAAATCAACTCTCTAATGGTATTACACCCTAATATGCCATTAAAAATCAGCTTGTTCTAGAACCATGTATTTTATTTCAGTTGATGTTTGTGCTGGGTCTGTGGCTGGTGAGCCTCTGTGTCTGGATGCAGTGCCTGCAAGAAACAATGGCAGTTTCTGCTGTCTTCAACTTTCTAAGTCAATGGATTTGAAAACTGTTGGTATTATGGAAATCAAGAGAGACATGTTGAGAAAGTGGTTGTTATTGGATATCCGGGTTTAAAGGTAGGGTTGCAAGTCGCTTAAAGAGTTGGTGGGATTGGGGACAGGGAGAAGTCACAGGAGAGAAAACAGACTGGCTTCTGACAGTAGGAGGCTATGGAAGGCTTCAGATGCTGCTATTACGGTGATTTGCAAAGGAAAGAAATCAAACCAAAGAGTATTCAGTGGACAGTCAATCAAATGAAGATTCAGTAGAGAGTGGGGGTGACAACCTGGACTGACCCCAAACACATAGCGCTACCACTTAAAAAGACTTGAGTTATTTGAAAAGGGGGGGGGGCGGGTACAGAGTCAAAAAAAGTGGGAGGGGAATCTTTCAATTATTTTTGCTTTAAAAAGAAGAAACCATCTAAAATTTCTGGTGCATAGGTTTGTTTTTTGTTTGTTTGTTTGTTTGTTCGGTTTGTTTTTCTTTTTGTTTTTCAAGAAAAATTTTGCAGAAGCTACATTTTTAAAGTGTACATTTTATAAAGTTTATCAGATATTTTCATATTTAAAGCCAAATGTAAATAAAAAATCTGTAAAGGAAATAAAAAATACCCTAAGAGGTATAACTACCACAGTGAATTCTGCAAGCTAGTACCTATATGCTACCGGTTAGCATGGTTTTAGCAGATATTACCAGCCTTTTGAGGTTCGACTTAGTATGTTCTTCTGTTATTTATTTCAGCATGGACTGTTCTTTTGAGAGCTTTTTGTAGTTATTAGCATCTTAATAGTTACAAGCTTTAAATGGCTTTTTGTTTTGTTCTGCCAAGAGCCAAGACATAGGTAATGCATGGCATCTCTTCCTGCATTTTTACCTTCAGACTATCTGTCTTTATTGACTGGGCCTCCAGAACTAGTGCACACACCTGCCACTAGTATGCAGATGGAGGGACTCACCTTGAACATCTGGGGTTCATCCCCAGATGCCAGTTGCTTCTGTGCTGCAAGCAAATCCCTCTAGGATGTATTCCCTTTTAAAGAATGTTTGCCCGTATCTGAATGGGCATTATATTTTTTTTTGGAGGGGGGAGGCATAGATTCCTGGCTATTCTATTTTTAAATAAAAGGTAGACAAACTGAATTCTATTTTGATTATTGAGAAAGGAATAGTTTTCTATCCCTCTAAGAGTATACTTGAATCAGACATTTTTAGAATGTCATATAGCACTGTAGTCATTTCTAAATCCCTAGAGAAGTTTGTTTGACTCTGTTTCTGTTCTGTAAATGCATTATTCCTTTTCTTTCACTTCCTCTCTCCCTATATATTCCCCTCCCCAAATCATGATGTGTCTCTGATGACCTCGGTTCCCCAAAGATGTTCCCCTTGCAGATAACAAACGTCAGCTTTTAACTTATAATCAGCTACCCATAAAAGCAAAGAGCTCATCTCGAGGGGTGGGTTGAACTCTTTATCACTCTGTTCAATGATGTTAAGGTGGAAAGTATAAAAGTGTTGCATTGTCACATCCCCTCCCACAACCTTCAGCAAACTAGAGTTTCTTTCCTAGGAATGTTAGGTCTCAGCTCTGGGCTCTGGCGAGTTGAACGATCCTAGCCTTTGACAATCGCGATAGTTATTATTTTCCCATTTGCCATCTTTTTGTATCTAAAGTCTTCCTATTGTACTGCACAAACCATGGGTTGTATATATTTTTTATATATTATGTCTTATTTTATTATTTCTAAATAAAAATTGAAAATACATTTGTGGACGTGTCATTGGACCTCTTGTTTGATCTCCACAGAAACATACATGTTCTCGGACAATGGGACATAAACTCTGACCATTTGAATGAATAGAGCCATAGAAATTGACTGAACACACAGGTCCGGAGGACTGGCAGATTAGTTTAATCCAGGTTAGAGGAAATCAAGTTTGTATTTTGGTTTGGAGCAGAACAGCTTAGAGGATAGGAAAAAGGAAACAAAGTAAAGCTAGCAAAAAGAGTTATATTTTGGTTACTAAGTTACAGTGCTTATTTTTTTTTTTGACCTTTGACTATAAGTAGATTCTGCTTTGCATATTATTTGTCTTTTCTTCTTCTTCTTCTTCTTCTTCTTCTTCTTCTTCTTCTTCTTCTTCTTCTTCTTCTTCTT
>NW_021621692.1:3839592-3855606 GCF_004785775.1 Grammomys surdaster
TTCTTCTTCTTCTTCTTCTTCTTCTTCTTCTTCTTCTTCTTCTTCTTTTTTAACAATTAAGGTTGTGTCTCATGTAACTAAGATTGGCCTCTGAATTCGATATGTGGCCAAAGATGACCTTGAACTTTTGATTTTCCTGCTTTTATCCTTGTGATGAGATTTCAGGTGTGAGCCAGGAGGTCTGCTTTATTTGGTGCCAGTGATAACACCCCACGGGGCTTTGTGTATGCTAAGCAATCAGTGCTATAGCGGAGCTATGCCCATACTATTTCATCCCATGCCTGCCCAACACAAAAATCATGATATTATTGTTTGTCAATTCTATGAGAAACCAAGAAAGTTAGAATGAACTTTAAAGCTAGGAAATCAACAAAGACAGGGGGGAATTCAAGTTTGACATGCTTCCACTGCATCACATATTATTTTACAACATATTGCCAACTCTATATGGTCCCTGAGAAAAAGGATCATTCTCTCTAACAAGTCACAAATAAAATGCTTTTCCAAAGCTGAAAAAAGAAGGGAAACTCCCATTCCAAAGTATGCGATTCTTGCTATTTCTTATTCTCAGTGAACTCTTTCAAATGTGGCTCCAAGTTCCTGGAAAATATTAAATAATTTCATCTAACCAGCAAAATTATGTGGCTCTTATTCGATCTCCACTGGAGAAATACAGTCACCAAGGCTTGGAGATGAACTTGTCCGAGGTCTTAGCCAGAAACCCAAAGAAGGATGGGACAAAGCGTTCATGGTAGAAGGTTCTGGAGCTGAGACTGAGACTTGAGCACTTCAGCACCAGCTCTTCTTCTGGTCCCTTAGGAGTTTTCAGTGTAAGAATTATCATCTAACCTAAGGATCTTGTGTTCTTTCTCTTTTATATTCCTCTACACACACACACACACACACACACACACACACACACACGCACACACACGCACACACACGCACACACACGCACACACACGCACACACACGCACGCATGAATGCCCGTACAAGACCCAGGAGCAAAGGCTGGATAGGAATTGGAGCTGTATTATGAACCTCACTTTCTCAACTCCTCTTTTATGATCTGAACAGCTAGGAAGGAGAGCTCATTTGCAACACATAGAATCATCGCACGTGTAAACATCAATTTTGGGATCTGCATACATTTCAAACTTCAGATTCATTTCAGTTAACTTTAAATAGCTCAGGCCTGTCTCTTCTAGGCAAAACTTCAAAGCTTTTGCCATTCAGCAAACAGCAGGTAACTAACCACCTCAGACACTTCTGCTTTCTGGATGCTGTGGGCAGCCAGAGGGTAACAATGTTCCTGTGGATGGGAGGGGCAAGCATACCACAATAAAGCCAGACAGGACAGATGCAATAAAGACACCATCTGTGTTTATACTCATTCATTTATTTCTTTGTATGTCTGCACATATGTATATATCTTTGTACACATTTAGATATTTAATATAATAATGGCTATATGTAAGGTTCCGAGTTGAGTTGATCAGCCAATACAGTTAAGTCGTCCAAGCGCCGGACTCCCCAGGCCACAACTCTATGAATAATATTTATGAAGAAGAAAATATATTTTAGAAGCTCACTTTAGCTCCCAGAAAACTTGTTAAACCAACTGGAGTTGTTCTTGTAAAGCTATATAGACACACACATACAGAGGGAACACCAGCCCCACACAGGGAGTCCACCATGCATATAGTTTGAAATCTGTCTGGTGCTTTCCTCAGGGACTCTAGTGGTCCCACGACTCAAAGCTCTGGCTGAGGTTCGTCTTTAAGAACTTTAAAAAAAAATTTTTTTTTACATCATCACTGGCTTAATCCCTTGAAGATAAAGATGAACTGAAATTATCAGAGTGTTTAGCTCTGAAATGAGGTGATGAGATCCCAGGGTGCTGGGCTCTCAGAGCTCAGGTAGGGAGTATTCAGTGAGAACTAGGAGGGGCCAACTCTGGTAATTTGGAAGCTGGAGTTGTTGACTCCCTGAGAAAAGAGGACAGTTAAAGAGAGTGTGGAAGAGAGGAGATTAAGCCAGGTGAGCCTGCTCCAGCACAGGAGCACAGGACAGTTACCAAATCCCAATGATAATAACATGAATAATTATACATAAGTGGCTCTCTCCAAGTAACTAAAATGTATAGCCTGGGGGGATATTCATTGTTTGGCGGGATGGTTTTCTTAAATTATAATGCTCTCCCCAATTTAAATAATACACATTATTTAACGCTTCCTTGAGTTCCTGAAGCTAATATGATCCTTTCTTCATGGTGACAGCTGAGCTTCTACATGTCTTATTTACTGTGAAACCATCACCTGTTCTTTTGTCCACTAGCAGAGTCAGCTAGCACAGTTTAGTCTTTACTTCTGATCGTTTGAATCAAGGAAAACAGATTAAGAGACTATGCTGTACTGACCGTACGTTATCTCATCATAGGTGCTGAATCATCAATCCCTTTGCATCCTGCAGAGGCTATAGGTTATCAAGAAACTCTGTCAGAATAGGAACAATAACATGCAAGCCATGAAGTTCTTCTTCCTCATCTTACCACCACTCCTGTCCCTCTTTTCTTCCTTTCTGGTGCTGGAGACTGACTCCAGAGTCTTGTTCATACCAGGGAAGCAGTCCACCACAGAACTAAATTCCATTCCCTATTTATCATTTTAAGTTTGAGGCAGGCTTTTACTAAGGTGACCGGGCTGGTCTTGAATTTATATTCTTTCTGCTTCACTTTTGGGAGGAGCTGGGTTTACAGGATCATAAACCTAGGCCTGGGGTTGAAGCTAGTTCTTATTTCAGGTTTGGGGTTCTAGTCTGAGATCTTGAGCCTGTTCAGAAGTTTGACTTCTAGAATGTTCTATTTAACCCAGTCAAGAGGACGAATTACTGTATGTTGTAAGTACTGTAAAGTTTTCTACATTGTATGTGAGTTCAACAGATTACAATTTGGAAAGTGGTCATTATTACTTTTTTTTTCTTTAAAATTAAAAAATAATACAGCTGGGCTTAGAAATAAAAAGTATAGATATGACATTAAGTAATAATTCCTCAGAAGCTGCTACTTATTTGGCTTCATGAAGATAAACTCTTTCTCTCCATATTTCAAAACACTCACTGGGAAGTTAAGGGGTTTTAAGGGTTATCACACCACGGATTTGAGTATTTATGCAAAAACATACTGGGCGTCATTTTTTTTCTTTTAAAAGTAGATCTTTTAAAATGTGCTATTTTTAAAAAAGCTTCCTGTTAAATTCTACTATTATGGAAAGACATCAAGAAACTGGCTGACGTGACGATGGTGGACAGGTAAGATGACAACCATCAAGCTAGGGAGATGGCTCGGTGGGCAAAAGGATGAACATCTGAGTCTTAATCCCAAGAACACCCAGAACCCCTGAAGAAGACAGCCTGTTAACACAGACTTCTACAATCACAGAATTACTACAGAGGTGTGGGAGATGGAGACATAAACATCTTTGGAAGTTTCCAGATGGACTAGCCTGGTGTACACAGCACAGTTGCAAACAAGACAACTACTGTCTCAAACAAGGTGAGAGGTGAGGACCAACCCCCACAGTTATCTTCAGACTTGGACATTCACTCATTGGCATGTCTGCACTTCACACACATGGACGAGCACTTACCTACATATATTGTACACATATGCTCTTAAGACGACAAATGATCTTTTTTTTTTAATGCTCCAGCTAAATTTTTCATGCTCAGATTTCAAGAGGGTTTTTTTTTTTTTTTAAGGACTGTGCATACGTAGGCATATCTTACCTTTCTTCATTCTAATGTTTGTTCAGATTGTAGATTCTACTGGGATTACAGTCTATCCCTGATTCCTAAGCGGAGGGCCAAATAGCTTTATTTGAGTATGAATTTAGGTCCATGTAACAAACAAACAAACTATAAATTTTGTTTGCCTTTGTTTTTTTTTTGTTTTTTTGGTTTTTTTTTTGTATTTATTTTTCCTAAGACAATTCTTTATTTGACGCCTCGGCTAAGCCATTTTGTTTAACGGGGTGCTATAGTGAGAAGGATTGCACTAAATAGTATGCAGGAGTTTATTTTAAAATATGCAGTTAGCTCCATTAAAAACCTACTTAGAGAAATGCATTATTTACCAATAGAGACATTTCAATGACAAGTTTATACACATCCTTAGCAACACACTCTTGGCAAAAGCACTCGCAGATCGCTCCCACTCACAGCCAGGTGAAGAAAGGAGGTTTCCTTTGGTCCTCATGCACATTTTCTGGTGGGCATGAGATCGACAAGTCCTACTCTCTGTCTCTTCCAGAAGCAGTTATAAGTTGAGTCCCTTGAGTACCCTCACCATCAGTGAGGCAGATGAATAAGATGCCCCCGAGTTGCCATAGAAACGGGGAGCAGCATCGAAGCACCTTCTCCTTCCTGCATGCTCTTTAATTTCATCTGAGTGACTGTGTTCAAGAACCAAAAATAAAAGGTGCACAAAGATGTAATTATATAAAAAGCTGTGTTCAATTATAAATACAGTATGTACTTCTGCCTCTGTCTACAGCTCACTCGCTTCTTTCTCCAGTTTGAAGTCATTTGAACTATTCAAGGGAAAGTCTCCATTTTCTGTTTAACTCAAGTGAAGCACAGATTTGCCAACATAAGAGAGCAAGGCTGTCTTCTCCGTTTTCAACTTTGCCTGGCTCATATTTGACATCCGTTTGGTGGCACTTCTGATAATAGGATCCCTTTACAGGGAATGCTTATGCTGGGTCATGTGGGTCTACCTGGAGCTCCCGAATTTGCTCTTCCATTAGGCACTCTTGAATATCTAGATGCCTAGAACATTCTGTAGATTTATGAACTTTTTTTTTGTAAGCTAATAAAAAGTGAACAGCTGAATGCCAAAAAAAAAAAAAAAAGCTATTAGTAGAGAAAGCCAACAGATTCTTTCTCTTTAAAAAAAAAATTCCTGTTGCTACTTGTAATAAGCAGGTCTTTCACAATGGTGGGGGCTGCCATGAGGTCCTCAACAGTAGCTCCATTGCAGCGTGCACCTTGAAGGTCATGCTCAAAATGCAGAGTGTCTGCTTCTCTTTGTTCATCTTTTCATTGGGTCGATGAATTAAAATTTTTGATAGGGAAAAACCAAATACCTCCTCTTCCTGATGAAGCAAGGCAGTCCTGGCCCTGCATGTTGGCATCATTTGAAAGGTAATTGTGCCCAGGCAGTGGCTTCCTGCTAGTGATTTGCATGAGACTGTGTGCTCTATAGAATTTACTCTCAGAAGAAAATGCAAAGGTACAGGGCGTGGCAGCTGAGGCAGGACACAGCTGATTTGTTGTGTGTGACTCTGTCTCCTGGGAACTCTTGATTTAAAAGGACTATCTAATCAGGGCACTATGCTGGGTCTCTGCAAGGCAAACAAGTCCTTTACATGAAGAAATATGAAAGGATTTTTTTTTCCCTTTAGGACAGTTGGCAACCTGCAAGAAAAAATGCTGCTGGTTTATCTAGTGCCACTTGGAAAGCCAGACTGGCTATGTTGATTAAATACCTATTGAAACCAGGTACACGCTTGCCAAAAAATAAAATAAAATAAAATAAAATAAAATAAAATAAAATAAATAAAATAAAATAAACCTGACTGTATATGGTTGAAATTGTTACTTACTTAATAAATCTATAATTTCCAGAAATATGTATCCAGGACAACATAACAAATACAAAATGAACTTTAAATACACACACACACACACACACACACACGTGTGTGTGTGTGTGTGTGTGTGTGTGTGTGTGTGTGTAGCCTAGAATATCAGAAGCATATTTTATGTTCTGTCTCAAGCTAAGTATGGGTATACTGGTTTAGGATTTCTGTATGATTTTATTTCATCTTTTCGGTTTGTTTAGGATTTTGTTACTCTATGTTGACTTATGATGAGTACTCAATTCCAATTTGGATTTTCCAAAAATAATATAGACATCTAACCTCATATAATATAAACTGAGGACTTCTCACTACACACTTCATGACAGACATCAGACTTGTCATGTTTCTTTAAGAGTTCCTTCCCTTTCTCTCCCCTCACTATGTACCAGCCAGAACACTCTTCTTATCTCCGGACTCCCTTTAAGGTGCCCAGTAAAACAAAAGGTCTTATAGTTAACAAGACTCCCATTAAAAATGGCTAGGTCCATGGCCCAGTCACAGAGCTTCAGTGTGCTTTGCACTGTCCCACTAAGATCCACAAACAAGGACATCTTCTTCACTATGGTTTGAGGTTTCCCTTCAGTCTTTTGGTCTCAGTGTCTGATTCCAGTGTACATTATGGCAGCTCAGCCAGCCTTGGTAGGTAGAGTCATGAATATGAAATGTATATGGAGTTATGACCACAGGGCAAAACACCACACACACACACACACACACACACACACACACACACACACACACACACACACAAACATACACACACACACTCACACAATCTTGGTCTGAGTATTCCCTCTGTGAATTTCCTGTGGGACTTGGGACCAGCAAGGCTTCCAGGTTAATCGACTGGGATGTTAGCAAACAAAGAACTTCTTACCTCTAATGCCAGTGGGGATCTGATGCCATGAATGGAGCCCTGTGGAATGCATAGGAAGGACTACCCTTTCCCTCAAATCTGTCCCAGGTCAACCAGTGCCACAGGTTGACCCCTTATAATATAAAAATGTATTAGTTATTTAAATGGATAGGTATAGAACACTTGAAAATAGGCTTCTTATGTTTGAAAAATAATCTCTTTTCTTTATTTTAAATTATCTATCTTTCTATCATTTATTTATTTAAAATAATGTCTCTTATAGTCCAGAATGGCCTTGAATTCTGTATGTAGCTGAGAATAACTTTAAACTTCTGATCTTGGAATGTCCCACCATGGCTGGTAGATACAGTGCTGGGAACTGAATCTGGAACTCTGCCTGCTAGTCATGCACTCCACTAACTGGACTGTGTGTCTCGGCTTCCATCTCTTATGCATAAGTTTTTTAAAAGTCAATTATTCCTTTACAGTGTTTTTACGCGCGCATGTGCATATGCATACTTTTGTGACTTGCATAAAGTTACATGCTCTTCCTGTAGTTACAGCAGTCGGCATATTGGTTTCAATTCCCAAGCCTCTTTAATCTCCTCTTTCAGAAAACCTTACAGCTTCAAACCACATGTGACTCCAGAGAAATCACAAGTTCGTTTTATTATTTGTTTTAATTTGAGGATTATTTGAGGATTCCATACACCAGGACTCTGCTCTTCGTTTCCAGTCCCCCTCTCTCCTATATCACCTCCTGTGCTCCCCACTTCCTCTCATGCCCATGTGGTCCCTTTTCTATAACTATTGTAGTCACACACATGTACAACCCACTGAGTCCATCTATCATTGTTTGAAATTGGAAATGAATTTTGTCTTTTCTGGAGATCCATTGTGCTCCCCTTTCGTAAGCTCTCAGTACCCCTGCTTTGATGCACTCTGTCTGGATTCCACTCTCTAACTTTTAGAAGAAACCCTTTCTCTCAAATTTTCAAGATCTTGGGGACATTGAATATTTAATGTACTGTTCTCCCCATTTTTTTCTAACCACCTGCCTCCCAGCTCAGCTACTTTGATCACTGACTGTTTTTGCTAAATTGTTAATAGCTAGCTTTGAAGAAAAAGATATCATTGTGATCTCATACTGTAGAGAATCGAATGCACACATTTGTGTGTGTGCGTGTGCTTGTGTGTGTGTCTGTGTGTGTGTAGGGGAAACTGGGAAGGGAGATAACATTTGAACTGTAAATAAATAAAATAACAAAAAGAAAAAAAACACATATATACAGCTATATAATCCAGTATACATTTTGCCTTAAGGAAATCTTCAACTCTGAGAAGCATTTCACAAGCACCTTCAACAGGTTTTATGAAATAGATTTACTTTTTCTCCATCTCTTTATTTGTATGCACAATGCATTTAATTGCTCATCACAAAGTATTTCTTGTCTCTCTATTCATCATCCACAAAGACGGGTTGAGAATAAGTTGCTTTTTACAAGTTACTTCAACAGTTTGAGTATCATTGAATCATTTGGAAGTAGGGATGAAGGGGATAATGTTTGCAAAACATGTTTTTATAAATTATGAAAGGGACTCAGTGGGTAAAGCACTTGCTTGAAAGCATGAGGAGCTGAGTTCAGATCCTGGGCACTCAGGTAAAGTCTGTTGTTGTGGCATCCTGTCTACAATTCCAGTGCTCAGAGGTTCGGATGTGGGAATCCTGGATCAAGCTGGCTATTGGGACCAGCTGACTAAGTCAGCCACAGTTTAAATGAAATATTCTGCTTCAATATGGAAAGTGGAAAGAGATGAAGAAAGACAGCGGATGTCAGCCTCTGAGCTCCGTAGTCATGTGCATGCACACACAAGTACATCCACATAGGCTTGTGAACGTGAAGACGCACAGACACTACTCATACATATATGGAAAAGAATATACTTTTATGTATATGTTATTTACATATTTACAGAAGCATTATTTTCTTTTTTCTGTGTTATTCTTCTCCTTAATTTCTGGATGCTGGAATGGGGAAATAATTCTCTTTTTGCAAAATGTCTTCCTAGCACCAGGTACCTGGAGCTGTGATAGCTATTGTGTATTCAAGGGTGCTCTTTGCAAAGAGTTTGCAGCAGAGTTAGGGAGAAGGAGAAAAGCAATTATAGTAATCTAATTTTAGATTTCTATATTTGTGCTCTGACCTTAGCAATTAAGCCAAAGGTCTCCAATGAAGTGTCTGTGAAGACACAGGGTAAGCGTTCTTCCCCACAGTTGCCGAAACACTCCACCACTCTGCCTGTCACATTCTGTCGAACGCTAAGTGGACAGAACTTCTTTCTTACATTTTCTTTTCTTACTTGTGTCTGTAGGATTGGAGCTTGTGCACCTGGACTCTGGCCCTGTGTGAAGGGAAGGCGTTGTTCCTGGCAAAATGCTCGGTAGCAAGCCTATCAGATTACAGACTGGATTTCCTTTATCTTGGGGCATTGGACTCTATTCAGGGGGCAAGAAGGCTAGGATTTCACCCACATCTTGTTTGGACATGCTACCTGCTCCTTATTCTCATCCTTCTGGAGAGAAGGTAGTCTCTTGGCATATAGTCTACTAGAGTCAATGTCCATTTAAAAAAAATATCTGGATCACTAGATGTCTTTTTGCTGAACAAACATGACCTTATTGTCCAAAACCACAGCTACTCCCAAGAGCAAGAGGTTGGCCCTTCCTAGAACTTTCATGGAAGTAGCAGCGTCCCTGAAGTGTGGCAAGGTTTGACAGCATTTTAACCAAGACACAAGAATGTTTCCCCTCCTGTCTTGCGCCAATGGGGACATTTCTCCTCAACAGACTCTGGAGCCTCTGCCCTCTCACTTGCTATATATAGGGCCTTACTTTTCAGTATACATTGCTACATTTTGGAGGGTCAATCTTTATCAGACTTTAATGTTTCAGACATCTTCCTGGAAAATCTGCTAATAATGAAACATTTAATTTCTTTTGACAGATACTTTTTTTTTTCCCAGGAAAATGGTATTCCTCACAGTTATGAAAAGGCTTTTTTTTTCTATCACTATACCTAAAGTAGACTGGCAGGAAGACAGATACAAATGAGAAAGACGGGAAGAGAGAGAGAGAGAGAGAGAGAAAGAGAGAGAGAGAGAGACAGAGAGAGAGAGAGAGAGAGAGAGAGAGAGAGAGAGAGAGAGAGAGAGAGAGATATGCAGGAAGGGAGAGACAAAAAGGAAAATAGAGACAGGGAGACAGGGAGACAGACAGACAGAAAGACAGAAAGACAGGCAACCTGTCTTCCCTGAGGACCTCCAGTCTCACTCTCAGAATATCTCTTAGGACATTGGAAAAACCAGAGGACCGAGTCAGCCCTAAAACCATATATATATACATCATGATTTGGGGCATTCAGTTCCATTCCTTAATCATGGCTTGTCTGTGTTCACATTACCCAAGGAAGAAGCAATGGAGGGACTGAGGAGGAGTTGCGTTTGCCATTCTCATGTGTAACTTGCCAACTTGCTACAGTGAAAACATGTAGCATTTTTTTTATACTTCAAGATTGCAATGGATTTAGCTGGTTTCCTTTCTAATCATTTATTTTTATTTTTTTTTGTAACAAATATGTTGCCTATGCAGTTTCATAAGTAGCATTTTGTTAAAGTCCATAGGTTATAGTATTGTATAGACAAAGTAATTCTAATATTTCTTAAATGGATTGCTTCAAGTCAGGTAGTGTTTAAAAGTGTTTACAAAATGTATCCAGTTTGTGCTAGGTGTGTGTAGTAAGAGGACTTTAAAATCTCAGCACTGAGCGGGTAGACGTAGGCACATTTCTATGACTTTGAGCCAGCTTAGTCTACAAAGTGAGTTCCAGATCAGGAAGGAGTATATAGTATGAGCCTGTCTCAATCACTTTATAAATCAACCAATTTGTAAATTGTAGTATGATATATCATTCTTGGGATTTAGACACATTGTAGTGAATGATAAGATATATGATTGAAATGAATTTTAATGGAGTTTTATTTTCAACTTGATGGAAATTCATTATACTTGCTTAAGTTAAAGCACAACAGCATGGAGGGCAGATTACAAATACTTTCACTACATCAGGACAGGAACTGTGCAGCAAACGGCGAGTTGCAGGAACTAGGGCGGGTTGTTAATTTGATACTGAGCACAGCTGACTTTCCATCTGCTTGTGAGAGCACACAACAGCTTAATCTTCACTTGGTATGGCCACACCTGGTCCAAGTTACCCTGTCCGTGAACAGATCTTTCAAGCCTCCTGATGGGCTGGAACCTGAGAGAGTCAGCAATCCTTAAACCACAGACTGCCACCCGTGACTCTGCGTGTACATGTGGAACTGTTTTTATAACCCTACAAGTGAGAGAGTGAGCCTATTGCAATAACTTCTAATCAGGGGCCCTGGGTGCTTTCCCCAACTGTGACAGGCACAGGAGAGCCGTTAGCTTGTTTAATGTTCCAATGAGTTTGAGAAGCCAAGGCAAGCCAAAGTGAATTCTAAGGTTCAGCTACCTCTATCTCTTGGCTTTGGCTTTGTCTCTCTTCAGAGGGGTGGAATTTATTGTCTTCCTCATTTCCTAAGTGAGTATAGCAGACATTATTGCTTTTATCAGTGAGATAAATTGAAATAAAAATACTTTCAGTATTTATAGGGCAGTAAAATACTTACACAAGAAAATGAGTGTATTTGTCAGAGACATTAAAAAGTGAGGGAATTAGGTTTAAACCCTATACATAGTCGTTTGTGTAAGTCACGACGTATTTATTTATTCATTTAAAAACAGACCAGGAATTTGCTTCTGTGTTGTTTGTTTGGAGTTTCATACAAACCAGAACTCATAGACACTTTGCTCAACTTCTTGAGATTATGTGTGTACATATCTGACATTTTTAAAAAATTTTTTAGAAATCAAATTTAATGAACAAAGTTAAGATGATGATAAATGGTTTAAGTACTGTTTTAAATTCTTTATGTATCACCTTTGTGATATAAAGATGAAAGAAAATATTTATAAGTCAGTAATGTTTTTAATTAAAAGAAGGGCAGGTGTGGTGGTACACATTTGTATACCCAAGCTTCCAAAACTTGGGAGGAAGAGGCAGTAGAATCCAGTGTTTAAGGCCAGATTACACAGAGAGTACCAGAGTTCTTCTAGTACAATAAAGAGACACAGGTATGGACATGGTAGTGGGGAGAAATCTAAGTCATATCTGGATAATGAAATAGATCTGTGTTGTCTAGAACAACATTTCCTTCTCTGAGACATATAACAGTATCTTCTGATTTTTTACCATCTGTTACTAGTTAGGGGTATCGATAAAGCCTCCCTCCCTCCCCCCCAACAAGGAATTATCCAGGCTATCCTTCCCACAGTCCCAAAACTGGGAAAATCATTCTAGATTATAATTAAATTTTCTCTTCTTCTTTTTAAATGTACAAACTAGAGGATGTGTCATGGTATTTCCACATATAAATATACTGCGCGTTTACCAAATCACTCTTCAGCTATTATTATTCATTTCCCATCCCCCATCTTTTCCCCTTTGCACATACTTAATAGTCTGTTCTATTCTGACTCTGTTTCCAGACCCATCCTTCCATGTCCTCAGATTCCACACTGAGATCAAGTCTTTTGGGAACTGTTATCCTGATGCTGGTTTATTTCACTTAACACAGTGATCTCAATTTGACCGAACATGACATGAATTTCTCCTTCCTTGTAATTTATCTTCTTTGCTTTATCAATTCATATATTGATGAACAGATGGTCTGACTCATGTCTGTTGAGAACAGTGTAGCAATAAAGTGGGTGTGTAGAGATGTCAGTGGGAAATAAGACTGGGCAGGTATCTTACGACTTTTAGTGCTAGGGTAAGGAAACTAAACTGTAAATAGAAAATTGTGGACAGTCACTGAAGTTTCATTGGCTGAGAGAATGATAGAATGATATTGCCTCTTCAAAAGGTGAAGTGTCAAATACGTGAAGCTGACTGGAGGAGCAAGAGATGTAGACTGAGATAAATATGCCTGTTACAAGCCTGTAGTGATATTTCAGGTAAGACATAATGAGTACTTGAACTTCAGAAGAGAAAGGAAGCTATCAGTTCTGGAGGCATTGCAGAAGGGGAGTCTCCAATGACTTGGTAATGGTTTAGATTAGGAGACAGAGTAAGTGGCTATAAAAGTCACAATATAGATACATTGATAAGGAGAAGTGTCAGGAGAGAGGCTGATCCCAAGCAGGAGACAAGACTCTTGAGTTTGAAGCTTAGGTAAGTATCTTGTAGGTGGATACATCAAATTAGGTGCTACAAGGCAGGTAGACTCAACTTATCGTCTGTCAACATTCCTCAGCACTTCCAATTGAGTTGATTCCAAGTTACCACCCTCCTTTGCAGCAGAGCCATATCCTTCTCCTCTTGTAGGAGGAGGCTGAAGCATATGGCTCTCTCTAGCCCTTTCACTCCTGAGGCCAGTTCATCCAGCCTCATCTAACTGCACCAGAGTTCACTAAATGTCAAGCATTAGGGAAGGATGCTCATGGTTTTTTATCATTATTTTTTACTTACCATCAATTGCATCTGATTCCGTGTGCAGTTTCTCTGATTCCAGAGCTATAAAGCTGCGAGTCACACTTATGTTCTGGGCATGAGTTCACATTTATGTAAATCTTCCGCATGCCGCTACAGATCCACTCAAGCTGACTGCTCAGCACATCCCAACATGTATATTTGAGAGGTTTCCATGAATTACATTCTTTGTTTTAATCCAGCATTGACTCATTCTCATGGATTTACCATCACTCCTGCTGCAACTTGACCCATGGCTCTTTGTGAGCCTCATTACAGATGTCTTACTTTAGAGGGGGCACTTTGATATGCTCAGAAGATGGAAGTCTGGCCAGCTTAATTCCCTCCGACTTAGGCAAGGTAGCTCTGCTTCCTTCGCAGGATTTTCTCATGTTTCTAACTCTATTGGATCACAGAAGGAAAGAATTTTGGACTTTAATTTATTCTGATTATATTTATGTCATGCAGTTTGAGTTTATGCTATAAAGAAGTAGTTCTCAACCTTCCTAATGCTGTAAACCTTTAATACAGTTAGCCATGTGGTGACCCTCAACCATAAAATTATTTATCTTGCTACTTCATATCTATAATTTTCTATTGTTGTAAATCATGCTATAAAATATCTCATATGCAGGATATCTGATATGAGACCCTTGAGAAAGGATCATTCTAGCCTTAGAGGGATATGACCCACAGGTTGAAAACCATTGCTATAAATAGTAAACACAAGGCACTTAAATTCTTTTAAATTACAAACTTTGTTCTATACCCATAAACCTTTTCTCAGTTGGTTTCCTAGATATAGCACAACTTATTTGCAGATTCTCTCCTGTATCTATATAGAAATAGTTTATGAGCCTTATTGACTGAACTAGATTTGGTACCTCATGTTTTAAAGCTAACCCTTTTCATGCCCCAATAACCAAATACATGTCCAAGGAAGTTCATGCTTGAACATGAATCCTCCTTAAGAGCCTGTATGAAAAGTATGTCTCCCAGGAATCAATTAGGAAGTCTTTTTTATTATAATATATAGTATTTATTTTTAAATAATTTTATTTATTTACATTCCAAATGTTGCACTCCTTCCTGTTCTCCTCTCCCTACCCCATTCCCTCTCCCCTTTGCTTCAGAGAACATGCTCCTCCACCTAGCTACACACTTCTACCTCACCCATTCCAACATCCTCTCTTCCTGGGGCACCAACTTTCTACAGGATTTAAAGCATTCTCTCCCACCAAGGCCAGACAAGGCAGTCCTCTGCTACCTATGTGCCAGGGGCTGCAGACCAGCCTATGCACAATTTTTGTTTGGTGGTTTAGTGTCTGAGAGTTCCCAGAGGTCTAGGGTAGTTGATACTGTTGGTCTTCCTTTGTGGTTACCATTCCCTTCAGCTTCTTCAATTCTTCTCCCAAATCTTCCATAGGGGTCTTCAGGCTCAGTCCAATGGTTGGTGGTAAGTCCCTGCATCTGCCTCAGTCAGCTGCTGATAGAGCCTCTCAGAGGGCAGCCATGCTCAGCTCCTGTCTGCAAGCACAACATGGCATCTGTAATAGTGTCAGGGTTTGGTGCCTGCACATGGGATGGATCCCAAGTTGAGCATGTCACTGCATGGCCTCTTCTTCAGTCTCTGCTCCATTTTGTCCCTGTATTTCGTTTAAACAGGAACAATTCTGGGTCAAAAAATTTGAAGATAGGTGGGTGGCCCCATGTCTCAACTGGAGGCCATGTCTATCTACTGGAGGCAGTCTAGATTAGAAAGTCTTACCTTCAGTTTCTCATCTCTACTAAAAAGACAGATAAGCCAGGACCAGTATGGTACCATGTACTTACCTTGGATGTTTATTATAATGAACACTTCTATCCCTCACTGACTCTGTCCTTAATCATGACCTCCTTTTATCACCATTAACAAATCTGTCTTGTGCTTATTTATTTGATTGGCTTCTAGGTTCCAGTTCCTTCTTTAGCTATTTCCACTTTCTTGCACAACAGACATGATTTAGATCCCCGGAGGGTCACAGAAGTGGACAGCAGATACTCTGGGAATAGAATGGAATAAAAAGGAAAGCTTGAGGGCAGGAGAGACAGAAACACACAAAAGCATTGCCAAGCATAGCAGTTCTCAAGACCTGCCATTATCCTTCTTCCACAGCTGATTTTAATTTGAAGTAGTTAACAGATGTTTGAGTTTGACAAAGATTGAGTCATAGACAAAGACAGTTGAGATGATAAGAAAGAAAATGATAGTATTGCAGAATATGGATCCTTGATATTTAGTAAAAAGTGAAGATTATATATGAACGAATTCATCTGGTTTAGGTCAAGCTTTAATCTGTGCTTAACCGCGTAAGACAAAGGTTACTCTGGGTCCCCAGAAGAGCATTCAAGAGTGGGAAATGTAAAAAATTAGTTCATAAAGGCCTAAAATTGAGACCCATCTATGCTTTCAAGTCTTTCAACTGAGACATAGTTGGTCATATTGTTTCTTCCTTCTTATTTTACCCATCTGGAATATTCCATTGTCATGGTAGAGTTTTCAAAACAGAAAACTGAAATAATATCACTAATAACACTTTAGAAGTATAGTAAATTTTTGTTGTGGGTTTTCTTAATCCAAGGAGAATATCCTGTTTTAAAAGATTTTATTCATAAATGGTCATGAGGGCTGAGTTGGCAACTGGTGCCCATTGATTCCTAGAAATCATGTGAATCCATGCTGGGAAGATGGAATAGATTTCTCTGCTTTGCACTCACTACAAATAGTTAGTGCCCACACAGGCAGACAGACAGACAGACACACACACACACACACACACACACACACACACACACACACACACA
>NW_021621692.1:3855616-3865472 GCF_004785775.1 Grammomys surdaster
ACACACACACACACACACACACACACACACACACACACACACACACATATCTCAAGGTCAACTGAAGTTGTACTTTCCTGTGGTGTTTCCCACCATGATTTAACAATTTACCCGATGCACATTTTCTCCTTTGGAGAGGGTTTGATTATGAATTCCTGGTTGCCTGGAACTCTCTCTATGCAATAGGTTGGCTGCACACATACAGAGAATCAATCTGCCTTTGCCTCCTGGGTGTTGAAATAAAGGGTCAGGTGCCACCATGTTTGGTTCACCTGTCCCATTTAATCCAAAGACAATCTTAGATGAAGAAGCTTTCATCCCTAGCTGGAATGAAAATGCAATTTGTTAACCCTACCATTTTAATTCTATTACTTGAGAACCGTATTAAACAGTCAGTTGTCAGTCTCCCCTAAGCAATTTAAGGTGATTCTTAGCCATCTACATAGATTCAGAAATCAGTGGAAAAATGAAGTTCTACCTTGGGTCCCATAAGTGTGGTGCCTACGCTAATTCAACCAAACACAACTAAATGGTCTTGGGGACAAATTTGTTGTATTTGCAGATAAAGTTGTGTGGTTGTTGAATACCCTTCACTTATATTCCACCTGATAATGACTCAGTGTGGGCAACTAAAGATAAATGTATTTTCATGGCAAAGAAAAATGAGTTTTCAAGATACTGATGAACAGGTTGTTAATTCCTCTGAAAGACTCACAGGAAGGCTGCAACTGTTGAGAATTAATTCTGGAGAACCTCTCAAGCATATGCAAATGCTCAAGAAAACATCACACTTGAAAACCACTGTAGTGCTGAAAAGCCATGGTTTATTACAGGTTTCTAGAGTTTAGGTTGTCTTATCCATGTTTCCTCTCTTAGTTCACTGAGAGGTGAATCATTGGGATGTTTGTTATGAAAGACGAGCTCAGTGATTAGTCCATGGATACTGGGGTTAGAATAAAGACAGGCTCGACTGTGTAAACTAAAACTGAAATTTAGCTACTAAAGTCTAGGTGGTTTTTACGTAGCAGTGTAACACAATGAAACCTGAATTGGAACTTGTTCCATGAACTGATCTTTATAAAGTGAACTGTTTCTTTTTAATTATTATCATTTTGCAGACTATCCTTACAGCAATGCCTTTTTTTATAATGCAAAAAAAGAAAGAAAACTTCTCTGATAGATATGGGTTTAAATAAACACACACACACACACACACACACCCGCATGCGCGCACACACTATTTATTTATCAGTGGTAACTAACATGCTTTTTGTGTGTGTGTGTGTGTGTTTTCTTTTCTGTATTTAGTCAGTTAGATGCTCAACATAAGAGCTAATGAATGGACCAGAGAGAACTTTGCTATGGGATACACACAATTGTGAGCATTTATCACACTGTTCATTCTCATTTCTCTACATTCCTATTCTACATGCTACATATTTTCAAATCATGTCCACAATGACTGCCTTGACCAGAAGAAATTGGGTCTGAACTATGGCAAGAAACTTGCTCCAAATTAAATTACTAGCAGGTGGTCAAAGTGGGAGCTTTTCATTTATTTATTTATTTTAGTTATTTGAGGCAGAATCTTGTTATGTCGCTCGGACTGTTCTGTCACCTACTAAGTGGCTCTGGTTGGCCAAGTATTTATGAGTCTTCTGCCGTAGCCACCTAAGTTCTGGAGTTGAAAGTGTATAACATCATGCTCTACTATCATTCTAAGAATTTAATCTAGTTATTTTAAAATATTAAGAATCCTGCAGCATTTATGTAGAGTATGTGTTCAACAAATGCCTCGATATGCACATGGAGGTCAGAGGACAGGAGTTTAATCTCCTATTCTGCCATGTGAGTACCTAGGGGCAAACTCAGATTATTACAGGTCATTAGGCTTGGGACCCTGCACCTGTACATATCAAGCTACATCGATGACCCCTAACTCACCCCTGGTTATCTCCAATCCCTCTTAAACATTATTCAACACTGCGAAGAAACACCATTTGGTGACCACATTAGACAAGGAAAAATATATTCTCTTATATGAAATGTATATGAACTGATATACATGCTTTTTCCATTTTTCTATTTATGTTTTGTACTGCATTATAAATTTCTGGCCTTGGATTTTCCGTTATTCAAGAAGGTTCCAGCTTTTGTGAGGAAAAAAATGTCTGCATTGTTGAGCTTACCTAGTAGTTCTCATTTTCCATGTGTGCATGAGTCTGGCTCAACTGTTCAACATTTGTCTGCATTAAAAGTGGAAAGTAATTTAGGAAAGAGTTGCTTTAAAAACTGTTAGGAGTGAGAGAGTGACATGGTGTCATGGGACAGGGGCAATAGATTTTTTTTCACTGTCTGAAATGCAGATGTTACATACATTCTACTTCTAAAATATTCTTGGCTATTCTATGAAGTGAATGATTATGAAGTTAAAATAATTAATTACTGGATGTCTGATAATCATTAAGAAATGTTACATTCAGTTGCTCTTATTTTTCTTTTACATTATTTCCTTTAATTTAGATCTATTGGATAAATATTATGTATGCTTCCTTACTTCTTGATGTCCTTCAATGATGACGTATGGCTCACATAGCAATAGGTATGATTCCTTATCAAACTGGCTTGAGACCATAATGTTTATTGTGTTGATTGTACGCAGACAGAGGAACAGTTACCCTAGGTGACACTGAAGTGTGCTTCTTAAGCTCATATCTGTTGAATCTGCCTAAGCAGCACTTCTAAAGGGGAGGCAGAACAAATGGGATCTCGTGTGGCAATGTGCCACAAAGACAGGCAAAACCACGAAGTGAACAAGGAAGAGGAAACATGTTGCACAATTTTGAATGATGCAATGTGAACAGCGGCCATGGTAAGAGTCCCTAGCATCAGCCAAGCACAAGGAAGGAAGTCGCTCTCACAATCCTCTACCTTTAGATCTTAACCCAAAACGACCTTTAAAAAGACAGAAATCAAGGGTCCAACTGAAGATTGCTTTCTTGAAAAAAAAATTACAATACTAGCTTCTGAAGAGTCCAAGTTTAGGCATGAAGAAATGTGGAGCATGATTTTAGCAGGTTTAATTTCTCAGTTCTGACAAGCCTTGAGGAGTCAGGGGACTGACAACAAAGCCATGAAATATCTTTACATCTGTTGGTCTAACAAGCAGAGTAGCAGAAAAAAGCACCACCTGACACAGTTAAGGGATAGAGAGCCCGTGGTGGTCAGCACGGAGGCAGAAAGGCAGAAAAACAGAGGACCTGCTTCCATATCTGAGACATTTCACCAGCTGAAGACTGTTCTAAGGAAGGATGCTCAAAGAAACTGCAACTTAGCAAAGGTGTGAAACCCTACACTCATGGCTACCAGGGTCCTCTTCATCTTTTGGCTTTCCGGTTATTCTTTGCCTCCCATGCCAACAGTAGTCTATAGATGTTTAATGGAAAGGATGAGAAATAAATAACTCCCATGATTTAAACAACTTACAATGCAGTGTATTGCTATAGTACTTCTGTTGTTCTTATCATAAGATCTTACTGTGTTTATTGGGTTTAATTTATAACTTAAATCAACATGGGTCTCACATTTAGGAAAAAGCAGATGTGCAGGATTTCATGCTAGCCTTGATTTCAGTAATTCGATGATGGTCTTGGAATTTATTTCCTGTGGATAAGGGATTGATGAGTCTATGTATTTGGGGCTGATTAAAAAGAAAGCAAGCAAGGATGAATGGGGAAAGAAAATAGGATGGGCAGGTAGAGGCATGTATTCCTTTCTATAACCAAGTCCTATAATATTGCCACATATTCATGGATCCCTCCCTTCCTTCCTTCCTTCCTTCCTTCCTTCCTTCCTTCCTTCCTTCCTTCCTCCCTCCCTCCCTCCCTCCCTCCCTCCTTCCTTCCATCTTTCCTTCCTTTCCTACTCTTTCTCTCTCTTTCTCTCTCTCTCTCTCTCTCTCTCTCTCTCTCTCTCTCTCTCTCTATTTCTTTCTTTCTTTCTTTTCTGTTTTTTTCCCTGCAAACATTAAGAGCCCATGTGATATTCTGAATCCATCTCCATCAGAGCCAGAAAGGTACATCGTGTTTTATGCTTAACTCAGTAGCAACAGTCCAAGTCTTAAAGCAATAGCCTGAGTCTCCTGAGAAGTCTTAAAATAATCAACACATATCACTTCTCTTTCACACTTCTTTGAGCAATTATGAAAAAAATAACTGAAGTAAATTTAATTTTAACCCATAGGGTATCTTTAAACACTACAAGTGTAGGCTAGGAGAATATATATTTACATTTTTCGTTTCAAAAGTATATATATGTATTGAGGGTATCTTAGAAATACATTAACTTTTAAGTAATCTAACTTATGCTTTCTAAATCTGATATATATGTGTGCTATATAATGCATGTTAAATATAT
This sequence comes from Grammomys surdaster, assembly GCF_004785775.1. Taxonomy (NCBI): domain Eukaryota; kingdom Metazoa; phylum Chordata; class Mammalia; order Rodentia; family Muridae; genus Grammomys; species Grammomys surdaster. The sequence goes on from NW_021621692.1 coordinate 3,860,033, forward strand.
GTTAAAGAGTTTTCTAAATTTTTAAATTATATATATATATATATATATTATGATGTTGCTGATAATAGTATCAGCTATATAGAGTTGATTTAAAAATTGTATAGAAAAATGTATATAACATTTTAAAACAACTTCTCGTGCACTCTAGAGTTCTAACCCATTTTAAACAAAACCTCAATTTATTAATATCTATTTTGAGTCTGTCTAAAAATACTTTAGGATCACTTTTTAAAAATCATGTGAGTTTAAAAGAGTGAACTAAAATCATGTTAGCTTGGGGTCATCGAACAAAGAAAGTAAGCCTCCATAACTGCCCAAACATGCAATGAATAAATACAACAAAAATAGGCATGCTCACAGGGAAAGATGAATAAGAAAAAAAAAAAAGAATAAGAGAGAACCAAAAAAAAAAACAAAAAAAAAAACAAAAAAAAAATAGGCATGCTCACAGGGAAAGATGACAAGGCCTCAACCTTCCACAACAAACAACAGGCAGCTATATGCCATTGTGAGAGTGAGAGAAAGAGTCTTGTCCAGGGAAGAGCACACAGATTGCTGTCCCAATACCAATGGTCATCTCTGCATAAAATTAAAGTTAAGTGAATGAACAAATCAAAAAATTGGCCTAGTGGCACATTGCTGTGTTCCCAGTCATCAGGAGGTAGTGAAAGTCATTCTCAGATAGATAGCAAGTTTGAAGCTGGCCTGGTTTGTATGATTCCATGTCTCAATCATTATCATCCTAACCATCACTGTTGTCGTTATCAGCATCATCAACATCATCCTGAACATTGGATAAGTAAGGGCCACCTTTATCTTATAATTTGAAGATATAGTATATCTTAGTATATATAGATATACTACTAAGATATACTATATATAATATATAGATATATTAGTATATCTAAAAAAAATATTTCGGTAATTTTTGTTCTGCTTTGCTTTTTTATTTGTTGTTTCAACAAAATTCAAAGTTGGAAAACTTGTGTTCTCTTTTACTTCCCATGTGTGCTTTCTATTCGTTTGTTAAGGGTGAAGATGTCAGACTCATGGTCTATTTCAATCAGTGGCTAAATCAAACCCTCTGAGTTAGGGCAATTGGAAAATTGATTCTTAACACACTCACAAAGGTGGAAAGAAATCTTTACAAAGATTCCCTTGGGTAAAGAGATGGGGCATCCAATGTCACCAATCCAGGCTACAGGGCTGCAAAAGAGAGCCTGCATCTTGCTAATCAGCCCTTCAAGATATAGTAAGTTCAATCACATTGTATGAGAGAGTACTAATCATCAAAGTTTAGGGATGTGTCTTTGCAGCTTTAAGTACTGCCATGATGAGAGAGTAACTCTAATACGCAATGCCAAGGAACCAAGGATGCTAAGGAGCTTGCCAATAAAAACATCTTATAACCAATTTGCATATGAATGTATTTTAAAGCACTGCTATATGGTCATAGATTTGCATGCATATTTGTCTATGAACTGTGTGAATTTAATATGTACATGTACATCAAAATGCTTTCTTTCTTGGCAGCACAAGCACTATTGATGTTATTGATACTGTTAGCATAAGCACCTAGGAAGACTGATGCATTTCCTCATGGTTGACTTTCTTAGAGATGAATCTCACCTTATCTCAAACAAGATAGATACAAAATAGATGAATAGTGTTATATACTCCCACCAACCAACTCATATTAAAAATTTAGCATGGCATGAAATATTTAAAACTCATGTAATTTGCATTTAAAAATAACCAAAAGAAGCAAACAAACAAGAAAACCTAGAGGGTTAAAGGATCTCCCTTGAAGAAGATGGAACAGTGAGAAGGCCATCTGGGGAAAGTAGTAAGGTTTATGTGAACCTACATGTGAAGCATGTTGCTTTTTAAAGGAACAGTTTCGTAGGTGGTTCTTTTTTATCCACCGTTGCTTTATACTGGAATCCTCCCCCACATTCTTTCATTTAGTCGCACTTTAAGAAAGCCAAACTCATGAAAAGATATATATTTCTCTTTGTCCTTTGCTGAAGTAGAGCTATTTCTTATTTTTGGACACTGTCTTAAGGAGATGTTGTAAAAACACAAAATTATTTTTTTTTTGTGGTGGTGGTGGTGGGGACACATCATGTTCTTCCTAACTTCAGAAAGACCTGAAGGAAACCAAATCCTGTGAAAACAGACTTTCAGAATCCTTTGGAAGGAAGAGGATATTGCTGTTTTGAAGGTGATATGGTTCTGGGTCTTTTGGCCATGACCTTCTGGAGTCTCGAGGTCCAGCAAGTTCTAGTTATCCTGGGTGAATTCTCATTAGCAGTATCATAGCCAGACATGATTCTTTACAGCCAAGTTTTACAATATTTAAGGAAAAAGAGGTCTATTCCCACTGCAAATAACATATCTGTTGAAAGCGATAAGTTGGAGAAGGGGAGCTAGAATGTGAAAGGGACAAGCTTTTGCTTCTTGTCAGAACATCTATTTGCACTTATTAAAGTGTTTGTCTCTTTCCCAGTCTATGTTGTGTCCCCCAAGCCACACATATCTTTAGATCCTATTAGCTTATCCAACACATGCACATATTGCTAATTTTTACTTCTTAGAGGAAAAAATCACAATGCTATGAATATTTCTAGAAGCATCTACCTTTAAGAGAGGGCATTGCTTTAAAACAACAAATGTATGTCTATCACAGCAGTAGGATTACATCAGACTTCTTACAGAATGTCAATGTTTATATTGAGTTCATGGGTCATCTGGAAAATTCTACGTCAGTGACCTGAAGTCCCATTCTGTTTATTTTCTCCTTTCCCTTCTATGTTACTTTCATATTCAATGACACTTCCTGGTTCTGTTGCATACTGGAAGTGCTAAAATGAGGCAAGAAAAGCAAGTTCTAGCCTTACAGGAAACATTTTTAAAAGTTCCTGCAAGAAAAAAAAATACAGCCATTGTGAAATTTCTAATCCAGTTGTGCAATCTGTGGGTTTCCAGTTGAATAGATGCAACGCTCTTGAGGCAGGAGAATTGCCATGATTTTGAGTTTAATCAGGGCTATAGAAAAAAAAAAAACTTCCAGTTTAAGCGTGCCAATGTGCCCTGCTGTAATCTACAGTGGGAAACAATCTACGTTTTCATTTCATTTAATGAAGAGATGTATAAGGGGAGGATTCTTCAGACCTTAGCACCAAAAGAGGACTGGCCATATCTCAGTGGTTTCTACAGCCCCTTTTGTCAATCTCATACCTCTCAGGAGAGGACTAGTGTTCTTGGATGATTTAGTTTCTGTGGCTCATTTCTGTCAGGTGATCAAACACATACCATAAAATCAACCAACTCTTTCCCTTGGAACATTATATCTATTTCTATCTCTTCATTTCTATCTCTATCTCTCCCTCTCCGTCTATATGTATCATCTATCTATCTATCTATCTATCTATCTGTCATCTATCTATCATCTATCTATCTATACTTAAAAAATGTAGATCATGAATAACTTTACAAAACTAATCATGTTCACACAGTGCTCAAAGGACTACCAGAGCCTCTTTACACTCTGAACCTAAATATTTACTGAAATGAAAAAGACCCAGCATATTATTTTTTGTACTTAATTAGGCTGGCATTCCTGAAAGAGAAAGTGCTATTATCTGGGAATAAAGCATTTTCCATTTAAGGCACAATAATCAATCACTTTTTTATCTTCTTACCCAGCATGAACCAGCACATCAGTACTTCTCTTAATTGCAGCAATCTGTCCCTTTCCTCTCATCTTTAGAAGATGCTGCTCTGCTCAGGAGTGTTATCCTTGCATTCTGACTGCAATAGTATTTGAATGGAAGGCATGGCTCTAAATTTCTTTTTTCTCATTCTTCCGGAAACTCCAATCTCTGATGACAAATGTATGAAAAAGTTTTAAGTTTTCCCAAAGAAGAGATTAACTAAATACTGGGGTTTTATAAAAAGTCAAATGTAATCGGAAGACCTGGTTCTATCTGGTTGACAGTTCCATAAAGAACAAAATTTGCATTTTTCAAAGCATGATTATGTTGATAGGGTATGCTGGTTAGATTTTGAACACCTAGCCACAATTAGAGTTTTGGGGATGAGGGAGAGAGCCTTAAATTAAGTATTAATTGACTGTGGATTATGGAGTATTTTCTTGATTAATGGTGATTAGTGGTGGTCCTGAGTACTATAAGAAAGCAAGCTGAGCAAGCTATAGGGAGTCAACCAGCAAACAACATTCTTCCACGGCCTCTGTTTCAGTTTTTACACCAAGTTCCAGCCTTTATTGCTCTTGTTGATGGACTGTTATCCAATCCATCTTTCCTCTTTTGTTTTTCAAGAAGCTTTTAGTCACAGTGTTTATAATAGCAATAGAAAACAAACTATGACAGTGCTTTAAAATATAATATTTCATTTTGTCAGTCACTATTAGATAGCGTGGACACCATCAATTTGTCTCACAGTCTTGACCTTTAAACACATGCATAACCTTTCAAGGAGAGTCACAGGGCAGAACTGGAAGGACAATGCTTGTGATTTTTCTCTGTTAGTGCCTCTTAAAAATGGCAATATTGGGAGTATGAGTTTAGCAAACTGAAGCTGTAATTTGATACATATATGTAATTCATATATCTTCCAGTTTTCTATGTAAGCAGAAGCAGGGCACACTAGATTAGAACTATAATTTAAATAGTAAATACTATACCATATTTATGACTGTATTTATGTTTTTATTACAGTCTGAAAACACCTCAAAATATTTATATTGTTAACTGCTTGCTGACAAAGTTATAAATAATTTGATGTTCATCTGAAAGCTGTATGATTGTGTAAGATTTTATAAGGTCTAATAGGCTAGTGCAGTCAGAAGAAAACAAAAGCTTAGTAAAATGGAATTGACATTTACTCTCATGACACACATAAATTAGTGCGTCTCTCAACCTTATCACACAAGTTTCTTTCTGTAGTAGATCTTGTTTAACACGGAGCTCCAAGGTGCAGAGAATAAGCAGTTTCAGAATCCATAGTCCTAAATGGAACATCTATCTTACACCCACTTCTCCCAAGACTTGGCATTATTTTGGAAGAGGGGGCAGAAATATCACAAGAGCCAAGACAGTGGGTGTGTACAAAAATGTGTCTTCTTGATACTGCAGGATAGTTTTATATATGAATTTATAGCAGTTGTAACCTCATGCATAAGACCAATGTAAACTCATGCTGGACAAAATTCTGCTGTGTAAAGGGGAAGTAGGCACGAAGCCCACCTAGTTGAGGAGCTTTTGTCATTTGTTAGCTGCTAGGAGACAGTCAGTTTTTTTTCTTTCTTTTCGTTTTAGTATAGAATAGAGTTTATTCAGGGCATGGGGGGAGTTAAGAGGGTAGTAGAGGTAGAGAGAAAGGAGAGAGAGAGAGAGAGAGAGAGAGAGAGAGAGAG
>NW_021621692.1:3865572-3886768 GCF_004785775.1 Grammomys surdaster
AGGAGGAGGAGGAGGAGGAGGAGGAGGAGGAGAGAGAGACCAACCATGAGCACATGGAGAGAGGGGGGAAGAAAATGGGGAGAAAGGGTAGAAGTAAGGGGCAAGAGGACAGAGCAGTAGCAAGAAGGTAAGAGATCGAGGGGAGAGTCCGTTTTCTTTACCAGTATGACTCCTGGTAGGTCAACTACCTGCCAATGGAAGGCCGCATATCCTCATGTATATATGCAGCACCAGCTATAGTTGATGGGTTCAAAACACAAATCAAAACTATAATGAAGACACAAAGTTGAGAGGGTAGGAATGCAGAGAGTGCATCTCAAGGGAGCTGGGGGATGCTTGGGTTAATACCATCAAAGTAGATTGTGCACCCTAACAAACTAGTAATAACTGGGGGAGAAAAAGAAAATCTTAACTTCATAATCAGAATACTAAAGTGTTTGCTCAAGGTGTGGATATGCACATGAAAGTAAGGAGAGATGTGCCAGGAGAGAAAATGGAAGGCAGCATTGAAGGAAAGCGTAAGAAGAAACACAGGGCATGGTCTGGAAAGAGCTAAAGCTCCAGAACAGGGAAAGATATATTCATCAGTAGTCTATGCAGGTTAACAGTGCATGAGTCTCTCCTTCTCCTTCTGTATGCATCTACCATTTGAACATTCTATTTTATATTTTATTTGCAAATATATATATACATATATATATGTGTATATATATATATATATATACACATATATATATGTATGTGTGTATACAGGGAACTGGACTAAGTTACTTTGCAAGAGCAACAAATCCTATAGCTACAGATTCATCTCTCAAAATCTTATTACTAGTACTTTGAAACAAAATGAATTATACTACAAATTATAATTTGAAATTTGCTTGAAAATTCTACTTGAGGAGTAGTATTTGTATGTACATGTATGTATATGTGCATGTGTGTGTGAGTGTGCATCCATGTGTGTGTACTCATGTGTGTGTGCATGTGTGGGCCTGTGCATGTTCATACATGCATGCATGTGTGTGTGTGTGTGTGCGTGTGTATGCATATGCGTGTGTGTGTGTGTATGTGTTTGGCTGTATAGTCCAGAAGTCTATAGTCAATGTTGGGTGTTTTTATTCATCACTCTTCCCTCTATTTTGTGAGACAGAGCATCTTACTAAACCTGTAGTCCACTGATTTTGAGAAATTAGCCCCTAAAATACTATTTTAAAGTTTGACTTAATGTCTTTAAGCATGTGTCAAAAAGTATGCCGATGGCCTTGAATATGGTTAGCCATTTTGCACAAAATCTAGTCGCTGGAGAAAGGTTCAGATGTTTGTGGCAGTTCCTGTTTTTGTATGAAAGCTTGCTCGTGTTTGACATCAATCACCACATGTTCCCAGCTTCATCCTTCTGTCTCTGGAAGCTGCTTGCTTTGCTCACTCTTCTCACGTTGCCTTAGTTCAAGTTCTCACTTCTCGACTGAGCAGAACACTCCATCTTCACGGCCCCTCCTAACCTGTTCCAGCTGGATTTGCTTTTCTACAGTTGCCAGATTTATTTGTTCAGAACACGCAAGCGTTTGCTATCCTTCTAATAAGATAATCTTTAGGGGCTGCTCATTGTCTCTAGATAATTCCCCCTGTTAATACAAATCCATTTTCATTCACCTTAGATGTATTAATGCCTTCTACTTTCCTCTAGTATAGTGGTCCTTTCTCCTGGCCCCACTAAGCATCCTGTTTGTCCTAACTTGAATGCTTATCTTTAATATGTTGTTAGAGAAAACCCATACTAACTCGATTGGCCTGAAATTTTTTTACCTTCATGAGGATAGTAAACTGACTTTTCATGGACATGGACAGCCTGTGGGGCTTTTATGACCTTTTAGGTAATACTATTTGAAATCAAATAAATGGGCCTATTATTTAAAATTCAGAATGTCCCTGAAGCAGACTAGATGGACCACTTACTAATGGACTTCATACTCAGTACCCCGAGCTCCACCCTTAGTACTTTGCTCATATCAACTCTTTTTAAGTTTGTAGCAGCTTGTGAGCTAGTTAATGATACTCTCTCCATTTAAAAGAAGAGAACGTCATATGCACAGAGCTACAGTAGCTTGATCAATGTCATACATAGGCCAGGAGTTGAACCTAGACAGGGTAGCTTCCAAGGTTATACTCTTGCTGACATTAGCACAGTGTAGTCCTCCCTGAATGAGAGGCTTTGGGGCATCTGTATTTAAAGACCTTCTGGCTAGGGAGGTTATTTCAGAGCACTTCCCAAGGCATTAGACACCTTATTAGCTTTTAGTTTTGTAGAAGCTGAGTACAGTAGCCAGAAGTTTCCATTGAGCCACGGTGCAAGCTTCTGGCAGATTGTAAGAGTCACATAGGTTTATGTTCTCTTCATCCACCTGGTACAAAACCCAGAACACCTTGTTCCCACTGAGCCTAGTCGTTCCCCAATTGGAGGAGATAGCCAGTCCTCGTTAAGCTTTATGAAGCTGTGTGCTAAGTGGGAGCCAGGTTGCTTGGAGACAGGGTATCCTTATATCTTTCCGTTGCCCAGGATATTTCCTGGGACAGAGCTCAGAAGTTGAAAGTCCACAGCTTGGGGGTGACTTTTCTCTTCCCGGGAAATTGATTGAGAAGTGGTCAAGCAGGTTCCGAAATACACAGACAGTCCATAAATCCTGGTCCTTTTATCTCCCCCCAACCCACGAGGAGATGTGCCGCTTTACAATGGGTGTGTGTGGATTGATGGTTGAGAAGCTTGGCCTGAGGGTCACAATCAGAATTTGATGTACACTGAGTTCAACATGCTAAATAATCACTGTTTTACAAATCTAGGCTAATCATCTGGTTCACATTTCTATTCTGTTCTTTTTAATCTGATATATATCAATAAATTATATATATATAAAGAATTGCAGGAAAAGAGAGTAGGAAGATACATGGAAGCAGTTTTGAACCAAACTGCAACTACTATCAGGGGATGCTCTCCTGTCATTGTTAATCTGTGTCCAAGCAAGAATTTAAGCATACAGCTGTGAATAACCATTTTTAGAAAATGAAAATACACCACAAATATGTATTAACTGAGAACCAATCACAAAGACAATCCACTTAAAGAGTCCTAAGTCAGGTATTTTCTTTATATTGGACTTGTCAATCTCATGATTTAATATACAATTTTATATTTCTGAAATATTGCATATTCTCGTAAATGAAAAGAATCAAGCTTTGGCACAAAAGATGCTGTCTTTTTAAGTTAGAGAAACTGCCATTTCTTTAAACGGATGTATATCCCATTCCTGGTGTGTTGGTGAATTGTGTATGGACATAAATTATGAAGGTACTCAGCTTTGACTTTTGATTTTAAATACAATGTTGGAGTCAACCAACCAAGCTACATGTTTACAAGATTCATCCATACAGATAGGAGATCATTCCTATCTATAGATTAATTTTTGTTCTTTCTTTTCACCTCAGGAACTTTTATCTCAATCATCAAAACAAAACAAAACAAAACAATAAAATCCCTCTGAACAAACACCCAGAAAAAACTCTTATATAATCTCCCATTAAAATTTTATAGTAAAGAGGTTCAATAATTTAAGCTTGAAAAAGTTACACGCAAAGAGAATAGCTGAAATAATGAAAGCAATAATGACTGTTTGGATGGGTTACTCTGTTATTGGAATGTCTACCGGCCTCCACTATTACCTTCTAAATAGGTTACACTTATGGGGAATCTTTTTCCTTGAAGGATAATTGAAGATTTGAAGTACATGGCCATACTGAACCTTCTTTGCAGTGATAGAAGACTCCTTACTTTATTATATCTCTTTCCATAATTAAGTTTAGGAAATATCTCACTGCAAAAGATAGCAGTTATTTGGAGACGGGTTGATAACTGAATCTAGCTCTACAAAATATCTGCATTCTTACTTATTTACTTAGTTTTAGTGGGCAAAGGGCCAAATTAAAATCACGGGAAGAAATCTCAGGAAATTGTTTCATTTCCCTTTGTGTTGTAGGGGATCTAATTAAAGGCCTAGAGTAAGCTAGGCATGCACTGAACTTCAACCTGAACGCAGGAGTTAAACTTTGGGCTTTGTCTTCTATTGAGGACCTATTTTTCCATTTTATGTGTATGAGTGACTGTTTGCATGTATGTATGAGAAGCACATGTGTGCCTATTGCACAGAAGCCAGAAGTATGTTTCAGATCCTCGGGAACTGGAGTTGCAGATGGTTGTGTATTTGCTGCCACATGGGAGCTGGGAGCCAATCCTATGCTCTCTAAAAGAAGTGAGGGCTCTTGAGTTAACATTTAAACTTAGGAAGTTTTAGTTCAGAGAAACAAATAAGTGATATGTTTCTTGCAATGGATGGTGTTGATGATAAAAGAAACTAGGTCACAGGCAGGAATGTGAAACATCCTTCAATCCCTTTCAAGTGCATGATACATGCTATCACGTTTTATCCTTACAATAAATTCATTGGCAATAGACCTCCGGTATTAATTTTGCAGATAAAGAGATGGTGGCATTAAACATTTACAAGTCTTAGAGTTGATCAGGTTGAAAGCTTTGCTTCCTAGCAAGATAAAGCAGAACATTCCAAGGTGCACATCGCTGCACAGACTGCCTTTGTAAACACTTCGCTAATGGATGCCTGTCAATCATCTCTTACTACATTACTCATTTCGTGGTTTGAGTCAATGTGTAGCAAACTCTGGAGCACACGGCAAAAACGCTTACAATAATATAAATGGGATAGCAGCAGTGTGTTGATTGTTCACCCAGCAACTGATAAATGGTTCTGCTGTGGTTCACTGGTGTTGGATTTGTGTTTTCTGAGCAAACACGCAGGTCACACTTTCTACATTTTGTTTTAGCCAGAAGGTTAAAAAGTGATTTAGGGGACAGTGTTTATGTTGTCAATCTAATTGGTTTTCTTTAAATGTTTACACGACTGCTATGGATATCCTCTCCGTCATTATTAAATACAATGACAGATTCCAACTCATATTATAGAGGCCCTGTTTTTAAGTACCTCCATGGTGGAAATCAGTATAGAAGTTCACAAGAAAACTAAAAATAGAACTACTGAATGACCTATTTATATCATGGCAGAGTATGTAACCAAAGAACACACCAGTCAACATAAAACAGACATACTTAAACATGCACATTTATTATAGAACTTGTCACAAATGTCATTATAGAATCTGCCTCAGTGTCCACCAACACACACACACACGTGCTTGTGTGTGTAGTTGAATTTTATTCAACCATAAGGAATAAATATGCCATTTGCAGAACAATGAATATAATTGTAGATCACTGTAGAAACAAACCATCTCAGATACAGGTAGACAAATAATGTTTTGTCACATTTGTAGATACTAGGTTTTATAATCTGTATTACATATGGTTGTGTATATAGAAAACGTAAGTAGAAGTAAGATTTTAAGACTGTCAGAAATAGGAAAACAATATTGTGAAGGGATGAGAAGGGAAGTCGTGGGAGTGAATGTGGCCAAATGCATGACGTAGATGGATGAAACCATTGTGTGTCAATAGTAAGCTGAGACACAAAGCAGTGTGAATAAATTTGTTAAGGCGGTAGATCCAATACATGAAGCCAATACAGAATCATTCAATTTTTTTGAGAATGTTTCAAAATATTTCATATATGCACACAGTGTACTTTGACCACATTATAAAAGGCTATGGTAAAATTGTGTCCACTGGACTCTCCAGGACCTCTGCACCTGCGAACTCAGAATTCCATTTCAAATGTATGGCTGACCAAAATCACACTGAAAAGCTCGTCCTTAATTGCTACCCTGGCTTGGCCTATTCCTAGAAATAAAGAAGTTTCATCCTGGCTTTGACACTGTTATGGTTGACGTTATCTCTGCCTCAGATTGACCCCAGACCCTGACAACTGCAACATGTCCCTGTTGCAGCAATAACCACAAAGAATATTTGATAACATCAAGGTTTCTGAAGACGTGTGGCTACTCCAAACCCGTGACGATTTTCTCTTCAGAGGGCTTTATTTAAATTGCCCGTACCTTCTTGACTATGCTCTAGTGTTTGTATTGCTGTGAATGGGTGCATTTAGTGTATTTATTGTTTATGTTCCTTTCATTTTTGTATGCATGTAGATGATCTTGTACGAGTGCTCATATGTGCATAGGGTGCACATGTGTATCAAGTGCATGTGCACATGCATGGGGATGCAGAGGATAATTTCAACTTTCTTCCCCAGGAGTCTTCCACCTGCTTTTCAAGATGCTGTTTTTAATTGGCCGTTTAAGGGGGCTGGGCTGTCTGGCCAGTGAGCTCAAGTGATCCAGATCTCCTTCCTTTTCCAGGATGGGAATTACAAACTTATTATTACATCCATTATCTTTAAACTTGATTTTCAAGATCAGAACTTGGGTCCTCACACTTGCAGAGTAACCGTTTTACCCATAAGGCATGTCTCCATCCCCTCTATGTGTACATTTAATGATGTATGCCCTGTTCCCTTGACTGACACAGAAGCTTTCTAATGGTAGAACTTACTATTTGGATATATAGCTCCTCACACAAGCTAGACTATATCTCTACACAAGTAAGTTCCCAGAACTTCCACAATACATCAAAAATTAGAATTAAAATTAGCAAACTTCATTAACTATTTATATCTAAGTATCAGATCCAACTGTTATTTCAAATTTTCAAAAGTCTTATCCTTCTTGCAAGTGTAATTTAAATACACATTTATCCCACTGGCCCCATTTGTGCAGGTTCATTTTCTATGAACTCATTTATAGTGGTCCCTGGGAAATGGCTGCTTAAAAGGAACATGGCAAGAAATTCCTTTATACTACAACTTTATTTTATTACTAGTGCATTTTCATTACAGTAGGTTGATTTTTTGTTGTTGTTAATTTCTGAGGATATTTTTGTAATGTGGCAAGATGCTTCTGGACTGTAGATAAGTTGACCGGAATGCTGTTCGGATAACATGTGTCTAAGGCTCTGGCCTGGTAGTGTGAGGTCATTTTCTATGCCATCCAATGGCAATCATTTCCATTATGAATAACTTCACGTGGTCGGAAGAGCTTTCCTCACATGGACCAGCACAGCATCTTTTTCAAACTGGGATGCTTATAAAAAAGCATTGTGTTTTTTTTTTTCCCCTATGGTGACATTGTTTTTTAGACGTGCCTTCCTCACTCAGAAACCATCCACATTTTCCCATGTTTCCTCACATTATCTATTGTTTCCCATGTCTACAAAGTCAACCTTTATGATTCAGATAAGGGAGAGAATGGACATATTGGTGTCTCTTTCAGTGTCTGGATAAGGACTAAAAGACTCTGAGGCTGTCCAGATCATAGTTGCTGATAACATATCCCTGTTTTAATGAGGGAAACATACTTAGAATGGAGCTTTATTTTAGGACAGTACAGGGAAGAGATCAGAGATTACTCAGCTGTCCAGACTGTCTTATTGGTCTGCCATAAAGAAATCTCAGTGTTAATAATGGTAGATGATTTGTCACACACCCAGATAAATGTCTTACCTAGGAGAGGTCCATATTTTAGGAGATCCATTAAAATGAATGTATTAGGAAAAATGATAGCTGAATTCCTAACATATTTTATGCAGGATTATTAATCATTGGTTATTTTGACATTGAGATCTTCTTATTGGATTTGAAAGGAATGTCAAGATGTGACTTGTTGAGTTTGACCAAACTAATATTTGAGGTGCTCATGTCCCAATGGATGACATCACAGATGTTGTCATATGGGCAATACCAAATGGACTTAGTGGGTTGTGAAGACATGAGGTTGGGAGGGAGGTAGAAGGTGTATTAACATGTTATGGGAGGAGCTGGAAGGAGGTTGGGAGGGATGGATATGGCTAAGCTATAGTATATATGTCTATGAAATTTTAAATAATATTTCATTGACTAAAGACAGATCTCAGTCTGACACTTGAAAAGCTTATAAGCTTGTGTGTGTGTGTGTGTGTGTGTGTGTGTATACGTGTACACATTTTTAAAAATAGAAGTCCTTGAAAAAGGACTCCTAACAGCAGGAGCAGGGGCTGTCTCTGACTCTGTTTCCTGCCTTTGATACCCTTCCCTATAACTGGGCTGCCTCATCTAGCCTCAATAGGAGAAGATGTGCCTAGTTTTACTGAAACTTGATCCACCAAAGCTGGTTGTTATCCAAGGGAAGCCTCTCATTTTCTAAAGAGAAATAAAGGAGTGGATGGGGATGGGGGTGGGGGAGGAGGGGGGGACGGACTGGGAGGACAGGAGGGAGGGGAAACTGTGGTCTGGATGCAAAGTAAATGCCTACATTAATTAATTAAAAAAGAATTTTATAGCAAAAAAAGGAGTAATGCAAATAGATACTCTTCATTTGATTATTCACTTACAAGAAATGTGATTTAAGTGCCACACCAGCATAAGTCGCTTAATTCCTTGAGATCATCAGAGATTTAAAATGGTAATTGCTTTAACTGATTCCAAGGTTCATCTGGAAAACTATTTCTTGGGCTCTGCATGTTTGGTTGCGTCACTTTCTCCAGTTGGTAGTGTCCTCCTAATGTGTGAATCCATCAGCTAACATGTGTTAGGTTATGTCCTCAATATTTCTGGACAGTCTGTCCTGACTTTGGAACAGCACGGAGTTGTTTTGAATGACAACTGTCTCTCCATGTTCACTCTGGTGTTGCTTCATTTGACACTCTATCCCTGGGAATCACGTCACAGGGATGTGACTACGCTCTATCAAAGTTTTCCTCAGTTGTGTCCAGCAAGGACTAAGGTTTCCTATAACAAACGAAAGCTCATTTGTTTGATAATGTGTGTGTTGTGGGGGAGTGGCTTCAATACAAAGAGGTATTTATCTAAAATATTTTATTCCTCCAAGCTACCTCTTTTAAAATAAGACCAGAAAATTAATTTTCTCCCCTTTCCTCAAGTCTTCTCTTCTCCTCTGCCCTGACTTCTCCTTCCATCCCTCCCCTCCCTAATCCATGTTGTCTTTAATGTCCCCCTTTAATGTTCTCAAATAGATTCAGTAATGTAGTGAAAAATATAGCTTCTTAGTTCCACCTAACTTGCTCTGTTTTCAATGGACTTCCTTTGGCATTAGAATCAAAAGAATCACAGCTTTTGAGGGGATGTTTCTAGGTTATATATCAACAAATATAATACCAACAAATCCACTCGGGAGAAACTGTATTTGGTTGCCGTTGCCATAGATCAAAAACTACAAAGTCCTTATCAAACAACTAGAATTGGACATTAATTATGATTAACATTTTACAGAACAGTACATGTTTCTTTCTTTCTGGACAGCTATTACTCTATGGCTTGTTACTTCAGCTTAAACTGCTAAAATGCATACTTATTTTCTTAGCCATGACACAGTGGTAAAACCTTCCCAAATTTATGAGTGTATTTGTCAAAGAATCAGAAGTATTTAATCCTTTCAATTTCAAGATGATGTAGATGAGAGTTTGTGAAGCAAAAAGTGCAGAGTAAATGGCCTGTTTTGATAAGAAATGTTTGAAATGATTAAAAATTCTTGCACATTGCTCGTTGCTGCTATGAGCTCTGGTACTCTGATGACTCAGCCGTGTCAGAGGTCACATGCACCTCACAAGACCTAAAATATCAACTGTGGGTTTCTTTTAGAGGAAGCATTCAACAATTATCTGCTATAGGAAATTAGCTTCTGCTGATTTAGCTGAATGTGAAAATATTTATTCATCAAATAATTAGAAAGAATTTCCAAAGTTTCAGACATATAAGGCAGGCAAATATTTTTGATAAATCCTATAGTCAAGTTAAGACTGGCCAAACAGCAGAAAGATTAATTTATAGCTTTTGAAGAAAGCTCTTAAATATTTCAACAATTCTTTTCAGGAAGGCATCTGAAAGATGTTTTCAAATTCAGCTCACATATGAGACAACATATTGCCACAGTCTCTTTGAACTGTCAGATGTCCTTGGGAGTGCAAACAGAAGAATCAAAATGAGAGTTTCTCTCCACATTGACAAAAAGCAAGCAATAAGATCACGTTTGACAAAAGGACAACTATGAAATCCATATTTGACTTCATGAGGCAAAAATTAATTTGCCATTATTGA
The DNA here is from genome assembly GCF_004785775.1 of Grammomys surdaster. Taxonomy (NCBI): domain Eukaryota; kingdom Metazoa; phylum Chordata; class Mammalia; order Rodentia; family Muridae; genus Grammomys; species Grammomys surdaster. The sequence goes on from NW_021621692.1 coordinate 3,875,736, forward strand.
CATTATTGTTTCAATACTGAACAGCTGTATATATCTTTACAATGTTTTTATTAAATCACATAGACATAAGAGTCAGGATATGCCTGGACTGTGCTTTTTATGAACAATCAAACTATTTACTCAGTCCAATGCAAGCAGGTTGATCGCACTATTGTTGACTCTGCCTTTCACACTACAATTTCAATGCTTACTATTCTGAGGGCCCCATGACTGTAGGGTAGAAACAATATCAGGCTGGAATGTACTGTGCACTGATAAGGTTAGTTTTCATGAAGCAAGACTGGATGGTCTGTGCTGTGAAAATATTAATGAGTATACAGGAAAAGTTCATAGCACCCTTTTTCAAGAAAAACTCAGCTCACAGAGATGTGCGATGTCTAGTTAAATCATCTCTACCAGAGAACATATGAAGAAAAGCTTCAGTATTCCCAGGAAAAATCATTAATCAGTTTAGTCATAACATGTCTCTCCTCTCCATTGCTTCATTTGAGAAGATGACATCAAGAATAATTACCATCGGTCATGCAGATTTCAATAGTCTTATGGAAGAAAGCCATATTAACATCAAGTCTCAAGTACAAAGAAGCCTTTGCAAATGTTAGCGTATGGTGTTGAAAAGCAGGGAATGAGTCTCTCAGACTCCTTACAACATTTTCAATCATGCAGAAGAAGTTTGAGAACATGAAACTAGCACTGTTGGGAATCAGGCTCTAAATCTATGAGAGCCATGCCAATGAAAATATCACTCTACGGTCCTCAGAGATCAAATGAAAAAAATTACTGAGAGCATGCATCTTCATTTGAATTCCTACCATCTCTAGATAGATAGGCTTCATTCAATCTTAATCATCAAGAGAAGAATCTACAATATCAGTACACAAAGAATAAACCGACCATTCTATTCTATTCTCTTTGAGAGACATGGCTAAGTATTGAGCTTTCATTAGCCCCTTAAAACCATTGACCTGATCTAATGGTTCTATAAAGACAATCATCCTATTATCTGAGATTAAAGAGAAATTCAAGCAAGCCAGTACCTACCTATCTGTAGGATCCAGGGCTAGAGTAAAGAACAGGGTAGGTTTAAATATGGTTAAATATAATATTGAACTACCACAACACACACACACACACACACACACACACACACACACACACACACATATATTTTATATGACCAGGATATTCAAATTTGAGTTTGAATTTTCAGGCTTTTTGGTGAGAATTATTCTTTCAAGATCATATAGAATTGTGTTGAAATTTTGATGGGAATTGCATTGGATCTGTAGATTGCTTTTGGTAAGATTAACATTTTTACTATGTTAATCCTGATGATCCATGAGCGTAGGCAGTCCATCTTCTGATATCCTCTTCAGTTTCTTTCTTCAGAGACTTGCAGTTCTTGTCATACAGGACTTCCACTTGCTTGGATTGAGTTAGACCAAGATATTTTGTATTATTTGTGGTTATTGCTAAGGGTGTTGTTTTTCTGATGTCTTTCTCAGTCTGTTTATTGTTTGTATAAAGGAGGACTAATGATTTGTTTTTAGTTAATTTGTATCCAATTATTTTGCTGAAGGTGTTTTTCAGCTCTAGATGTTCTCTGGTCGAATTTTTGGGGTTGCTTATAAGTACTAGCCTATCTGTGAATAGTGATACTTGATTTCTTCTTTTCCCTTTTATTTCCTTTGATCTCCTTCAGTTGCTTTATTGCTTTAGCTAAAACTTCAAGTACTATGTTGGGATACATATGGAGAGTTTGGACAGCTTCATCTTGTCCCTAATTTTGATTTTAAGTTTCAGTTTTAAGATTTGCTTTAAGTTTCTATACATTTAATTTAATATTGGGTATTGGCTTGCTGTATATTACTTTTACTGTGTTTAGGTATGTGCCTTGTACCTCAAAGGCTGTTGCAGCATCTAATGAGAAGATCACATAGATTTTTTTCTTTCAATTTGTCTATATGGTGAATGTACATTGATAAATTTTCATATGCTGAACCATCCATGCAACCCTGGCGTGAAGTCTACTTGATCATGGTAGATGATTAATTTTTATTTGCTCTTGGATTTGGTTTGCCAGTATTGTATTGGGTATTTTTGTATCAATGTTCGTACGAGAAGTTGGTCTGAAATTCTCTTTCTTGTGTTATTTAGGCATCGGGGTAACTGTGGCCTTATAGAATGAGTTTGACAATGTTCCTTCTGTTTCTATTTTGTGGAATAGTTTGAGGTGTACTGGTATGAGCTCTATTTTGAAAGTCCAGTGGAATTCAGTGCTAAAACCATTGGCCCCAGCCTTTTTTTTTTGAAAGATATTTAATGACAGCTTCTATTTCCTTAGGGATATAGGACTATTTAAATTGTTTACCTAATCTTAATTTAACTTTCATACATGGTATCTGCTATATTTTCCAGTTTTGTCAAGTATAGGATATTGTAGTAAGATCTGATGATTTTTTGAATTTCCTTAGTTTCTTTTATGTCTTGATTTTCATTTCTGATTTTGTTAATTTGGACCCTATCTCTGTGCCTTTTAATTAGTTTGGCCAAAGGTTTATTTATCTTGTTGATTTTTCTCAAAGAACCAGCTCTTTGTTTTGTTGATCCTTCGTATCATTTTCTTTGTTTCTAATTTGTTGATTTCAGCCCTGAGTTTGACTATTTTCTATCATCTACTCCTCTTAAGTATGTTTGCTTCTTTCTGTTTTAGGACTTCCAGATGTGCTGTTAAGTCTCTAGTATAGAATCTCTCCAATTTCTTTATGAATGCCCTTAGTGCTATGAAATTCCCTCTTAATACTGCTTTCATTATATCCTATAAGTTTGAATATGCTGTGTCTTCATTTTTATTGAATTTCTAGATAGTCTTTAATTTCTTTCTTTATTTCACCCCTGACCAAGTTATCATTGAATAGAGAGCTGTTCAGTTTCCATGAGCATGTGAGTTTTCTGTTGCTTTTCTTGTTATTGAAATCCAGCGCTGTAGTCTGTGGTGATCTGATAGAATGCATGAGATAATTTCAATCTTCTTGTATCTTGTAAACATAGGCAGTGGGGGGCTAGTTTTGTTCTTTTCGTTGAACACCATTTTCAAAAAGTTACTAAGGTACCACTAGAAACACTCATGTCCCTTAGGGGAGTTTTTCCCATGCCCTTGGCTCCATCTCTTAAAGGTCTCCATCTCAACAGTTCGCCTTCAACACACAAACTGCTAGGGAGCACAATCAATCCATATCCTGAATAGCATGAAACAAAATTCTTGATCTCTAAACACAATTGCATTTCTTTCCATTTCCTAGTCAGGGTTTCTATTGCTTATCATAAACAAGATGGGTTTATTCAGGTTATGCTTCCACATCACAGTTCATCATCAAAGGAAGTCAGGATGGGAACTGAAACAGGGCAGGAACCTAGAGGTAGGAGCTGACAGAGAAGCCATGGAGGAGTGCTGCTTACTGACTTGCTCCTAATGGCTTGCTCAGCCTGCTTTCTTATAGAACCCAGGTCCATTAGCCCAGGGTTGGCACAATCCACAATGGTCACGATTCTCTCTATCTATTAATTAGTAAAATAATTAATAGAACTGGTTATAGCTATATCTTATAGAGTACTTTCTTTGTTGAGGTACCCTACTCTAGGATGACTTTAACTTGTAACAAGTTGACATAAAATTATCCAGCATGTTTTACTAGGATTTAGTTCTGATATCATTAAGCAGGATTTTTGCTGAGCATTGAATGACAACCACATTCAGTATGATACAAAGTCCGAGGCTTTTTCTAGGAATTGTCTAGACTTGATTGTCAAAGCTACTGTGGTTTTCATAGTACAGGGTCATGCCGTTCTCTTCTGTGGTTCACCAAAATGTGGCACCAATTTGTGAACAACCCTCTACCCTAAACAGCATTGGTTTTCTGCCTTCCTTGTCTATTCTAAGAGTGTAGGATTGCAGTCATTCATTTATCTCTTGTAACAGCTTCCAAGAACACAGGCTGAGCATCTGCAGATACTTAACAACTTGAACAGTAGAGTCTGATTATATTTTTGAGTATGATAGGGAGTAGATCCCACTCATAGGGTCTCAATTAATTGTCTGTTGAAGAGATTTATGAACTTAACAGCTGGTTTTCTAGATTTTTGTTGGCTTTTATTCTCATGACAACACAATCCCATTTAATTAAAGCTAATCCTTGGTAAAGTTACTGTACCTCTACTATTTTAGAGTCTTCTGACTTGTTCTTACGTTATCTCTGTATTTGATTGTCTAGACTGGCCTGTTGTTGGCAGTTTTGCATTTTAAAACCTTCTGTTGTTAAGCATTTTCTATGAGTATACCTACCTGCTTCATATTGAATTAGGCATTTAGCTAAGCATTAACATCACAAAAATAAAGGTAGATAACTTTTCACAAACAAAAGGACCAGTATATCCTTCTGACTATCTGATGGGCCACATCTAATTATTCAATATGATTACCATAGAAAGTAATTTTATACTAGGGAATGTTAATTTTAAACTAGGAAATAAATGTAGAAATCTTAAATCATGTGATTATGTTATTCATCTATTTGAAATACCGTCACTTATCATGTTTCAATGTTAGCTTATTTTTTTTTAAAAAATGAGAAGCAATCTTGTTTTGATTTACTTATTCATCTCTATTTGGTCCCTTTTTATTGTCTGAAACATTATATATACTACTCTAAGAAGTGTACCACTGGCTAGAGTTGGGGAGGGTTAAATAGGAAGAATTTGTGTTCTAAAGATAATATTTTTTTTATCAGAGATTCTATCTCTATATCGTATTTCTTCCTCTGAGATTGCTGACACTGTGTTTATGAGGGAAGATTTGCCCTTGAGTAGGGCACTGCTTGATAGTTTAGATGCAGTATGCGAAGGTCATGACTTGATATGAGAAAACAGGAGATTTCCTTTAAATGACTTTTGCAACCCATTTTTTCAGGGCTTCTGCACTTTGTGTACACTGTGGATGGACTTACCCTCCCTTCTCTCCCCAACAGTTTAGATACTGATCGTGAAGAGTAAGATGTAAAGCTTTCCAGCATCCTGATTCACAAAGAGTTTCCAAAATTCACACCAAACTTCAGTGATATAAACATGTAATGCACCAATAGACACACTATCATTTATTTCTGGCAACAGGCTGTGGGCAGTTGTGCTTGGTGATATACAGAATATTCCCAATCTTCTTTTCAATCATTTGTGCAGAGTGCATCCATCTCTTCGTTCCTGCCAGCCCAAGGAATATTTATCCACCTTCTAGTTTTCAATCACTTGTTTTAAGCACTAGTTTTAAGCGCTAAAAGTAATATCAATCTCCCTAGAGGAACAGAATATTTTAAAGGGACAGAGAAAAAAAAATAGCCATAGACCATAATTTGAAACTACCCTAGCAGCAGGATTAACTCTTGGCTCAAACAGAACTGATTCTAAATCTTCAGCAACCCCTACCCTCAGCTACAAGTAGTTCACCAGAAACTAACAGACTTTAAATGTCATGACATTTAATTTTTAAGTGGAAGGCTGCTTATTTCCTCTCGAGAAGTTTAACGAGCAAAAGTAAAACAAACCAAATCAAAATAAAACAAACCTCTCTCTTGTAAATATAAACATCATTTTATCTCTCTCACCAAAGACTTCACTCTTCTCATACACACACACACACACACACACACACACACACACACACCCAAAAGCTCAATTCATAGGACAAAGAAGCAATGGGAATACTTACCACATGCTGGCCCCTGTAGGGATTGTGAGAGCAGGGCAAGCATATTTTACATAGTCAAATGAACATCTTAGTCATTTGCAAAGATGTGGTTATTCTTTTCCTGGGAGTAAAACCTTCTGAGAGAGCTGTATGAGAAGAACTCTTATATTTCTGGTTCTCTGCCAGGATAAAGCCTGCTGGGCCAGTTTATGGGGCCTGAGCTTGAATAGGTTATTCTGCTGCAAATAAGAGTGCCCATTTCTGATTCAGTAACTTCCCATTTGGCAAGTACAGTGCGTGTTGATTTACTGTGTTGAAATTATAGTAGCCTAGACAGGAAAACGTATGAAGTATTGATAGATGTGTCTAACGAGTGTACCAATAGAGTGTTAACATTCTGAAGTGACAAACTACACTCTGCTTGAGGCTGAGTGGTATCTTGATTTGTGATATTCAGGAATGAAGGGAAATTTAAACCAAAGGCCTGTGCACTACTTTCAACTACACCCTCTAGGCTATCATACTTACACTAAATGGTGAGGTAGTGCAGTGGTTAAATATGCATGTATACAAACTCTTGAAGCAGGCTTGAATTTAACTCCTAGTATTCATATTGAGGAGCTCAAAATTGCCTTTTGCATGACCTTTACAGGCACCTGTGTGTACACTTTGCATCACACGTGTGTGCGTGCACACACACACACACACACCCTCCCATCAGCTCACATAATTAATATTGAAACATAAATGAATAACAAAACTGCATCTTGCTTGTGGCCATATCATATTCAGAATAAACAATCTAGGTCCATCGGTTCCCCACTTCTCCAGCATTTATTTGTTTTGTGTCTGTTCAACAAAATTCCCACATCTTTGCACCTTTTTTTTTTCCTTACAAAGGGAACACTGTAGATGATCTTACTTTCCCTAAATTCTGTATCTCAAACTTAAAGGACAAGCCAAGTTGCCTATGAATTGAGTCCTATGACTCTAACAGCTTTCCCAATGGAATGGCCCTTGGGTCCTCACATTGCAAAGATGGGTATCACCATGTTCCTGCCCAGGGTCTGCAGGATTCAGTCACTCAACCCTTTCCTTGGATAATCTTTGACTCAGCCAGGCAATTTTCTGTGCAATGTCATCTAAAGTTCCCTTTATGTGGAGGAGTTGGGAAAGATAATGATTGAAAGAAATAATTCATTATCTCTATCTTTCCTAAGTCCCCATATTTTCTCAATATCAAATGCATGCTTTTTGGTATCAGCCTATTTAACGACACAATCCATCTTTACCAACATACAGGCATATACACATGTGTACACAAACATGCATATCTGGTTATTATTTACCTGTGTGAATGGAGAAGCACATGGGTGCTTCTCAAACAGAAGACAATTCAAAAGTTGCACATCCCTATAAAGCACAGAGAATTTTTTTTGTTTGTTTGTTCCAGTTTGCCTTCCAAATTAGGCTAACAATGCTCAGATGAATTTGCATGCTGTAAGTAAATGCTAGGCAGGTAGTAAGATAGGAGAGGCAGGTCTAGGAAGCAAAGGAAAGGACTTACAAGGATTACAGGGATGGACAGAGGCAAGGCGGCCTTTGAAAACCATACTCTGAGTTGCCCATAGAATAAATAAATCACAGACTTACAGGTTTATTGCTGATTTTCTGTAGTAACTATATATTTGTGTTTTGATTCAATTTTGTTGTTCTTAGATAATTTTTTTTTCAAGCTGGAAAGAGGGTTTAGTCAGGAAAGTGCCCACTGCGTATACATGAGGATGTGAGGATGTGAGTTTGGACCTTCAGCACTAGGTTTATGGCAGTCCACTCCATGGAGCTGAAGATGGATCCTTAAATTTCATGAGCCAGCCAGTCAGCAAATCAGTGAGCTCCAGGTTCAGTGAGAGAGCTTGTCAAAGACAATTAAGTGGTGAGTGACAGAGGAAGGAAGGCACTGAACTTTGAACTCTGGCCTACAAAACACGCACACGCACACGCACACACGCACACACGCACACACGCACACACGCACACACGCACACACGCACACACGCACACACGCACACACGCACACACGCACACACGCACGCACGCACACACGCACACACGCACACATGCACACACGCACGCACGCACACACGCACACGCACACGCACACAGAGAGAGAGAGAGAGAGAGAGAGAGAGAGAGAGAGAGAAAGAGAGAGAGAGAGAGAGAGAGAGGGAGAGAGAGAGGGAATTTCTCAAAAGCTTTAAAAAAATATGGATAATAAACACCTAGAATACAGTTATGTGGTCTGCAATTACAGAAGCAAATGGAAAATGGCCAGACTGAGTCCTGTTGCACATGCAGCCTGGTAGATAAGCGGGATCACTTTTTAATTCATTCAGCAGTTTGACTCAGCAGTGAACTGAGGAATAAAATAAACCATGTTGCTATTCTATCTGACCAGGCAGTTGATCTTAGAGAAATGAGGCATGCTTCTCAGAACAACAGGCTACATGCTGGCTGCACCATCTAGGAGAAACCAGTTCAGACCTCTTTGGAGGGAAAAATAAGAATAGAATCTACCCCAAACTCCCAGAACTGATGGCCATGCCCCACAGTAAACACTGTCTGAAGCCACTTGGTTAAGCAAAGTGATACCACTGGGTAGCCAAAGTGCAGGTGAGGAAGGATACACAAACTCATGCCAAGGCCCTCTCCATATGGACCAGACAATGCATAAGGTTTTGCTGAACTGGCTGGTAGTGGGCTCCCTTCCTACAGAAAACATCTTGTTTTATTTTCACTCTATTTGAATCTGTTAAAAACATGCTTCTGTGTTTGACAATCCTGAAAACGTTGATTCCATCTTGTGACCCAAATGCGTGTTGGAAGTAAGTTATACCCACAACCTCAGAATCCCGTAATTATGTGTTTAAGTAGAAGGAGTAAGGTGAGACTAGAAAAGATTTGTTTTAAGGATTTAACATAAAATACTGAGTGTGACCAAGGACATATTGTATTTCTTCATCGTGAACCTTAAAGTTGACCACGTGACAGCTATGATTTAACATGTCATATGCTGACAACTGGTACAGTATGGATGGACTGTACACAAAAGGACTTGATCCCAGACAAGAAATCAGGAGTTTGACACCAAACTCCTCTCTATACAGACAGAACAATGCATCCAGTGAAATTGAAGAGATTTTCTATGCTACTTTAGAATGTGACAAGGGTCTGGAAAGATGATTCAACTTTTAAAGTCCAGGATCACAACCAAAGGTCAAGAATCTCGAAAGTCGACTGGGAGTGCTTGTTTCTTTCAGCCTAATTTGCATATACCAAGATAAGAAGACAACTGACCTTGAGCTTTCAGGGTGGTTGGACAGCACCCATCATCTAAAATATAATCTCCACAGGGTGCTGGAAAGGGGAAGGTGGCTTACTCAGCAAAACATGAAGGCCTCAGTCTGGATCCTAGTTACTCATCTATAAGCCAGCTTCAAGTGTGCCCCTTCAATACAAACTCTGGGAAATCCAAGACAGAAGGTCTCTGTGACTTGTTGGCCGGATAGTCTAGCAAAATTGGTGAGCTTTAGGTTTAGTAAGAGACCCCGGCTCAAACATTAAAGTGGAAGGTAATAGAGGAAGACTTTTAGTGCAAAGTATTTTCACTTTAAAGGCAGAAACGATATCTATAAAATTAGTCAAAGTGATGTTTATGGCATCATGGAAGAAGGAGTGGTATCATGTCAGTGTTTTACTGATTTTTGAATGCGGTTTATGGTTATTATTTCGAGTTTCATGTCTGTCATCATCTCATGCCTTCTCTTCGGTGATCATCTTTAAACAAGCACAGAAAAGAAGACAAAGAGTATAGATTTAGAATATTACAGGATATGAAATCCAACATTAATCTTTTTGTATTAGGAAGGAAAAGAGGGAGGGCTATGTATTCTGTTGTTAATATATCTGTATACATGTGTGTTTGTATGTACATGAGAGAGATGGGGGAAAGAAAAGACAGAAAGCCACAGACATACAGGGCACACGGATTCCACTAAGGTTGCATGAAAGTGTGGTGACCAGATTGAACTCTTCTCTCTTGATGGGTTAGCGGTAAAGGCTATTATAAGATGGTCATTAATGTTATACCTGTTTGGTTTGGTGTGCATCTGGCTTAACCTTTAAAAAAATTATCTGTATGAATCCGCCCTCATGAAGCTATTTTATATTTCATCATCTCTATAAAAGATGGGAAAGAACAAAAGCCAATGAGTAGAAGTCAGCCAGAGACAAAGAGTTCAAGTGCTTAAAAGAAAAATGCTTGTGTGTGTGTGTGTGTGTATTTGTGCTGCTTAGTGATTTGTCTTATGTGAGCTCATGTAGAAGTCACAGTATGAGATTGGAATGTCTTCTTCAATCACCTCTTTATTATTATTATTTAATTGTTATTATTGTTGTTATTGTCAATCAGGTACTTCCACTGCACCTGCAGCTCACTCTTTTGTGCAGACTGTGGGGAGTGAAAACCCAGCATCCTTCTGCCTTTATCCCTAATTGCTGTGTTGTAGATCTATACTCCGTGTCTGTATTATTTTATATGCACCCCTGGGATCGGAACCTAAGTCCTCATACTTATACAGCAAGTACTCGCCCACTGAGCCATCTCGTTAGTCCTTCATATTTCATGGCTTGCAGAAAAAAAAACACTTCATAAATAAATTGTATTGAACTATACTATTTCATAAATAAATCATCTGCTTATCTCCCTCATTTACCTAGTATCATAGCCCAGAACTCACAGCATTAGAATTAATAACACATTATTATAAATGTGATTAAATGTGATAAGATACAATCATTGGGAAAAATAGAGAGTCCATCAAAGCACTTTTCTAGCAGATAGTTTTAGTCTGTCATTCTCCTTAAGGCAACAAAGAAGATGTGACACAGGAATTGAGGAATAGAGAACTGAACCTTTCCTTTTTAAACTTGTATAGTGGCTGTTTTCCCCAGAGAGACATTACACACTCATGACACTTACAGCCTTCATTTTTTAAAATAATTTACTTATTTTTTTAAATCGTAATTCATTCACACAGGGGTTATAAACACAGAAAGGCAGGACGTGGGGAAGGGGATGACGCTGGAGCGTGGGTGTTCAGGGGGGAATACAGGTATCTTTCAGAACAGGGTATTGTACAGCCTTCATTTTCATTGAACACACACACACACACACACACAGAGAGAGAGAGAGAGAGAGAGAGAGAGAGAGAGAGAGAGAGAGAGAGAGAGAGAG
>NW_021621692.1:3886778-3920895 GCF_004785775.1 Grammomys surdaster
GAGAGAGGAGTGGGGGAGTGAGCTCTTGGCCTATCTTTCTCTTTAGGTAGACAAGGTTCTGAATTGTCTAGATATATGCACATAGAAAGAGTAAAAACGAATGCTATAGCACCAAGTGTAAGAGACAGTATCTACAGAGGAGATGTTATAGAAGATAAAAGTCAAATAACTAATTTAGAATATTTTGCTTTATCCTAAGAGTAGACTCTAGCATGTGATTTAGAGGAATCGTGTACTAGACTATAATCTCCCATTTTTATTCCTTTCCTCCTTCCTTCCCTCCCTCCCTTCAGTTCTTTCTCCTCCTGCTCTCTCTTTTTTTCCTTCTTTAAATATAAAATATAAAATGGCTATGTAACTGAACACACTTAGTGTCGTCTGCCTTCCAGACTTCACTATAAAGAAAGCAAAACCAGTATGTGGTCTCTTTCCACTATCAATGCCATGAACTCTCCAGTTTTATTGAGGATTTAACTCCTCAAAAAGATATAAACAAAAACAAACAAAAAACTCAAACAAATAAAAGCCTACTGATACAATTGAAACTTTAAGTTGTTGTAAACGCTTTTCTTATAAAAATCAATTATCCAATACCATTGAGGCACCTAGAGGGTTAGGACACTGACATTTTAAATCTTAAAATCAATGAAGTGGTAGTCATTTAGCATTTAAGAAGGTGAGGATGAGGGTGACCCTGTAGGAGGACCAGCGGTGTCAATTAACCTGGACCCGAGAGATCTCTCAGAAACTGAAACACCAACCAGGCAGCATACACCAGCTGATATGAGGCCCATAACACATATACAACAGAGGACTGTCTGGTCTGGGTTTAGTCAGAGAAGATATACCTAACCCTCAAGAGACTGGAGGCCCCATGCAGTTTAGAGGTCTGATGGGGTGGGGATAGGGGGGTGGGGAGATCCCTGTGGAGACAGGGGGGCAGAGAGGAGGTATGAAATGTGGAGCAGTTGGAGGGTGGACTGGGACTGGAATAAAATTTGGAGTTTTAAATAAATAAGTAAATAAGTAAATAAATAAATAAATAACATCTTCATGGAAAGAGCTCTCTTGCACACTGTTTCTGCAACTAAGTTGTAACAAACAGCTTCCCAAAGTACAAGTTAAGACGAATGTAACTGCTTTCATGGTTTTCTTTGCCTCCATTGACTCAATCATTTGATGAGTATTTCAATGTTTTAGACATCCTGCTAGCTTTGTGACAGAACACCAGGCAGAAAGCCTTTACCCCTGAACTTGGGCTCAGGATTGACAAGCTTTTAGTTTAAAATAACACAGAACAAGATTGAAACTCAGACAAGGGTAAAGGAGAAAATATGACATATTAGTCAAAAGAGGCTACTTAAACTGTGACATTAAGTATAAAAGGGACACATATAGAGAAGAAACTACAAAAGAGAAATTCTCATTTTGAGATGAATATTGAACTACTGAGTCAGAGTAAGAAGGGATGAGCGATCACCTCCACATTTGAGTTGGGTATGAGGAACTGGGTAAAGAAAACTGAGAAACACCAGTCTTAATTAGTGGTCAATCAAAGACTCTGGAGCCAGACATGTTGGCTTTTATTCCTTGCTCTTCTATTTAACCCCTATGAAACACAGGGAGATGTCCTATACCCTGGTTTTTTCTTTTATTACAACCATGATACTAATGCTATAGGCATATTACATGGATTAAGAGTTATTGTATATTCAGTAGTACTTAAAACCACACGTCGTATGAGGTGTTTGGTTAACTGTAGGTGAGCTTTGCAGTGGTGCAGGGAATCAGTTATGATACAGGTTAAGATGAGGTAGGATAGAAAGAAGGAGACGCTTCTCAGAAATATTTCAGGGGACCCCACCAGCCTGGTTTAACTATTGGATCCAAAGAATTAGAGAGAAATGTGAAGCTCAAAAAATCCCCAAGCTTTACTTGCTGAGACACCTTGTGGTATGGTCATGTCCTTTGCTGTAGGGAACACAAGAAAAATGTCCATTAAGGAGGAAAGCTTTGGACACTGGCTTGGAGATATCTTAGCATTTCTCAGAAGAAATATTCAATAGGTGATTGAATATCATGTTTGGAGTCACACTAAAGAAAATCTTGGCAGAGTATCTAGATTTCATGATCCTGTAGTATTTTAATGGTGAGTGAGACCATGGGAACGAAGAAGGTCATTCTGGGGAGTCAACCTAGTGGGAAGGCCAAAGAAAGCACAGAGAAGAATGAGAACAAGGGTGGAAGTCTAAAGTCCACACCAGAAACCAAGAATGAAAACAGGAAGGGGTGAGTCCAGCCTTTGACAGTGCTGTACTTGGAGGATCTGCCCATTGTAAGCAACCATAAAAGCAGACAAAATATATGGAATCACTCTTTTAAGATGTTAGATCTGGGAGGTCTTAAACAGGAGAAATGGTGGACACCACAATTGCCTTGACTGTCTTCCTGGATAGGTTTTCTAAATTGAGCTGACAAAAGAAGGAGACCAGTCAGCGGTCTTACTGTGGTACAAAGTGGTGGACTTCATGGATACCAATGCAGCTGTCACTTTTAGACCAGTGAAACAGAAAGCATGGGGGGTTATGGAGGTGTCTCCGCAGGTAAACTTGAAAGTCCATAGCTTAGAGCACCAGAATCTAAGGACGTGGTCGGCAGGGGTGGCAGCTCATCTGTAATCTCTAAGTTCTGACCAATGGTGTCAGTGAAATCCTGACTCAATGTGTAGAATGGAGAGTGAGTGAGGAAGACACCTCTGCTGTCTATACATATGCAGACACTTGTGCATATGTACCTATCCCAAGACATGCACATGTCCATATACAGATGCATGCACACCATGCACACTCATAGAAGGATAAATCCTGCCAGGAGGCAGCTTCTGAAGTTGATGGGTTAGTAAGTTCACATGCAAGATGTAACTCTAAGAATGTAGGAGATGTGCAAAGACTAAGTGACAAAAGTGAGTAGGGGGCTGTGACTATTATGTCTTGGACATATCTATGAGATCTTGGATATATCTATGAACTTCCAAGTCTCTAACAACGAGAGAAGACAAAAAGCCTTGTAGAACATCTTGAGCTGACAGTAGCTCTGTCAGGAAGTCCACCCATGTGGAGAAAAGCATATCTAGACTTTCCTTCAAAAATCTCAGTCCTACTTTTTAAAAATGATTAAATTGTCAGGTAAGATAATCACCCCTCCACAAGAACACAAATAGAAAAGGAAGAACAGAAACCCCAGACTCAATACCAAGAGTATTCCTTTCTGTCCAGGATTTATTATCAGGTAAAGTTTTCTGGTAAACTTGCTGAAAAATATAAAACGATGATTCTAGAATTCCAATAAAACCCAGGTGAAAAAAAGAAGGAAACCAAAGCAATGTGATACCATAATCAAAACAATTGTGCCTGCCAAGAAACACGTGTGAACGACCTTAGCAAACAGGTGCATAGTTGGATCCTGAAATCAAACAATAGTTAGAAAAGAGCATATTTAAAAAAATAATGCAGATGTGCTAAAGAATTAAAACTGAGTATGAAGCTGAGGAGTGAGGTAACTAAGTTTGGATATTAAAATATAAATGATAAAAAATGAAAAATTAAAAATCACACAGTAACATAGTACAATTCTACTAGGTTGGTTCCATGGCTGGCTACAAATCACAGTCTAAAAGCTTGGTAACCTTGGTTCCTCAGAAATGTTACATAGAGAGTGAAACAAGTGTACGTACTCCTGGGTTTGCTGCAGCAGGAATTCAAAGAATAAAGTAGCAGAAAGAGCTTACAAGTCCATCAGTGGCTGAATAAATCGTGGAAAAGTGGGGTGTGTATATAGAGACGTCAATGCCCTGAAAGGGAAGACCAGAGTACATGTGCAGATGAACCTTGAAGACGGCAAGCTAAGTGTAACAAGCAATTGTGACCATCACAATATTTAAAGCAAAGTTCGCAGACAAAAAGCAGAGCCTCACCCTCATGCTGGTGGGAAGCTTTGTGGTTCCTCATATATCTAAGATTGCTTATCAGTCTTTCTAGTGGCAAGACCTTTCAGGTTAATGCTCATGGAACCTGATCTGAGGACAAAGGCAAAAGCTGAGTCTCCCCTCCTGATCGAGGACATGATAACCCTTAAGTTACGTGGAATCCTTAAGAGCGAACAGCCAGAATAGAACACTAAGTCTTAAACCATTCCTGGGCATATGCTTCTCAGTGACAGATATCAAACCTCACCCTGCTAACTTCTGTGAAGCAATTATCTGGTAGCGGTTTGGGTTTGTATATACTAAAAGCTTGGATTTGATTACAAAACTTGAGTTAAATATTTGGCTGCTTATTTTTAACTATATAAATAATGCCAAGGAGTTCTGGGGAACATCCACCCATGGTGTTCATGTTATCCATTTTTTTTCTGCATAAGAACTATATTCATATCATCAAAGATACTTTATATTGAATGGCATTAAATATCCAGAAATATTTTGAAAATTATTTCAGTTTTCATAGAAAGATTGGACACACATCATCAATAAATGACATCTGAATATGCTTTGTATTCTTTAACCCTGGGGAAAAGAGACAGAATTTATAGACTAAGATTTTTTTTATACAAATAATGATAAAAATTTCTACAGTTAAATTTAATGTTGAAGCACCCAGATTTAAATATAAAAGTAGCAGATGCCTTCAGAGAGGGTGCTAAGTGCTCATTTACAACAGGAAAAGAAATTATGAATAAAAAATTGGATGGAAACCCTATAAAACCGTAACTTAAGTTTGCTTGTCAGGAAATAAAAGACAAAATGTCACCTTAAGGGCCAGAGAGATGACACAGCAATTCATAGCACTAGCTGCTCTTCTGGGACTCTCAGGCTTGATTATCTGCATCCACCTGGAAGCTCATACAACCACCTGCAATTCCAGGCCCAAGGGATCAAATATTCCCTCTCTGGGCTCCCATGGGCACTCCTTCCTACACACAGTATAGAGATACACATGTAGATAAAAGTCTCATACACATAAAAATAAATTAATTTTAAAAAGAAGAATGGTGATTAACAGGTTCAAGAAAAAAATTCTAAAATGACCTTTGAAGAAAGGTCTTATTGAAAGTGGAGACACAGGAGCTAGAACACAGAACAAGTGGTAGTCGAAGCTGTGTAAATAGTTGAAAGATTCTTGTCCTTAGCAGAAGAAATAGAGGTAGCAGGGCCCCAAGAGACACATAAGTGTACATGACATATTTGAGGAATAGTTAGTTGGCCAGGGTTACCGTGTGGGTGGGGATGAATGAGAAGAGATGGGAGAAGGTATATATTTGTATAGTTTAGATTTTATTCAGACATACAGAAAGATACCGTTCTGTAGAGTCCTAATGGGGTATATTACTTTTACCAAACTGTTTGGTGTCACTGCTTAGAAAAGATTAAGAAGTGGGATCTGTTGAGAAAGTGCGGAAAATGGGGTAGATTACCAGGATGGTTAGTATGAAAATGCCAGACGTGATCAGAATCAGTAGAGCAGTTTGTATTCAGAGTCAGTAGGATTCTCTGTACTATGTAAGATACAGGAGGAAGTGAGATGTCAAAGAGAAACCCAAGGCATTTGGTGAGTAAGTAGCAAAGTGAAATTAATGTGGAAGAGATTTTCAATAGAAGATCTGCAGTTTGCGATCTAGACACGCTTAGTTTAGGGTGTCTATACTGTGTCCCAGTGAAGAGTTCAGAGAGCCAGTTGGAAGTATCATTTTAGATATTGATGGAAAGACTTTGCTGTCCCAGGCACAAATTGTATTGTCTCTCTGTATATCTGGAGTGAATATAGAAAGGAGGTCCTTATTGATTATTGATTGGGAAGTTGAGAAATAGCAGGAAATGGTCATTGAAGAATGTCCAAACTATGGAGAGAATGATGTGAACATAATATCCTAGAAGCACAGAAGCAGAGAGCATTAGATAGCATTTGATGAGGGAATTGGAACGGTTGGCTTCCAGGGTTGATTTGTCAACTTAAAGTCGCCTGATCAGGGCCCGCTCAGTTGAGCAATTGTCTACATCAGGTTAACCTTGTGAGTTTAACTATGTGAAACCTTATTGATGTGGGGGAAAAAGAAACCCACTCTAAAAGTGAGCAGTGTTGTCCCGTAGCAGCCCACATAAGAAAGTGCACAGAAGAACGAAGATTAGTTTTGCTTTTGTTCACATGGCCTTCCCTTACACAACTCAGTTAATTTCTGCTGTTTGCGATTCCTGTGTGGCTATTATAACCAGTTTTTCCTGTCTCCCATTATGGACTGAAGACCAGTGCCTCTCCAGGAACCCTCAGGGCATTCAATATCAGATTGAGACTACTGAGGCACACAGCCTTGTGGGCTAAGCAAGTATAAGGTGTCTCTGGTTTTCCCTATGAGTCGGCCAAGGCTGGGCTACTCTGACTGCTGAGGCATGATGCCTCTAGGATTGAGAAACTACTAGGTTCTTAGTCTTGTAGATCTGAATGATAGGAATTGTGGACTATTTCCACCATGTTTTATAAGATGATCTAATCAACCCTTTATATACATATACATTCAAATTTATGGACAGGTATATGTCTATTTTTTGTGTTCTGCTCTTCTACAGTACCCTAAATAATACAATTTGGAAGTGATGAATTTGAGACTGAGAATTCTGGAATGTCAGTCTTCCAATGTGACAGGCCCATCAGGCCTGACTAAGGTCTACTCACATTCACTTGAGATGAATTACATAGATGAAAGCAGAGGTTTAGCCCCGAAGGGTCTTCCAAAGCCACGCCTAGAATGTTCTTTCTGTTTAATCTCAGAGGTTGCCTGCTTCTTTTCATTTTAATTTGATGAAGTTGTCACAGAAGAGAGAGAGGAGAGACACTGGCTGTTTATAGATCTCAAACTCTGCCTTTAATGTAAGAGCTTCAAAGTAAAATAAGAAACTCACCTTCCCCATATCCACTACAAAATGACACATCGCTTCTTTAGTCGCAAGCATTATTGGCAGAAATACACTGCTATTAGTGCAGTGAGTGTGCACTATTCAGCTGACATCTTAATTCATGCAGACACAGTATCACAAAGCATACACTCCCCCTGTGGAAAACCAGACCAGCATTGGCAGTTGTTCAGAACTCGTGTGATAACAATGATTTACTTTTGCCCTGGTATTCTCTCACTCAAGGAAGAAGCAGCCCCGTGATCCTTGTTGACTGCTAAATGTTGAAGCCGAGCGGCGTTATAAATGTAGACTGACTATAAGAGTACATGGAAATCTCAGACATACGTGCTGGGGTGAAGGAAGGGCTGCAGCCATCTGAAGAATAGATTTCACACTCTGATTTTTTTTTTTGACCTGTAAAGAAGTAAAATGTGGCTTCCTGTCCAATGTAAATATTGGTCAGTTCCTATCCCATTAAGTGTTCTTATTCTTTTCTCTGAAGACAAAAACCCAGGCCTATCCATCATAATAATACTCCCATTAGCTCTTAAGCAATATGTTTGCATAGGAAGCATGCTCTCCCTCTCCCTCTCTCTCACTCTCTGTCTGCTGATGATTTAGGAAGAGTAAGACTTCCAGACATATCCTGAAAATATTTATCCAGCTTCTTTCAAGGGTTCGTGTTAGCGCTGGGTCACGAAGGCATATGTTTATCTACAGCAAAGGTTATATGGACGAGATAGCCACAAAGCCAGAGGCAATCTAACATTTTAGTGGAAGGTGGCAAAGATTAAGGAATGACGCTAAGGAAATGATTTAAATTTTCTACTCCACCCAGGGAGATCAAAGGAAAGGTACAATGTGTCCATCAGGTTTCCTTTGTTGCCACCTCTAAGGCACAGACTTACCTATTTCCCAAGACATGCTCTCCCCTCCCATTTGCTTAGTCTGTTTCTTCTGTCACTATCCTGTGCTGACTCTTTGAATAAGTAAATTGAACATGTGCAGAATATGGCTGTACAATAGTATTACACACATGCATGCTTTTTCTCAACAAGGAAGAAAACAAGAAGAAAAAGCATGGACCTGAAATTGACAAGTGACTTTTAAGGGTAGATGGGTTGGACAGGTGGGACATGCACATTGGTCCTGTTAAAATGATATCTCTAACTATTGTTATTATTATCATGATGCTTTGAGTGGGACTCAGAAACAAAACTATTTGACTCTAGTTATGATAGCTAATCTTGGTTGTCAACTTGTCTGGGTCTGGAACGAACAAAAACACAAGTTGCTGGACTCTCCTGTGAGGAACTTTCTTGAGTACATTATTTGAAGCAGGAAGACTAACCCTAAATGTGAGTAGGAGCATCATACAGCCCATATCTAAGGAAATGGAAGAAAGAAACAATGCAGATAGCCTATTTAGGCTTACCTTTGCTGGCAAGTTCATGTATCCTGTTGCTATGACTTCTCTTTGCTGATAATACAATGCATTTCTTTCGGCTTTCAGTATAGATTGAAGGGAGACCAGTAGCTCTCCTGGTATCTTCCAGGCTTTTAGCACCAGACTTGAAATACTGAGAGATCCATCTCTGTGGATTCTGGAACTCTTCATTGTGAATCAGTCATTGTTGGATTATCCTGTATGCTACCCTATTAAAGCTATTAAATTATTTCTATCAATTGTATTCCTATAGAAAGCCCTGACTAACACGATGTGAAATGGACTCTTGGGGTAAGGGTGGGAGCCATATTAGAGAGCATATAAGGTGATACCATAATCAACATACATTTCATTTATGTATAAAATTGTCAGATAACAGATTAAATAAAAGTAACATACAATGAAAAGCTTACCATGCCTATATCTTGATTTATTCCTCTTAATAGAAGACATTTAGTCCAAAAAAAAGATGACACATGTACAGATCTTGTGACCCATCACCACCAACAGGTATATTCTTTAAATGTAACATACCCCACGCATCATCCTAAAAACAGTGCTTCCGGTTATAATCACTGGGTAGTAGGGAACAAGGCCCTCCCAAGTAATTCAAATCATGACTAGAAAGTGGGATGACCTCCTTCTTCATGGGTCTCCTGTTCCCCTTGTTACATGGAATCATGACAAGACTATGAGAGACTCTAGACTAGTTAATTAATCCATTGATGTGATGCTAGAGTTTTATTTTAGACCATAAACTAACACTGACTTGTAATACTAAGGGATGGACTGGCTATCAATTGTAATCATAGGGAATGGGTTACTTTTTCTTCACCTTTTGTTTATTTTGCACTGGCCAAAAGTAGTATCCCAACTTTCAGATTAGAGCAATTTCTTCAAGAATTTGGACCTCTAATTGCTCCACATATTTTACTGGAAAACCGCCTACTGTAACAGATTTAAAAGCAACCAACAAATATTTCCAATTCTTAAGCAGTACCTTGCCTTAAACAATGAACAAGCTGTACAACAAGCAGGTATTTGTTCCTTGCTGAGAAGATGTTTTCAAGCCATATTGCTGGAGAGAGAACTCTGTCTTCAGATGCAACTGGTTCAAAAGCAGGGGACTGAAGTAAGCAAGAAAAGAGCTGAATCAACTGACCTATATGTGAAGATAAAAGAATAGATTAAAGAAGTCAAAGAAATATATGTCTGTGCTATAAAGATGAATGACATTGGATGCAAAATACACATCTATAATTATTGAAGATGAACATGTAGTATAAAGAACACAAAGTGCTTTGGAGAATAAGGTGGGAAAGAGAACTGTTAACTGTCATTGCCTAGAGACAGGGTTCAATCGTTAGGTGTCTGCTGTTCTCACAGAGGAGGAGAGTTCAGTTCCCAGCACAGACACTGGCAGATTTACAATTGCCTATAACTCCAGATTGAGGGGCATTCTGATTTCTCTGGCATCTGTAGTCACCTACACTCATGTGCATGTACTCCCACTCAGAATTCTATCTATACCTGTAACTAAAACATAACCAAATGCATCTTTAAAAATGTAGACTCATCTAGAGGCTTTCCTGTGATAGTCAAATAACAGTATTAAGTTCTCCATATTTAGAGATTGAGAACGTTCAAATAAAGGAGAAACATCCCATGATCCAGGAAGAAAAATAGTATTGACCTTTCTTACTAAGAGAGGGTACCATGATGTCTTGACTCTGCTAAGACTCAAAATCTAATTATCGAGATTCAGAGATTCACTTTTTGAATTGAGCTTTCCAGTACACATGCTGGGAATGAGGATGGCAAGACAATTAACAAAGATCCGGTGGCTTAAAATGTCAGTGTTGTTTATTATCTCCCACAGGCTGGACGAAGCAGGAATTGATTTGGATGATTGGCTGAGGGTCTCTCATGAGGTTGTAGTCAAGCTATCTCTGCGTCTTTGCTCACCTGGGTGTCAGGGCCTGCTTGCTGCTGACATCACAACACATTTTTCAGAAAGCCACACAAGTATTTTCATGGCGTAGTGGTTGATATACTCCAAAGCAAGACTCAATTCAGAAGCCCTTTTATGAAGAGATTCATAATTTATGCATTAGACGTTCACAAATTTTAAAGGTGAGTCCCATTGAATGTGGGCAAAAACTGTTGCTACAGCGTGAATCTAAGGGGTGACATTTGTCAAAGATCATCTTTGAATCTGGATTATTATATTTAAAAATTAAATGAATACTAAAGTATTTATTTATACCAAAAAATCTATACATTTTTTAAAATTTATTTAAAACCCAAATTAGTTTCCTTTGTAAAATAGTTATTAGTCTCCTCATAATGCTCAATGAGTTTAAGAAACAAAGTCATTGTAAATGCCCAATCTTTATATGCATAAACATTGAAGTATGTCAGTATATTTTACACTTATTGATAATAATCATGTGTCAAGTTCTTTTGCTCCACATGTTCATCACAGTAGTCCTGACTTCAAAATCATAGCTAGGGGGACGGAAGCAGGTAAAAAGACCCCATCTGTCTAAGTTCATATGGTGAGGGAGAGACATGAGAGGGATGGATCCAGGATGGAATAGCAGAGTGCATATATCTGGTTGCAGACACAGAAAGAAAGAAGAGTGACTCACAGTTAATTTAGGAATTTGGGTGTTGGTTTCATAAAGGGATTATTACAAAAATGGCAGTGTTGTAAGGAACTACAATAAAAGACCACTTCAACACCTGAAACTGTAAAATAAATTATATAATATCACATATATACCTGGTGCCCTAGTTTGCTCTTTGTTGGTGCTATTATAATGCTCTAACTCCAAAGCAAGTCTGTGGAGGAAAGGGTATGTTTGTCTTTTATTTCCAGGCCACATTCCATCACTGAAGGAAGACAGAACACAAACTGGAGCAGGAACTGAAGTAGGAATCATGGAGACATGTGGCTTACTGTCTCACTCAATGGTCTTTGATGAGCTACCTTTTCTGTACATCCTAGGCCCAATGTCTGAAGGATGCTGCTGCCCATGGTAGATTGGCCATTGCCACAATGGTCAAGATTATTTCTCATAGATATGGTCAGAGGCCAAACTGATTTGGACAGTTCCTTAACCACAATCCTCTTTTCCTAGATGATGCAAAATTGTGTTAAAATGACAAAAACATAATTAACATACCCAGTAAATTGTAAAAGTAGAATCTGAAGCTTGTTAAGCTTCTTCACTCTCAACCCGTGGGTCGTGACCCCATTTGGGGGTCCATATCAGATATCTTGCATGTCTGATATTCACATTACAATTAGTAACAGTCACAAAATCACAATGATGAAGAAGCAACAAAATAATTTTATGGTTGATTGTAGTCATAATATTTTTGTGCATGGTGTAAAGGTTATCCTTGTGTTGTTCAAATGTTGATTTCACTGCCTTCTATTTTGTTTCAGTGCAAACATGGCTTTGTCATGTTTATTCTTAGAAGCTCTTGTCTAAAGTTTGTATAAACATTGCTTCTTATTTGTTCTCTGCCTTGCCAATAAAAGCCAACCAGCCAATGAAAAGTTTTAGAGAAAATAGGTGGGACTTCCCATTCTAGGAAGAGTGAAGAAAGAGACTAGAGGTGGAGGAGGGAGCCATGAGGAGAGGTCAAGGAAAGCAACAGGAGAAGAGAGTTGTATCAGGAAAGGATGAAAAACACATGTAAGACAAGAATACTGTCTGGGAGGAAGCCTGATTAGCTGGAAGATTTAGAATGGGCTAGTAATTGCTCAACATTTGGCTCAAGGCCATTTTAATAACTCTTCGTCTCTCCTTATGGTTATTGGGAAATTAGCTACATAAAGAAGAACTGCTGCCATGCTAATTTTATGAATCTACATTAATATAAGAGTAATTCAACTGTTGGTGGTTCCCACAACACGAGGAACTGTATTAAAGGGTCACAGTATCAGGAAGGTTATCAACCACTGATCTAGAACCAGAATATTCAATCACAGACCCAAGTTCTCTCTCCTTCTCTTCTCCACTCCTGAAGTTCCACTGTGAGTAAATAACTCAGTGAGAATTAATGATCACTTGTTCTACTTCAGACTATCGTTATCAGCTTGATCCCACAGTGCTTTTCTTCCTAACTCTGAACCTTGTTCTGTTGCCAAAAATTGGTTAAATCACCCTTCATTTAAAGGTCTATTTGAAGAACTGTAGTGGGTATTCGACAAGCAATGCCAGGCATGAATATCTACAACTAATACTTTCCTACCAGCTTCTAAACCACTTGGAACCAGCTCTCTTCACAACCATTTTTTTTTTCAAAATTTAAAGCACAAAAATTCCTGAGAGATGAGAGATTGTACCTGTGACATTGAGTCTCTGCACAGTTCATTTGAGAGAACCATTTCTTCCTTGAAAGCCTATAAGTTGCAGGAGCCATATGTATTTGGAAATGTCCACAGTTGACATATCTGTATTTGGCTTTAATCCATTAGTTTGTTTTTAAATCTTCCTCTAAGGGAGGGGGAGTCA
This sequence comes from Grammomys surdaster, assembly GCF_004785775.1. Taxonomy (NCBI): domain Eukaryota; kingdom Metazoa; phylum Chordata; class Mammalia; order Rodentia; family Muridae; genus Grammomys; species Grammomys surdaster. Next base: position 3,899,701 of record NW_021621692.1, read on the forward strand.
GAGGTATCCATGGTATCACATCTTCCACCTGACCCCCAAACCCCCCCACCCCGTTTTTTCTTCTTTTTTCTTTTGGAAAGATCCAAACTGAGTTTTCAAACTTCACAAAGATTCAGGCTGCTGTCTCTCTACTACGCCAACATAACTCCCTAAAATGGGGAAAGGGGGACGCTTGGCAGAGTTTAGTTGTCAATATTCTAAATAAAGTAAAATCTCATTTATTTAAGACTTTCTAGGACTTTAAGGCATTGCAACTTCTTTATTTTTTTTCTTTTTAAACTTTAACATTAGGCATTACTACCTCAAATATTCTAACTATCCTTAGAAATCCTCCATGAATGTTTAACAGATTTAAATTTGAATGTCACTACACACGAGATATCATTAAATATATTTCATTATGAAACATCTAGATATACTAGGTAAACTAAAAGCAATATCAATCACCAAAGGTTAAACAATGAATCCTGGAAAACATAGAGTAGGTTTGACTCTTTTGGATTGGCCTGAGGACTTGGGTGTAGTGAATATATTGGAAGAGAGACAATAGGCACATGCAAGGTGAAAGTTTGTATGCAACAACATCAGGCAAAATAAGAATCTTTGAAGATTTACAACTCTAATAATAGTAATAGAAGTTATCAGACAAAATCTGCACACCAGTGAAAAAGGATGACAGTACCTTGGAGTTTCTATAGTGAGCCTGGTTTGGAAGCAAAGGGAAAGTGCCTTGGAGAGTGTGGAACAGTATTCCAACCCTAAGAAGATTCCACACACCACTTCATGTTATTTTGTAGTCTTAGAAGTCAGTAAGTCAAACATTATGTGTATGCATGAATATGCAGATGAGAATTCCAGTTCACTGTTTTCAACCTCAATCCGTAGATTCTGAAGTCATAGTAGAGAATAAGTATTATAAACACTGATTGAGCAACAAAGGACCTATAAAAATTTGGAGTCAAAGAAAATACCTTTCAAACACCAAGTAAAGATAAGCAATTTACTTAAAGAGAACCACCAACTGTATATAAAATATCCTCAATAGAAAAAGTAACTGAGAGAAGAAAGGAGACTATCTCTCAAATGAATGAAAAAAGTAATCAAAGAAAATACCAATGCCTTTGAACATCCACTTGTTCTAGTTTTGTTCTGGTGCTAGTGATAAAACACTCTGACCAAGAGCAACTTACAGGAGGAAAAGATTTACATGGCTTATACTTCCAGGTCACATAGTTCATCACTGAGGGAAGTCAGGACAAGGACTCAAAAAAGGACTGAAGCAGAAACGTTGAAGGAATGGTGTTTATTGGTTCTCTGGCTTATCCTCAGCTAACTTTCTTATACACCTCAGGCCCACCTACCTAGAAATAGTGTTAACCACACTCATCTGTGCTCTCCCCTGTCTGTCACTGTCATTTTCATTGGTCCATTCAATCTGTGTTATCTCTCAATTGAGAGTTCCTCAGATGACTCTGACTTGTATTAGATAGACAGATGGTGTGAAGCAGAACACCCACCCACTCAATAATCACCTCAAACTAAATATACTATTCATTTCAAATATAACAGCTTGACACTTTTTACTGTCTGCATGTTAAGCTAGATGAGCTTCAAACCTTGCTGCAAGTTGTTTCACTTGGGCCAGAACCAGCAACAAAGAGATTATTTGGTTGGTGTTGGGTACACAGCATCTCATGTCACGCTGAGAACTGTGTGGGCTTTAGTACATTTCTAAGTCACGTAGTGATCTCATAAATGAGCAGATTCTAATTTAATAGATGTAGGAGATTTAACAGTTCCAGCAAGTTCCAAGCTGTTAAAACAACCACCACATTTTGAGTAGAAAGACTAATTAGGAAGAAGAAACTGTGTCCCTGAGCAGAATTAACTAAGAAAAGGTCATGTTGAGCAATGAAGATGTTAAAGTCTGAGAACTTTAAATAATTGTCCATATCAAATGCTGATAACAGCAACTAATTTGATAGGTTAAAGAAAGCAGTGGAAAGAGCTGAGTCTGTAACTCAGTTATTAGAAGAGTACTTGCCTAGCACACATAACATTTGGTACTTATGACTGTGTAAGCTGAGTATGATACTATTCAACCCATACACTTGTGAAGTGGAGGCAGGAGAATCAAGTATTTGGAAGTTCAAAGTTATCCTGGGCTACATAGGAAATTCCAGGACAGTTTGGACTGGCTGATGAGTGAGGAGAAATAGAAAGGGAGAGAGTTGGAGAGAGTCAAATATTGAAACCAAATGCTGGAAAATAGATGATGCAGAATATTGATAGGAATATGGAAGAGTCAGTTTCTAAAACATTGAAAGCTAAATCTTTTAGACAATTATAATGCTGAGGTAGTTCTATTTTTAGAAAAGAAAAATTGGTTCTATGTGTACCATAGAAGGTAAATGTACATACATTTCTTTTAGGGTTTAGTGATAATTAATATACTCAATCCTACCATGCTGTTGCCATTAAAGAATTTTCCAGATGGGATCCTTAGAGTCCTTGCTATGCTTCTGTTCTTTTGCTTCTGTACTCTTTCATATCACTTTTTAAGGTAGCATGTTCTTTTAAGATGGTATGGCCAGGGGGCTGCTGTTTCAGAGGACCTTGTTTTAACACCCAAATGGTATGCCAAAAGTACATGTAGCGTCCAGTTTCATGGGATCTGATACCTTCTTCTGACTTTTGTGGGCCCCGTGTACATACATCATGCTTTTACATAGATGCAGGCAAACAATAATGCACATGAAAACAAGCAAATGCATTTTAAAGGGTAGCATTTTAAAAATGCAGCTTTGTATATCACCACGAGAAGCATCCGTATAAGATTTTTGGAACTGGGACTGGAGAAATTGATCAGTGGTTATGTATGCTTGCTGCTTTTGCAGGGGGACCAGGTTTGGTTCTCTGCACCAAAATAGCAGCTCATAACATACATCCACAAAGACGAAATACTCATATACATCAAATAAATAATCAAATCTACAAAATAAGACACCTGGCATCGTCAGACACACAAACATTGTCAATATTTTCTTTTCTCTCTCTTTTATGCTTGAAATAACTATCATTTCGGAGGCTTACTGCTGAATAAGCTCACACTTTAACAAGGTATTTCTGAATTCTGGATGGCATGTTCAACTCAGCTGTTCTGGCTTAAACTCCTCCCTAAGCCGACTGATTCAAACTGGCCTCTCTCAGCTTCTGTCTGAAGTAATCTGCTTGGCCTCAAACTAACTCTAGAAATCTGTTCTAATTTTCTTCCTCCTTCGGCTTGTCTGGCTCATTCTGTTCTCAACTGTATCTAGATTGTTCTCCCTGCAACATGTCTGTAAAATTGTCCCAGTAAAAAACCGTTTCTGAACTCCACTAACTGAACTACCACAAACTCTGCTCTACTGCATTTCCTCTCATCTTGCTGACTCATCCAAACTGACTGACGGAACAGAACTCTACTGCACTGCCTGAACTCAACTGAACAGAACTGACTGACGCTCTCTTTCCCTGCTGCTCTTAAATAGCTTCTCTTTCCCATGATGTTCTCATGAGAGTTGGATGTATCCTGTCTCTCATTCATGATCTTTATCTGATTCATTACTTTGTCTGCCCCTCCATTAGACGTTACTTTCAGACATGGATGCTGCCCTCCACAAACTAATTTTACCTACATTGTTTTGGATTAGAGTTGTGTACTAAAGGTGTGTCTGTATTCCAGCCAGAGCAAGCATGTTGTTGGATTAAACGTCTTCAACACCCCCTTAAATCCCTACCCACATAATCACTCAATATTCTACTCCACAATTTTCATTTCTTAGAAAATAATCATTTAGATTTATTTCTTCAAAAAACAAACCTCTGGGATCCATCACTCTGAATATAACTAAGCACAGGTAGTTTGGAGCCATGAACTATTTATTTTCAAAAGTATCACCTCCCACTCCATCCAGGTATGTTAGATGCAGTTGGCATCCATTTGTTTGATATGGCATTTTAAAAAAAATATTACTTGGAAACATAAAACTTTACATTTTCTTTTATTGCACTAGACTGTAACTGTACTGCAATGCAAACCAGAGAGATAGCCTTTTTCACTTGCCTGGCTGTACTGACTCCCTACAGTCTACGTCTAGTCATGGATGGTAAATGTGCAATGATCTATACATTTTAATGACTGGTCTATTATTTACACCCATTCTCATGTGCAAGGAATTCTTGGAAGCATGACTCATGTCTGCTTTCCATGCCTCTTTCCAAGACTGACAAAGCTCTTAAAGGGATCGATTTTAGGAGTTGCAGTCCCATCTTAGCAGCAGAGACTCAGAGCCTAGGCATCTTCCAACATCTCTGCTCTCTCACACGCACACATTAAAATCTTTGGCAGTTTCTGTTGCTTCTATCTCCAAAATATTTATTGCAAGCACCTACTCATGTATGTCTCAGTGACATTACTCAGCCATGGCCACTGTTTTTCTGTTATGTTCTTCGCTCTTTACACCTCTGCTTTTCTCGTTGGCTCTCTACTGACCTCCATTGTACTGCAAAATATTACCTGATAATTTCCGGACACTAATTAAATGCTAAGCACCAGGATGTGTGTTAGTCACGGAAAGAACGTTATCCTCAACCCTTTGGTTTGTTTGATTTTTTTTCGTGAGTAGATGCGCAAGACTCTGGGGTAAAGTAACTTTCAATGGCTGTCTAGTGAAAAATGAGGCATTAATCCATGTTATCTGTGTACGTACTAAATCTGAAGACAAATTTATGCAAATAAATCCCATATATTTCATTGTTCACAACTTGTTCAAACTTTGTATTACTATTATGTAGAGTGTCTAGGGATGGCTGCTTAGGATTTTATAATCTGTCATGGGGCTTGCCTTGTGCCTTTGTCAGCAGCCATTGATTGCTTATTGTACTCCATCTTGGGATGGGATGTTGTGAGATTTCTCCCATACCTGATGTCAACTACTGCTGATCTTAATTAAATATACATATCCTTCTGAAGACACCATTTTTATTTTGTTTTGTCCTTGTTTATTTTCATAACATAAAATATTATGTTCCTATCTATCTATCTATCTATCTATCTATCCATCCATCTATCTAAATGTCTCTCTATCATCTATCTATAATATATATGTGTGTATATGTGAATATATATGTCTATAGGTATATAAGACATATGTGTATCTATATATATGTACATATATACATACATGTATGTACATATTCACAAGGTTAGGTGAATTTCTCTCACTCATCATCCTGCAATTTCTGTTCTATATTTGTATCTGTTTAAAAACAAAGAAATCAATTATCTTTTAATTCAAACTATTCACATACACTCCAACCAACTCTTCTCTCTGAACATTTATCTGTCTTTATAAATAGGTTCCTCAGTCTACTACAACTGGCAACAAGCCTGCTCCCCAACATTTATCAGATGATGTCCATATACCTGTATATTCTATATACAGGGCACCAATACTGTAATTCTGTAAGTTTACAGGATCAATTACATTACCTTTACCTTTTAAAGTGTAATTGAGTTTGAATTTGACACATTCACATCTTATGCTGATAGTTCAGATCATTGCTTCTTCAATTCTCTATCCCCTCAGCGTTCCTACATGTGACCTTCAAATTTAGTGTGACTTCAGGATCCATGAGCTACTGAACATGTTTCTACTTTTCTGTAAAAAAATGATTCCTGATTTTTAAACATAATTTTGTATTGTGAGATATCATGGTTACATTCAAACTTGTTGTCATGATTTCAAATAATCAGTGTCACTTTATTTGTAATTCTTTTGATCAATTCATAAGTCTTCTGTTTAGTGTTTCTATGTAGTTATAGTCAGCCATTCAGGTTGTCACAGCTTATTATTCACTATTCCATTTCTAAACATGCACATCAATTTTCATGTCTCTTTTGTCTTCAAGTCTTCACTTCAAACACTCCAGCAGCATATTAATCATGGAATCCACTTTTTCATCCTTCAAAACAATTCAACAATCTTTAATATTTATTGGATACTGCTTATGCTAATGAGAATGTTTCTCATCTGTTTCCTCTTGAGGCTAAATTGCTCCAAAGAATGTCATAATAACTTTATTCTATATCTCATTAAATATTTCTATAACTCCTGTATGGAAAATTATTAATGATCAGATTTTCAATCAGAAAATAGCACTTACAGAAGAAATGACATGTACAAAAAGAAATCAGGCATGGTTACCTAACTCAAGAGTTTATGCATTTGAAAGAGGACAAAGCAAAGTACATGAAGGGGTTGGAGAGGAAAATTGGAGTGAGGAAATAATGTATTCACATTATAATCTCAAAAATTAAACACATTATTTTTAAAGAAGAAAAAATATTATGTTTATTATCATTTATACTTAAAATAAATAATGAGACTGTTGATAACGGAAGTTACACTTAAATGCATATAATCATAGTTGATCTTCGCTATGGGTAGCCTAAAACATTGGACAAATGATTTCTACTCTTCAAATGATTGCCTCAATATGTACCTTAAAAATACATCCTCCCCAAAATGGAAGTTCATATTCAGAGAAGTGGACTGACTATGGAGACACAAAAATCACCATTTATCCACTGGGCTAGATAATATGATCTGATGCTTACAAAAGCATGCTTCCCTTCAGTCTTAGAGTTTTCTTGTACCATGATGGTCAGTTTGAATTGTCTTAGACTTGGTTGACTAGATTTGAATCCTAAGTACTTCATTTACTAACTCTGAAGTCTTGGAAAAATACACTTCACTTCTTAAGTGTATTAAAAATCATTATTTGTCAAAGGATTCTATTTTCGGCGAAAATTGCCCTGTGTCTGCCTACTGAATAGAGGTTTCTATGTTGAAGTCAGACAGACTACAGGAATAGAACTCTAGTATTGCAGTTGTAGTTTTGTTTTTATTCTGTTTGGCATAAGTCTCATAAACATACCACTAAAAGAGAAACACATTGTACCCTTGTCAAATGGACTTATTGTGCAAGTGACACTCTAGGCTCTGGAGACATCGTGATGAATAAAACACAGAGAGATCGGAATTCCAAGAGAGCTAATATTTTGACCAAGGGAAACAGACTTTAAAGTAATAAAGCATCTATCAAGGTAATTCAGTAAGGATCTATTCTGTATGGCATTACACATATGACATTACTTTGTTAGGACATTCCTCTTTGAGGAAGTGAATAGTAGGGTCACTTTTATGTGGTTATGTGGTCACTAGAATAGTAACTCTATACCCCATCCCAAGATGGCTATACCCTATTTGCTAGAATATGAAAATCTCACTCTGGAACCTTGCTTCAGAAGACCAAATGCAGTTTGCAGATAAGATCAACTGCATGCACAGATTGGGAAGATTATTCTGAGTGTCTGGATGGTCGCAATATAATCACGTGCCTTCTTAAAATCATTGGCCTTCCTTGCTACCTTGGTGACAGAAGGAAACAATATAAATGACATTGGAGATAGGTGTATGAACAGCCTTTTTGAAGCTGCACAAAGTAAGGAAGTAGGATCTACTGCAGAGTTTCCAGAAGGGACTCCAACCTCAAGTGCTAGATCTGTCCCAGGAAACAGTGCTAAGATTTTTAGCCTATACAAACAGAAAATAATAAAGTTGTTTAATTTTAAAATGCTGAATTTGGTTTATTACAAATGTGGTAGGCCACAATGAGGCAGTAATGATGAGAACAAAAATTAACAAAATTTAAAAGCACAATATTTGCAGTGGGAATAGCGAGGGACAAATCAAAATAATTGTATCGGGTATTAAGATAGAAATGAAGTTAGTCAGATGTGCCCCTGGGCAATAATGGCATGATTGTTTGGGAAGTAACCAACTGCTTTGTGATTGAATTTGAAGCCTGGTTTTTCAGAAGAAATATGTTCCTGGTGCTCTGAACCAGGTTAGAAACCTGTGGCTAGACAAGATCCCAGGCTCTAGTGTGGGGGATTTACTACTGATGTCACACTCAATGGATATATAACTGAATTATCTCCTAGATATTTATGCTAATGCCCTGAGACTAGTTTTTCTGTCAACCCTGGCCAGAGTTTTCTTTTTACAGTGAGCTATGGTTAGTACAGAGACTCATGACTGGGCAAAGAGTGTTAGGAAATACTGTCTTCTAGATATGACATAGCTGACGTCATCATGAACACAGAGCAGCAATGGGTGACTGCACAAGCCCTGCATGGACAAGAAGATATGAAAGTAAGAGAGGGATGGGTAAGAGAAAGAAGGAGATTATGAGAGTGGGAGGCATTGAGATTATAATTGAAATGAAAATGTTTATCAAGTATATGAATGAAAGTGCTCAAAATTAAACTAAAATGTTAAAATGCCTTTCTAAAAGAATGAAGGCTATTGTGGTTGAAGGGACAACAAAAAGCCTAAACAGAAACCACAACATTCTATCTGTTAATAAGCCAAAACTTTGTTTTAAGTATATGAGGAAACTGTAATACCATGATAATATTTGCTTTAAAACAACTGTTGTGTAGAAATAGAACAGAGATGCCAAGAGACAGAGACATTAGTTACAAGATTATTGGAGGGACATAGAGATCCATTTGAAAATGTATTTTACTTATAACTTGGCATGGGGGAGTCATTAAAGCTGGAATAGAAAGAATATTTATTATCATCATTAAAAATAAAAGCACTTCTTCATCTCAAAGTAGTCAGCAGAGTATATAGTACCCAAGGCAGACAGATATTCGCGAAGAGAAATTTTTTGTTCTCTGAGATCTACAGACAACTACTCTTAAGGCCCTGCAAAGTATATTCTTAGTAAATCATATGTCTGGTTCAATTTATGGTTCTGTGGACAACTGTACTTAGCTGTAAGGGTCCAGAAACTTGTAAGAGACATGACATGACACTGACCCAGTTTCTATGTTTACCTCACACAAAGAATAATAAATAAAAAAATGCTTTTTTAAATAAAAAATGTTATCCATACAAATATAAATATTGGGGATTTTGCTTAATCTTAAGTTATTATCAATTAATTAATTCACTATTAACCGATAGCTACCATCAATGCATATATATGCATACACTATATATGTATATATATTATATGTATATATTATATGTATATATCATATGTAAATATTATATATGTATATATTATATATACATATATACATATAATATATATTACATATATACATATAATATATATTATATGTATATATTATACATATGAACACACAGACATTCAGAATTTAATTTTTAAAATTCACAGTCTGGTGAGATGGCTTAGTAGTCTTCTAGGAAGCCATGAAATAACTAGACAACAGAGAGCCCATCCATTTTCTGAAAGGCCTTATTAACTGCCTGTTTTGAAGTTTAGGTTTGTTTTGATTATTTTTCTAATATTTCTTCATGTTTCCCACCCACTCTAGTGATTATAAAATTTCTCCCAAACTTGAGCTTGTGTCTGAGACAGGTTGTCCTTATTACCTGTGGCCAAAGAACTGTCATGTGTGCCCCTTTGCATTTTCTCTGAAAACATTAATCCTACAAGTATTGAATAAATAGTTCCCCACTTCAGTCCATTAAAAGCTTCTTAAAGAACCTTGAGGAGAGTTTTGAAAGCAGATCTCATTTGCTTTTCTTCCCCGAGGCTATAATGCCTAGCCCACAGCACATAATCTAAAATTTAAAAAAGTTCATCTGCTGTACTTGGGTAAATTTATTCAGGTTTACAAATTTTGCTAGAGTACAGGAAGTAGCTGCTTAATGACCTGGGACTGAGGCCTAGGTTCATGATCCTGAGGGAATTATGTAGGAGTAGATACCATACATTCAATCTTCCTCATTGTTACTGATTTGCTGGCCAGATTTCTCTACCTGAGAATGATTGTCACACAGGACCACTTGAAACAGATTGTTCACACAGGTTCTTTGGGTAATTATAGTTTTTGAAAGGGAAGAAACACCATAGGAACCTCGGTCGATATATTAATTTCTAAATGCTAAAACCCAGTTATATAGTAACACAGAAAATATTTTTTAGTAATTCATACTTTCTCTAGGTAATTTAGACACATTTTAAAAATCCCATATATCCTTGCATATTCTATAGTGTTAACTATATTTATTTAAGCAAGAGATCATTGTTATGATTGTCTTTATTAAGTCATGATATTTCATGTAATTTATAATCTATTCATTTGCTGAATACTGAGCATGCTCATTCTAACCTATAGGTGTTCTTGAAACACATCTGCTTTGATGCTAAAACAGGTCCTAGAAACTGTGACATAGTTCACAAAAGATCGTGACAATAACCTGAGCACTCAAAAGTCTGTACCATAAGCCTCCTTTCAGAAGCAGCAAGCATACAAATACGCTCTTTTCACAGGACTTGAAATTCACCTTCGTTGTTGATACAAATACAAACTGTGGCTCAGAGTTTGTTCTTCAGGAAGAGAGGATATATTGACTACTGATGGATTTTCCATCAAGTGCACAGCATCTTAAAAATAGCAGTCAAATTTCACTGACATTCAACTAATCCAATACTTATTCGGATATGACAGATTTTCCCATCTAGTTTTTATGTTAGGGTTAACTAGACAAAACATTTCAAAAAAAATCATAATGATTTCAATCTTTTACTACCTTTATTTATTTATTTTTTTTGGTCGATAGGGTTTCACTATATAGCATATCAAACTTCCTATGTAGTCTTGCAAGCCTACAGTGCAGCCTTTGTTTTCCACATGCTGGGATTATAGGACTGTACCCTCTCACCATGCAATAACATTTTATACAGTATTAATACAACAAGCAGTCATTATGATATGGCGGTCACCTTTCATTCCCATGAAAGCATAATTTGAGGTACAGAAGATGCCATATCTCATTGTCAAGTGCATATCACGAGAAGACAATGTTAAATCTGTTTATTGATCTAAGCATTTGGGTATGATTGGCTGCTGAGTTCCATAAAGGAAGAATAAGTTATCTGTCTCATCAAAATAAAATGAAACATTTAAAGACTATCTAGCAAAAATATGTTTGTAAGAAATTATCCCCCTTTTCAAAGAAGATACTTATTCTCTTATTTGTGTACGAATTTAACAAGCAAAGACAATGATGTGAATACAAATAACAGGAAGTTATTATGATCAGATTGAGAATCTCTACTGTCTGGCAGATTACATGAAAATGAACAGCTGATTTTTCATAATCCAAAGTTAAAATAGCATAGGGATATTTCTCTTTATAACTGGATACAATAATTTGACTATGCTACAGTGCAGTATTTGGCAGCAAATTATTAAACAACTACTGTTAAGTGATCTAATTATAATTAGATTATAATTAAATTATAATTAGCCTTTTTTACAAAAATTAATACATTTTATTCACTCTTTTCATTCTCAGTGCTTACAAATGTCGTGAACTCTGGTAAAGAAAAATTATTCATCTGCAAACTTCATAACTTCCAATGCTAATTCCTATTTTCCGACACTGTCTTTCACATTCTAGATCAACCAAATATTTAAAGAGAGTGATAAAAACATTTATAGTTTACACATTGATAAAATAAAATCCATACAGTCACAATGTGGTGTTGCCATGGTCTCAGGGCAGTTTCATGTTAATTGCAATGTTCAGCCAGAGTTACTAACTTTTCTTTCCCTGAAGAAACTGAGGTAGACAGTTTCTACTGACTCTTTTCTGTTTAAGTAGTCTGAAGTGATGTTTGGTGCTGAGTCTTTCTTGACAACAGAAACACTAGGAATGATGGGCTAATAAAAACATATTTGGTGTTTTCAGGCAACGGCAATAAATGTTTCACAGAAACTAGAAAACATGTAGAGAGGAGATCTGAGAAAAGCAGTCATTGTCTTAGTTTAGGATTTCTATTGCTGTGATAAACGCAACAGCCAAAATTAGCCTGAGGAAGTAAGTATTTCATCTTACAGGTGCAGTCCATCATTACAGAAATGTCAGGGTAGGAACTTAAGGCAAGAACCTGGGAGCAGGAAGTGATGCAAAGGCCATGGAGAAACACTGTTTATTGGCTTGCTCCTTGTGGCTTGTTCAGACTACCTTCTTATAGCACCCAAGAAAACAACTCACATCAACTGTCAAACAAGAAAATGTACCACAGGCTTATCCAGGTTTCAACTGGAGGTTCCCTCTTCAAAAATGACTATTTCTTTCTTGTATCAAGTTGTCAACGTAGCCAGATTAGTAACAAAATTTGGCAAAGATTGATAGTCACCATTATAATTTAATTACAATACCATAGATCTACATAGTAACCTAAGGATTGCAAGTAAAGAAATGAAAGCTTTTTACTCCTAAACCATGAGCAGAAAGAGCTGTATGACTATATCTGGAAGGCACTCAGGGATCCATCAATATTTTAAATTTTCAATACTCTTTTTAGAAAATATTTTAAAAAAATTTTAATATTATTTTTAGAAAATAGAAAGTATAATATATTTTGATATCAACCACCCCAATTGCCTCTTTCCAATACTCATTAGAGTTCACCCAAAGTCTATCTTTCATTATTTTATTATTATTATTGCCTATTATTTTTATTTTAAAAATGTTGAAATGAGCTATTGTATCTTAAGATGAACACGTTCAAGATGCAAGTTATGTTGGAGTGGTAAAAAATATTTTGAGATGTCAATCATATGTAAAGAACCTTAGAATTTGGAAAGAGCAGAGACCAGAATTTAAACCACAAACACAGAATTTTCTAGTTGTATGATCTAAGGCTAACACTTCATCCAAACGTCTTCAAACTGTGGGATACAATCTGCCCATTTAGTTATGTGAGATTATCATTTTAGAACATGGAATTCGATAATTTAACATGGAATTTTAAGTCAACAGAAGGGAATCCTTCGTGTACATAGATGCATATGCTTAGGCATTTTGGTTACTATTCTGTTGCTGTGGTAGAGGCCTGTAACTGAGGCCACTTATAAAGGAAGGAGTTATAGGTTCTCAGGTGAGTCCATCCTGTCAGGGAAATGTGTCAGGAGGCCACAGGCAGAGAATTGAGAACAACCAAGCGTTCACATCTCAGACCTCAAGTAGGCGTCAGAGAGAACGAACTGGAAACAGAGTGAGTTTCTCTATAGGAAAATCAAGGCTGTGTTACTGAAAGGGAAAATTAGAATTTTTATCAGAATTGCAAAAGGTATCCACCATATTATTTCAGTACATAGCCTCTAGCTTTCTAACAGTGGCCAATTTGGTTGAAATTTATTAACTCTATCAGAAACAAGCAATTTTAGTTATCGGTAGAGATAGTTCTGGGTAAAAATAGTATGTACTTTAGGAAGCATATTCTTTAGTAGGCCATTAACATGGCTCATGCAAACATATGGGGGACATTTCTCTGTAACTGAGTAACTCATCAATGAGGAAAACACTGCAAAGGCAGGAGTCTAGGAGAGACTGATGGGTGCACTTAGTGTAGAAGAGTGAACTGACAATTAAGAGTTAGGTGCACATGGAGGAAATACAAGGAGAGGGATATAGGAATATTGGAAGCTGTTGTCCTAGAAACACTATATCTTTGACTGGCAAGACTGTTCATTGTAAAAAGGACCTTTGGCCAAAACCGAAGACCCGAGTTCTATCCCTGAGACATACTGGAGGAAGGAAAGAGCCAGTTCCCAAATGCTGTCCTCTTACCTCCCGACTTGTGCTGTGTATGGCCCAGACATGCCTCGCTCTCCCCCTTCACCTGTATACTCAAAACTTTAAAAAAGGAATGAAAAGAAATAATACATCATACTGACCTTTGCAGGTTAATATTTAGCTTTACAGAATCTTTAGCATAAGCAATGAAGAATAAATCGAATACAAGCATATTTTATATGGAAGCTGTCTGGTGTTACTCTTTTTAACTTGTTTTGGTTTATCTTTCAGTGTTTTCAGACAGGGTCTCACGTAGCCCTACCTGACCTTGAACTGTTCAAGTAACTGAGGTTGGCTTTGAACTCTTGGTTGCTTCCTATGTTCTGGGATTATAAGCATGTGCCATCAAGCCAGCCCTTCTCGTTTGAGCATGTGACCTTTTATTCCTTATGTCAGGATTTTGGATAACTTTTCATAATGATTTGAACTTTTGGGAAAGCTGTAGGCAGTAACTAAAGTGTTAAGAATTCTAATGACTGGACTATGTCAGCCCTGAGTTATTTGGTGTCTTGTAATGATGTCTCCTTATCTCTTCTTTCCATACATATTCCCCATAAATTACCTTCCTCAAGTATTAATTCTGTAGAGTTTTATGACTTCTATTACAGAGCTAAACACATTGAGGAATCCCCTCAAATGTCTCTGACTATGAAATGTCTCTATAGTACTTGCTAATTTTCATAAATCAAATTGCTTTTTTGAGGTACAACTCCAGGTCAGAATACTATCTCATAATTTTCCATAATGTTCTACCATTTTATGCAGAGTTTAAAATTGAATTCTAATATCCTAAGTCATAAATGTAATAAAATACAAATTATGCATACCACTTCATTCATTTCAATAAAACAGACTAATGAGGTTTCCTAATATTTTTATTAATACTCCAATAAAGAGTTCTGATTAAGTACAGATGAACTAAATCTCATGAAATATCTTGCTTGTTAATCGAAACTATCACCATAATGGCAATATTAATGTGATCTATAATCCTGACTACTTCTGTGTGAAACGCATGTTTTGCTTGCTACCCAAAAGCCACCGTCTGGATGGTTGGAGTCAGTGGAGAGACATGAGATATGAGCAGACTTTCAAATCATCAGACTTATATTTGAGATTCAAACTTCATTTTCATTTCTCTGAGATATGTTCCTTCTATGTTTATAGCTGAAAATGGAAAACATATATTTCCAAGACCATTCCCAAGGTCAGATTTCAAGTGTACAGACCTTTCTCTATTTTAAGAAATCGCCTGTATCCTACCAAATTCCAATATAATCCTTTTTTTAAAAGTGGTTTTAGGTAATTTTTCCAAGTTTCTACATGAAGGGATGAAAATAATTCTTTGATACCTGAATGACCCTTAGTAAGACGATCTCTTCAAAGAATGTTCGCCTGTGTAGAACTTCTGTGCAAGCTTTCTTATGCCAACCAAGGATTCAATGTACATGTTTCGTTACAGGGCAATCAGAAGAAACCTAAAGAAAACCACATCACTCATAAAGTCATCATAAAAATAAACATCATCCACAGGAAAAAAGAAGCCATATGTCCCAGCATGAGGAAGCTTGAGTTCTAAAAAGAGGTATTTTTCTTGAAGAGGACAACTTCTATTAAAGCCTAATATCTTACCTTGGTTTCTACTGGTGCCATAGACAACAATTACACAGTAGATACCGTCAAAATATATTCCTTTACTTTCATAACTCTGAACTAGAGATTAGAGATCAGAATGTAAGTGGGGATAATTTCTTCTGAGCCATCCTGATTTTTTCTTGCAGATGATCACCAGTCTCACTGAATCCTCTCCCTGATGGTCTCTTGTTTTTTTTTCTTCTTTTTTTTCTTTCATTTTTTATTTTACCCTGTGTCCATGCAGTCAGTTCTAAGAACAACAGTTGTATTGAATTAGTGTCACCTCACTGACCTAATTCAATCCTTAATTCCTCAATTTGAAAACCCTATTTCCAAATCAACTCACCTCCATAAGTACTGAATTTGGAAACTTTAATATATGAACTTGTCGGTGAGTGGGCAGATACACATCAGTCCTTACATCTTCCTGTTGGTGTTGTGCTCATCTGTGTGACTCTGTGACTTTAAATTTTGTTTTCACATTCATTATGGCTCACCCAACTCACCATGCTTGTATTATTGAAATAGAGATAGACACACAGAGATCACGTAGAGATAGCTGGCAAAGATGTGTGTACTGGATCATATCCAGGAACCAGAGTGCAGGGGACCTGTTCCTTCCAGATGGAACATGGGAAAGTATAATCCTGGAGAACCTAAAACAAACTCTTTTGTGTTGAGTTAGAGCTCATTGTGGGAATGCTAAGCCACTTGCCCAAGCATTCATGCTAGCCCTGGTTACTAGATCTACACCCCAATAATAGATCTCTTCATAATATGAAGGTCCAGAGCTGTGGTTCTGCATACAGTGACTTATATGTAAAATCTTTAACACCTCCTTCCCCCACTCTTCGTAAATTCAAAACAGAAAAGTATTTGCTTCTATAGACAGTTAAGATTTCTTCTCTTTTGTTCCCTCTTACTGAAATTTGTTTTGCTGGGGGAGAAAAACCTAAATTTCAAAGTCTTCCCATTCATTTCACCTGAAGTAGCAATTTCTATCAGTTAACCTTATCTGAGTTTGTCAGAATCTACTTGTTTTGCACCCCCAAGGAAAAATTTCATTCTCTCTCTCTCTCTCTCTCTCCCTCTCTCCCTCCCTCCCTCCCTCCCTCCCTCCCTCCCTCCCTCCCTCTCTCTCTCCCTCCCCCCCTCTCTCCCCCTCTCTCTCTCTCTCTCTCTCTCTCAGAAGTGGAAGGGAAATATCAGGCTTTATGCCATACCAAAAGGAAAAAAAAAAATCATTCAGCAAAGCAAAGAAAAGGGAACTAAAGTAGGTCTGAAATGGGAGGCTGTATCTGAATATGCTAAACAGTTCCATAACACATCAGGTAGGTCCACAAAGCACCAATAAATCAATCTTAGCTAAACATAAGATGAGAGGTGGCGAAGCCAAGGAAGAAAAGGAAGAAGCTGAAATGTGCTCATGAAATTTCCACATTAAAAACCCATTCCTCTTCCCTGGTCCCGACGCACTTTGAAAGGAAACAGACAGATCTATAATCTTAGCAAAAATATTTATGGTACAGTATAGTATACAAGTTCCCCCAAACACTCTCTGCCCTAGTTATTTTTTTAAAAAAATATTGTTTCTTGCTCCAAAGACTATATTTATTTTCAGTTCACTTAAGAACATTCTAAGTTAAAAACAACAATAAAACAACAACAACCAAACAAAATCCTAAATACTGACCATAAATGCTACCTACCTCTCCCCCATCTTAGACCAGAGAACCTTTTCTATTCTTTCTATTATAAGCTATAGAGGGCATGCATAATTGACATATATAGCCTTAGAACAAGGGTTAGTTTGGTCAGCACTTCAAAGACAAAGTAAAAGCCTCAGAATATAAATGATATGACTGTAAGAGGGAGAAGGAAGACTTTAAATCAAAAGCATTGGTTTTTAAACTTGGGTGATTTTTCCACTCTAATTTTTAAGTACCAAACATGTATGGGTTTCGCATGACATTCACAAAAGAAATGCATATAGAAATGACTACATCACAATGCATTGTTGTAAGAACTGGATGATCAATGAAAAGCATGTGAAGAATTGAATTCCATCTATTAGTTCATTTATTCCAGTATCCATTAAGCACATTTGATGCCAGGCCTGGACGAGGTATTCAGGTTGCAATCTCTGCTTGCGGGAACAGCAGGATACAGTGAGGGACTGGGCTATGAAGCACACCCTCATTGGTCAGTGTGCTGATGCTTTGATTGGTGGATATTCTAGGTGTGAGTAAACAAACAAAACCAAACAGATAAAGCTACTAGAGGGTAAGTAGGGGGCAATAGGGAAACTGAGAGTGTAAGGCGTCATTTATCTCTAATTATTAAAAATTAATGAAGATAGATTTTTATTATAGGAGAAATAAAAAGTTACCATTTTGGATTTTTTTTTTCCATTAGTGTGCACATACTTTTTCGTACCTGTGCAGGAGGAAATCTCTGGTTAAACTGAAAAGAAGGAATTTCTGTGTAAGTTGGTAGTTCCTAAGACAGCTTTGATTTTTTTTTCTTAACGTTGGTACTTGAACCCCTTGCATGCCCCCCTCACCCTGTGATGGTGGGTGGAACCTGTGATTTGCTTTTAACCTGAAGAATACATGAGAAGGATGAGTTAGTACGCCCATGATTACAGTGTGTGAGATTATACCTTGTCTTACTGTAAGACAGTATCTGTGTCTAGCTTTGATAAAACAGGCTGCCTGTTGTAACCTGCCCTGTGGAGAGGCTTGCATGACACAGAAGCAAATGTATCCTCTGGCCAATAGTCTGGGGGAGAAACTGAGGCTGACAGTCCACCTGCCTGCCACAGAGAAGTGAACGTGATGGTCGACACATGTGTGGGAGCTGATTCTTCTCCACTGAGACTTAAGATTAAATAGGATCCCTGGACAGCAATTTAAGTTTTAGTTATGTGTGTGCACTTGCACATGTATGTATGAACAGGTATGCAGGTGAGCGGAGGTGCATGCATGTGTGTGCAGATATGTGGGGGAGAGTGAGATGTGAATCTCTGGGGTCACTCCTTAGGAGTTGTCCACCTTGTGTTTTAAGACTGGGCCTGTTAATGGGACTTGTAGCTCTCTTAGTCTGTGAAGCTGGGTGGCCAGCCAGCTCCAGGAATCCTCATGTTCCTTCTTCTCCAGCATCAGGATTACATGAACACACCACCACACCGAGCTTGTCACACTGGTTCTGAGAATCCATCTAAGGTTCTCATACTTGCACAGTGAGCACTTCAACCTATGTGCCATCTGTCTGGCTCACAGCTATCACGATGACTGGTACCTTGTAGTATCCAGAAGAAGAGTACCCAGCTATGCTACACACAAATTCCTGATCCACAGAAACTGACATTATAAACGTAAGTCATCTTAGTCGCTAAATTATGATGTTTATGTAGCATGAGATAAGAAAATGTGTATATACATCCCAGTATTAAGTAATACAGGAAACTTCTTTCTACATAGTGGACATTATTCAAGTCACTGCAGGCTAAGTTAGTACTAGGTGTTAAGCAGTACAGTCTTTGTCAGGGAAATGGATGAATCATAAGGGAAGATAGGCATATGCCTACTGCTTAAGATGGGAAGATGCATCTTGAATTTTCAGAACAAAGACCTTGTGGTTTTGCAACATAAACATGAGCACCTTCTCTTTATTTCATACCAAGCTAACAGCAGATTGTCACTAGTACCTCCTGACTCCCTCAAACTTCTTTAGCATAAATAATTTCTGGATGCAGAATTCAGCTTTTGTCCGGAGACAGCGAGGGATATGAGGGATTCCCAGAGCCGGAGTCATGGTCCCATTACATGAATCACTCTGGTCCTCACCTACCTTGTTTTTGAGAGATATGAGACATGAGTGCATAAGCAGAGGTGACATCATGAATCTGTGGCTTCCAAACATGATATGTAAAGAGCAAGTGTACTTATTAATTTTGCATGCCATTATGGTTGAGCAAAGTGATACTCAGAGAGCTGGCTGGCTGGGATGGTGAGAGATGACTGCCATTTAAATTTCTAGATGAGGATAAAGAATGATTTCCCCAATCCCTGGTGTAGATGAGTGTGATGCAGTCTCATGAGTAGGTACCTACATAGGGTAAAGGGTAGAGAGAACTATAAATCATCTTTCTGTTTAGCCTGATGATGCATGCTTATATGTCTTTATATGTCAGTATTATTTACCAGTTTCATGATAGAGACACTGACTGTTCCCTTCAGCTCCCATGGTTATTGTGTGTTAGAGCAAACTCCAGAACTGTTATCCTGTCTTTTGCAGTTATATTGGCATTCTTGGGTCTCCAGCTTGCACAGAATACAATCTCTTAAGGCCTCTTTCTTTTCCTCTATTTTCTCCTTACACTATCGTTGGTATATCTACTATGTGATTGTTTCTTAGAATACTTAACTAGTATAGCAAATCTGTATATGTTTTGCACTTCATGGCTCATAGAGTCTGCGTTTCAAATATTTAATTTTGTTTACATGATGGAGACAGCCATGGGGACTAAGGGAATAATTAAATTTTACTTCAATAAACTACATTTTTGATAATTCTAGATCTAAATTTTATACAATATTCACATTTTAAGTAATAATAATCTCATTAGCAAAAATACTTAAAATATGAAAACTACATTGGGAGCACAGCTCAATTGGTAGGGTACTTACCTGGCATGCAGGAGGCCCTGAGTTTGGTGTTCGACATGATATAAAACAAGCTTGGTATTATTGTAGCCTGTAATTCCAGCACTCTTGGGAGGTAGCGATAGGAGGACGAAAATTTCAAGGCCATACTCAGTTACATAACAAGTTCAATGCTAGCCTGAAATGCAGAAGACTTTGTCAAAATGAAACAGAAACAGAAACAGAAACAAACCTAAAACGTAATAAAACACTGAACTCTGCTCATGAGTCACACAAGCACAGAACGCGGCTGAGTTCAGTCAGGACTGCAGTTTGCAGATATCTGTTCAAAGCAATTGCTAGGTTTGGTGTAAAGCAATCTCAGTGATTTTTACTGTTAACAGTATTTTCAAAATTCAATTAAATCGATTCACTTTTATTAAAAAGTTATTATAGAAGGAACAAAATGTACTCTGAGATTTCAGGAGGCAGCCAAAATCTGGGGAAGGGAGGGCTCCAGGAAGACGATGCCATTCAGTAGCCAACAAATGGGACATTGGCATCTTTTAAAGATGTACAAATTTCGTGTCATTATTAAAGGTGAACACATTAGATCATATGTGTGTGTGTGTGTGTGTGTGTGTGTGTGTGTGTGTGTGTGCTCATACACATTAGACCGTATATAAAACATACCATTTTGGCCTATTCTGCTGCATTTTTGTTTTATTTATATGCTTCCAAATATGAATGCTTCTGACTACCTTGGGAATTGAAGCAGGGATTGGAAATGAAGTTAGAGCACAGGTTAGACAATCATACAAAGTAGCTGGACCCTTGGGCCTCAGATCTTAGGCATTTGTCCATGCCTCTCCTTCCCAGCATGTTCCACCTGTTATAATCAGACAGAGTATGAGATAGCTACAGCACCTGCACAGCTTTGAAAGTGATGATGTGACGTGCTGATATTTGAACGGTGCCAGTTTTGGAAACTGGAAATACTTTACTACTGTATGGAAAGACCTATTCTACTTGGAAGAAGAAATTGCTAGCTCCTGAGAAAACATGTTATGTTGTATGTATGTTGTATGTACTTCTATTTCTCTGTTTCTGTCTCTGTCTGTATATATTTCTCTCTCTCTCTCTCTCTCTCTCTCTCTCTCTCTCTCTCTCTCTCT
>NW_021621692.1:3920905-3968525 GCF_004785775.1 Grammomys surdaster
TCTCTCTCTCTCTCTCTCTCTCTCTCTCTCTCTCTCTCTCTCTCTCTCTCTCTCTGCCCTAAATCAGCTCTTTAGCTTTAGGCTTTCTCTTTCATAAGAAGAAGAAATTGAAGGACGGAAGAATGAGGCCGCTCTTAAGCTGATCCTTGAATAAAGGATATGCCTGGTCCTCAAGCTCCCTCAGTGGTAACAAATGAAGCCATTTCTCTCTCCATTAAATAAGCCAGCTCCAGGACAATATTCCCACTTTCAGCACGCCTAAGGCTCAGGCTGTGCTTTCTGAGTGTTCCTTAATAGGAATATTCTTCTTTTGTGAAGAGGCATCTGCATTGTCTTTAACTTTGGGTATCCAGCCAATAAAGGGTGCACCTAGAGCAAAAGATTTTAAATAGCTTCCAAATTCACTCAAATGACAACATCTCCCATTTCACAAGCACTCCAGCCTCCATCTAAACAGTTACCATTCAGTGAAGCCATGAGTTGTTCAGTGTGAGGATGCATGCATGTGTATAATGTGTTTGGAGAAGCTGATTCTGGGTATTTTTAACCCTTTACTACATTGATTTACGTGTGTGTGTGTCTTCCTTCCCAACACTAATTTAGTACAGGAACTCTAAGCTCAGATTCTCCTGCTTGTTTCATAAACCATTTTGCATTTGATCCATCTTCTCATTCCAACAAAGCTATGTTTTATAGACAATGGTAAACAATGAGTAACTACTATGGAATGACCACAGTGAAGAGAGAATTTCCCATCAGTTATCACATTTCTTGACATTCTTTATAGAGCTTCATTTAAGCACTGTCTTCTAATGTACAGGCAGATCTCACTGGCCCTGATATTCTGGGAATCCAATTTCTCCCACTGTGTGTATCTACAATAAATGCATATGTAGACATCAGCAACAGAAATTTCACTCTGGATCCAAGAACCCTTATCTTTTTTGCAAGAATGTCTGAACATTGCACGTTCTTGACAGAAATTATTTTTGTCTACAGCTATGAGCTAAAGGCCTAGTTTAGAAGCAGGATATTAGGATATGGTTACATAATTTTAAATAGACCTGGAAGGGACTTAAGGGAACTTAAGGGAGGATCACTTGTCTTGGAAATGACAATCTACAGTGTTCTAGTGATTGGCTCTAGAACATTTAGTGAGTTAGTGGATATGTTTATTGGATCAAGGATTTTATTTTTTGCAGATTGCATAAAGAGATCAGTCAAATTCCAATAAAGCTACATGGAATTCTTTCGTATGTAGAGCACAGACTCCCACATTAAGAATAAAACAAAATGATTAATACTACCTCTCTTTTCTACTAAGCCATGGAAGAAGAAAGAAAATTATTTGGAGAAGAAAGGACCTGAATTCTTCTTGTCCTTCTGCTTTAACGTAGATGTACACCTTGATAGTGAGAAAAGAGGAAAAATTTTCTGGAACTTCCTGGGTTCCTTGAAGCTGAATACAGATTTGTCTTGTTAATAGAAGGACACTAATTAAATGAATTGGTGTGACCTCAATGGTAAGAATCCAGCCTAGGCCTTGTTCTTTTCCTCAGACAGTTTCAGGGAAAGTGTGTTGAACCTTGATGTTGGATAAGTGTCTTCCAAGCTCCTCTGGAGAGAGGTAGGGCATTCAATCTCCATTTCTTGAATCAAAGTGGACTACAAATATAATCCAAATAGGTACTCAAATGTACTCTGTATTAACACCACATTTCTCAAAAAAAAAAAAAACTGTCTTAAAACAGTGCCTCCACAAGTAACCTTTCTCATATTTCCGCTTTACAGGTTGTGATTAATTTGAAGGAACAAAGGAGGGCGTTCTACTAACAGGGTAGGTGGCAGATGGAAGAACTTTCAGAACCAGAAACCCCAAACTTTATGTTATTGAATGTGGGACATATCCTTAGTTACCTGTAGCTACCCATAAAGTGATATGACAAGGTTTTCAAGAGCTAAGCACAACCTGTGTGTGCTAAAGTTGATGCTAACAGCTGGTCTTTATTCTTTCTCTATCATATTCCACAGAACAATAAAATTGCAAACTTAGACAAAGTCATGGATGCTAAGGATGAAAAACTGAGAAAAACATTCAAAGGTAATAATAACTCATGAAGCAGGAAACTATACTCTTGATATTGATAGACATGAGTCACAGATTTGGTTCCAAGTTTTTAGTAACTCTTACATGATTGACATATAATGACTACAGGCAGGTATACAGGTCTGCAAGGTATAGCAAAATATGTGTGTGTGTGTGTGTGTGTGTGTGTGTGTGATGTATATGTATATGTGTGTGTGTGTATGTATATGATGTATATGTATATGTGTGTGTGTGTATGTATATGATGTATATGTGTGTGTGTGTGTAGATAAATGGGTTTGAAGACATGAAGATGGGGAAATAAGTGTATAGAAATGATAGCACTGTATGCACATACATCTACACATGCATGCATGTGTAAATAAATATTTGTATGATTTTGTGCATACTCATGTTCAAATATTGTCATAGTTACTTTCTCATTGTTGTGAAGAGGCACCAAGACCAAGGCAACTTATGAAAGAAGTCATTCAATTTGGGGCTTACTGTTCTCAAGGCTAGCAGAGCCTATAGCTTGGCTATCATAGCAGGAAGTATTGCAACAGGCAGGCAGACATGGTGCTGGAGCAGTAGCCGAGAGCTTACATCTGATCCACAAATACCAAGCAGAGAAAGAGATCTAATTGTAAATGTCATGGGATTTCATCCCCTCACCAACAAGGCCACATCCCCTAATCCTTTCACCATAATTTCACCAACTGGGGACCAAGCACTCAAATATATGAGCTTATAGGACCATTATCATTTAAACTGCTACACATGTGCTTATGTATGTTGTAAAGAAATTCATTGTTACCTACTGTTAATAGCTAAACTAGTCATCTTTGGTTAGTTCCGAAATTATGTAAGTCTGTTCATTTTCTTCTTGCGAACCCTGGAGGAAAAATAACAAACCATCAAACAGCAACAAAAATCTTAAAGATTAAAATTTAAGTTTCAAATAACTCAAGTTTAAAAGTCTTGTATCATAAAAGTCTGTTTAAAAGGAACAGATGTTGATTGTATTATCGAGATATGGTTTGTTCTAGTTGAGATTAAAATGAACTTTGTTTCTTTTTGCATAACCTCAGCAGGACGGGTGATTGTAAGGTAACACGTAAGATAGAAAGATACAACAGTTCATAAAGGCACTTGCTACTCAGTCTTATGACCTGAGTTCCATACCTGAAACTACATCCTGGAAGGAAATAACTGATTCCTGCAAGGTGCCCTCTGACATTGACACTTGGGCTATGGCATATGTGTATACCACAACCCATGCATGCATATCACACAGAATAAAATTTGGAGAAAAAATATGTAACAAAAGTTTTAGAAGCAGTGAAAGATGTCTACAGAAGATATAATCTTCCTTACAGATCACTCTGTTAGTGGCGACCCTTAGGTGACCTTTTGGTGATGTAATAACAACTTCAGGAGTCAGGATTTATGCTAACTCAAGATAAAATTCCTTCATGTCAAATACATAAGAGTTGACATCTGTAATATCTTTCAGCTGAAAACAATCTATGGTTCTATATTGTTTTGTTTTGAAAGTCAAATCCAGTCAGCCTTTTAAGTTGATATTTGATTACTTTGTCTCTTGTCTTACTGAGAAGTTAAGTTGTGAATAGAATATCAGTATTATTGTAATTTTTATTGGTTAGGGGAAAGTATCAGACAGTCATAGCCAGGTACTGTCATGGGAAATTGCCATTCACTTTCATTAGTCTGGAATCAATGCCTAAAATAACTTAGTTTCATTCCCCCCCCCCCGACTCTGTAATAATGGTTATATTGTACTCTTCCAAACCAAGGGATAAGTTATGTAATTTATCAAATCCACCCTATTAGTTTACAATTTGAATTCATCATTTAAATCATAAGTGGTAACAACTGGGAGTCTGTTAAATCCACATTGTTCTGCCATGGCATGCACTAGATATTGCTAGCAGGAAGCTATGAGGCAAAGAGAATTAAGGAGATCTGATCTTATGAGTGAGTTAGCGAGTGTGAGAAAGTCGGAGAAACTACTCTTAACTCTAATACACAGGGGGCTTCTAAGCAGCTTCAGAAAGAAGAAGTCACAAGTAACTTCAAAAAGGACAGTTTCTCCCATGGTGGATAAGGAAACAGAAAAACAGAAGTAGGAAGAACAGGGTCCTAGTAGGAACTCAGCAGATACTACCTTCTCCGCTTTAGGTACTTTTGTATTTGCTCAATTTCTTTACTTTACTCTTTCAGGCAAGAAGAAATGATGGCTAGAGAGTAGGAAAATGCCTTTGTAAGAACAAGATGGGAGCAACTGAAATTTATGGTCAGTTAAGTATCAGCAATGTACTTATAATGCAGAACAGTTAACGTTCATCTAGATGAGAAAGAAAGCAAGGTTACCTCAAAGTCCCACTCACGTGTCTTTATTTCCACATTCTCCTCACTTCAGCAAGCATCGCCATGCCCTAAGTAGTGGTCTGGTCACTGCAGGGACAGAGATACAGTGACCTAAATGTTCTTGATTTCTAGGACTCCTATTGGCAAGGTGGTTAAAATGTTTGCCCCATTGCGCCCAGGTACCTTTCTCCTCCATGATCTCTCTGGGAATATTTATATATGAGGAGTTAGAAAAAAGATTCTCAGCCTTAGAGGAAAGACAGATGAACAAATTAACCCCTAAGGGATTGTGCTGGCTGCTGCTGGTCATGGTGTCAACCCGGGCTACTCTTTTTTTTTTCTTCATATCCTCCTGTATGGAACAGTGTAATGAGGAAAATCATCATTAGTACAGAATTTATGGAGAAACCCAAAGGTCAACACTGTTCTTCCCTTTTCTATGATTACTAGATTAAAATAAATAAAGATGGGAAACGTCATGGTGTTGTGTTTGGTACTCGTCATGCACATTAAGATGTTCTGAGTATTTCCTGGCATAGCTTCTATTGACTTTGTGTCTGGGCTTGAGTATTAATAATACATTTCAAATTAAAGTGGGAATAGCTGAAGATTTATGACAGTGTGTGCTTCTTTCATGCAGCATAGATCACTCTTCATGACTCCATGGTGATAAAGATGGGATTGTTAGAATTAAACTCCATGCCCTTATTAATCAACAGGCTTCTGAATGGACATAGAAAAGAGAACAATGTGATAAAAAATCTGTTTTAAAAAAGTCATGTCTGGATGGTGGTGGTGCACACCTTTAATCCCAGCACTTTGTAGGCAGACACAGGAGGATCTCTGAGTTTTAGACTAGCCTGCTCTACAGAGAGTGTTCCAGGACAATTAGGGCTATTCAGAGAAACCCTGTCTCAAGAAAAAAAACAAGAAAGAAAGAAAAGAATGAAGAAAGGAAGAAAGGAAGGAGAAAAGAAAGGAAGCAAGAAGAAAAAAAACAGAAAAAGAGAACAAGAAAGAAGTCTTTGATTTGCCCTCGGTATCTGCTCAGAATTTAGCATTGTAAAGCCTCTACCTAGGGCTTGGGAGATAGCTCAAATGGTGAAAAATACATGCCTTAGAAGCATAAGGGACTGAATGAGTTTATTCTTCCAGAATATACATGAATAAGCCAGATCTGCACTTACAATCCGAGAACTAAGAAGGTGAAGGCAAGTAAGTTCATATAGCTCATTGGCCAGTCATCTCAGGCTAGTCAGGCCAAGGCAGCCTGTCTCAAAAATCAAGCTGATGG
Organism: Grammomys surdaster; assembly: GCF_004785775.1. NCBI lineage: Eukaryota > Metazoa > Chordata > Mammalia > Rodentia > Muridae > Grammomys > Grammomys surdaster. The sequence continues at coordinate 3,926,677 of NW_021621692.1, forward strand.
AGCTGGGGAGACAGCACAGAGGTCAAAGGCACTCGGGGCTCCTGCAGAGGAACCAGGCGTGCTTCCCTGCACCCATGTGATGGCTCATAACAACCTACAATTCCACTTCCAGGTTATCAAGTGCTCTATCTTGATCTCTGCAAGTATCAGGCACACACATGGTGTAAATACATACATACAAAATCATTCATTCAAATAGACAGGAACAAAAATTTAAGCATATTTTTAAAATCAGAGTAAATGGGGCCTTTAGAGAACATCTAAGACTATCTGAAGTTGTGGAGGTTGTTCATGGGGGAGTGAGGAGTAGGAGAGAGAGAGAGAGAGAGAGAGAGAGAGAGAGGAAGAGAGAGAGAGAGAGAGAGAGAGAGAGAGAGAAACACAACACAACACAACACACACACACACACACACAAAAACCTAACGAAGTGTCATAAGAGTGTATGAGGGTATGAAAGGAACCTGGAGAAAGAACATGGCTGATATCAGATGGTTTTTTGGGGACTAATACCCAGAGTGGCCGGTATAGTATGGAGAGAAATAACTTAGAATGTACTGTGGCAGGTGCTTTAAGTTGAATCCTGGAGAAATCAGTTGCTGTATAAGAAACTTTCATTTGTTCCTGTTACTCTTGCTATATTATGAATAGAGAAAGGAAGTGAGGCCAAGATGATTGAGAGGTAGTTTACACAAGACATTAACTACCTATCAGAGTCGGAATGTGGAATGTATCTCAACCAATTAGCAAGTCCTGGGAATCTCCTAGAGCAGACAATGAAAGGATACACACACTCTCAAGGACTTCTCTCTACAGGGTGCTTTTTGTTCAACACAAATTGCTCAGTGTTTTCATCTGGAGATTACTAGTGTGCTTTTTGTTGCCTTGGTAAATACTATGACTCAAAACAACTTGGAGAGGAAAAGATTTTAATTTTCAGTTTACAGCTTATAGTTGGACCAAAAATGCTACCAAATAATACTGCTTTCTGACTTGTTCCTAGGCTAGTATTCAACTATCTGCTTGACACAGTACAGACTTACCTGCTTAGAGATGGTACTGGCCACTTTGGTATGGCCACTTTGGTATGGCCACTTTTACATCAATTAGTGATCAAGAAAATGTTGCAGAGACATGATCCAATCTGACATAATCGATGTTTTTAATTGATGAAATCTTTTTTCAGGTGAGGTTTCCAAGTTGACAACCAAGATTGAACATCATGTTGTGTTTCCGAAAAAGCAGTTAACCTTCTTAAGACACAATTTCTCCATGCGTGAAATATAGCTAGCTGTACAAACTATCTTCTGGTCCTTCACAGGCCCATTAGATTCAGATATAGGGAATTCAAGTGGAAAGAGTCTCCATCAATTGGATTCATCAGATCCGATCATATGTGGGGAATTTTCTTGATTACTAATAGAAATAAGAGGACACAACTAAAGTGGGTGATACTATGCCAAGGCAGGTAGGCCTGGAATATATTATGAACGTAACTGAATAACAGGCTGAGAACAAGCCAGGAACTGGAGGTTTTTCATAGTGTTTTGGTCCTTGTTCCTATCCTGATAAATCTTACATCATGAAAGATACTATAGAAAAGCTGGTTGTAATTACTATATATATAGCTGCACCTCCCAACTATACAGTATAAATTAAGAATTCATAGTCCTTGTGACCAAATTTAAATAGATTGTTTATTTATGACATATATAATATCACAAGATTAGTTATTGTCAAATTAACACTAGTAGTAAAAATTAGATTGAAAGCAAGCACTCACTGGTGCATTAGTGGCATGACTGTTATGAGGTAGCTAATTCCACTGATTGGATGAAAGACCTGTTTTACTGAGGGATACATCATGCTTGATAGTATAGCCCTGGTCAAAATCCCAGGTCTGCTGAAATTACAGGCCCTATGTTAGGACCTCCTGTTGTTATTTTGCTGAAAGTATTTTGCTGTTAAATTACCTTATAAACGATTGTGTTTACGTACATAGATCTAAGCTGTGACAAAACTTAGTCAGAGAAACTACTTTTTGCCCTAGAAAGCAATCAAGGCTGAATCTTAGCTGGTCAAAATGCAAAGAGTAAGAGACTATGGCTGCTCAAATCTATATGGGGCATCTTTTCCACCATCAGACCCTACCAATAAAGGAATATCACAGAAAGAGAATGCAGAATTAAGAGCTAGAAAATGAGGAGGAATGTCATAAAATGTTCTCATGGATATTATACTCGTGAATTCACAGTGGCCTTGGTTACTCAGACAAGACCCATAGAGGACCAAGCCAACCAAAATTCTGACATTTCAATAGGAGGGATTCACGCCAGGCCTCATTCATTTACAAGGAGTTATTGGCAGTTGACAGCCAATGAGTTATGGAGAGTCTTTATTCTTTGAGGATGTGGCCACTGGTTGGATGTGCATGCACCAGCAGATGCCTCAGTACTCATGCATGTATGGGAAACACTAATCAGATATAGTGAGTTACCCATAAGAAGAAGGAGAAAGATGAAGAGAAGGAAGAGAAAAAAAAGATGAGGAAGAGGAGGAGACAGAAAGGCAGAGCTTGAGAGCTGGAAGTGTTGGAAGATCTGTGTATGTATGTGCTAAGAGCAAATGGGCATTGCATATGCTCATATTTCATTCCAGACATGTTTGAAATTCTCAAACAATAAACATATTATAATGAAAAAGTTAGGTGTAAGCTAAATGACAGGTGATTGGGGGGATGGGACATAAAAATGAACCTGGGTATACTCACAATACGACACAGCTATTTAAACGAATTAAACTTAAGCTGCTAAGGATGTCAAAGAAAGCTATTGTATAATAGACCACATAGAGATACTAAATGCGTCTCTGAAAACCTATGAAAAGATACATTCTAAACCAGTGAGACTGGAAAGAGTAAAGCTCCCTTGAGAGTAGGCGATGTTAGAGTCAAACTCTGTACCATTCCTTTCTGTCTCCATGTGAAATTATAAGGAAGATTTTTCTAGTGGTGAAAACTAAGTATAAGAAGGCAGGAAGTGGGAAACAGCTGACTGAAGCAGTTTATCAGGTGACATAGGAAGCTATTGGCATTTATTGCGCTTGACACAGGACTCTATTTCTGTCTGAGATTCACTAAAACAGACGAGAGGACACCAGCTTATTGACCAGTTTATCGAGAGCACTCACACATTTAACTAATTCAGACAAATGGTATTCTTTCTCAAGCGTGAGGACAGGATCAAGTCAATCAATCGTATATGTGCACTTCAATGTGAGTGGGAGTCAGACTAAGTGAGATACTTCATGTGTCCTCATACTTTAATGAGTAAGGGAGATTGGAGGTCGGTTAGTGCACAAAAAACATTTTATTACTTAAGTTTATCTTCAGACTGTTTCCCTTTTCTGGGTTTCAGTGTCTTTCAGCACACCTCCTTTGTTCTAATATCTAGGACTTTAATTCTCAACGGGAAATCTCTCCAAAACCTGAACAAAAATATCCCTGTTTTTGAGTTTGGAAAAGTGCGACATTATGAATTTACTGACTTTTTCCCCCTACAATTTTATTTTTGGATGGAGCTGTATAAACATGCCTTGTTCTCATATAGCAAGTGCCTGAAGGCCAACAAAGTGTTTATGAGCAAGCAGTGAGTTCATGCCATGCCAGCTGTATTGTCCCTCACAACCTGATAGATCCTAATCTCCTGTGTGGACAGGAACTCTGGTCTTTGTTGCGTTGAGACTTCTTATAAACGGTGCTGAGGAAGTGTGAGCCACAGCAGTGTGCAAGAGTACTTCAGGGAGGAAAACAAGTTTCCTAGGACCTTAGGAGCAATGCTTCCCTCTCCAGGGACAAAGGCAGGATGATCCATCACTCCTCACAGTGAGCATCATCGAAGGCTGTCATTGCCTAAAAACCCCCACACTGTTCCCAGCATGGGGGCAGGCACCTGATCAACTACAGGAGTGACACATTCTGGTGCTCAGACTTAGCAACAAGGTTTGGCCAAGTTATTTTATCCTTGAGAAATCATGACAAAAGAGTCAAACACATTGCTAAGACAGACTCCATATTAAATCCTAACGTTATTTGCTCTATGAGTAACAGAGGTATTTAAAAAAAAATCTGACTTTTAGTTACTCTACTTTCAATTGGGATTGCTAGCTTTCAAAAAGTTCTATAATATTAAAACTATACACCTAAAGGAGGATTGATAAAGTGCAGAGGGTGGGTTTTTATTTATAAAACACTGGCAATGGAAGTATTGATAAGTAACATAGTTATAACAGTGTTTTAATAAAATACAGTCCTAGGCACATGAAAATACATGAAGGTAATGACCATGGGTTGTGTATGTGGTGTTGAATCTGTCATGTTATAAGCCTCCTCTTATTCGCATTGCCTTTATTTATTCACTTGTTTGTTTACATGTGTGTGTGCATGTGTATGCCAAGCTGCATATGGTTAGGCCAGTTAATAATCTGTAGGAGTAAAATCTCTCTTCCCATCATGTGGGTTCCAGGGATTAAACTCCCAGTCATTAAGCAAACTCCTTTATTGGAATGCTTTTTTGTTTGCCTACAGCGGGCCTTTTTATTTAGTATCTAGAAGCCTGTGAAGATAGATACAAAAGGCTCTCATTGGCATATTTCCTGTAACCCTGATTACCAAGTTACTAGTGCATTTATATAATAGTCTCACAAATCTACTTATATCTGTTATGGAGTAAATTCAATATATGATCCAAATTGTATTCTACTTAGCTCCTAGTTGGAGAACTGGAAGCATGTACTATAACTCAAACATTTTGCTAGGAGATTGAGAATTAAAGACACATAAGCTATATTCATTTGAGATATATATATGTATATACATATATATATATTTACTTTAATGTGCAGTGATGAGACTAGAATGATTAACATTTTATCTCCTTCAACAGTATCATTTCTGTGTATTTAGAAACCTTAATGTCATCTCCTCTGGTACTGAGAAACGTTGAGTTATCAACTGCATCCTCTGATCTCCTCCTCCTAGCCTCTAGTGAAGAGTATTCATTTTATTCTCTGCTTCTACTGCATCAGCTTCTTTAGGGCCTCACAATATATTAAGATGAAAGTTGTGTACTTTTAGAAAACAAAAGGGCTTTATCTTATCAACCAGTTCTTACAGACTACATCATTTAAAATTAAAATTTAAAAGACTGGGGGAGGGGGAGTTCTATAGAAAAACAAAGGTAGTAGACTGAGTCTGTATGTTGATAGGCAATACCGGGTAGGTGCTGGCTACTCTAACAATGGTTGTCTGCCACCCAGAGAAGTTGCAAACCTGGTAACTACTCAGTCCATAATGTTGAATGCTCCAGTGTTTCGGCACTAGGATTCCTGGAAAGCTGCTCTTTTTTTTCCAGTCCACTTGAAAGCCTAAGATGTTGGAGTCTGATGCTTGTTGTGAACAGCTGTAGACCCAGCAGGAGCAGGATAAACAGCTGCAGTTAACAGCAAGAAGCCAAGGCAGGTGAGCAAGCAATTCTGCAGTTTCCTCTTTATAATAGGGAAACCTTCTGAGAGGTGCTGCTTACTATGGAACCAGGTCCTTTTTGGTCAGTCAATCCTCCTTGAAAAATGACCTTGAAAAACTGACCAGAGGTGTGTCTCTCAGTTGATACCAGGTCCTATAGGGTCCACAATCAAGATAACCATCGCAGGTTGTAGTAGTTGGATCTGGCTTCTCTTCACACCATAGTTTGTTTATACATCCCCCACCTTTCCTTGATCCATAGTTCACATCATTGCAAATAGGGAAATAGATTAGATACAGACACACAACAGAGGCAAAAGGTCTAACTAGTACAGTCAATGATGCATATTTAACTTGCACCAACAGAATATGAATTTATGCTTAAAAAAATACTGTGCCTAGTTTACAATCACCTTGGTTTCCTTAATTTTCAATTGCATCAAATTCAAAATACTTAGTCTAGTACTTTACTCATGGCTTCTCTTCAAGTTTACTTTTTAAAATGCCGTATTCCATTTTGGATTATGAAAACAGAACATGGCTCTGAATTGCAGTTGGGAGATGTATGCTTGTCGTTGCCTTTTCCTCAGGAGCTTATTAGGTTAGAGAAAATGAGTAAACGAAATGACATCCACATTTGTCTCTTTGCACAGACTTTGATACTAGAGACAGCTTTTGCTAATATTACTAGGAAGCTGGGAACCTGTAATTCCAGCACTAAGGAGTTTGGGATAGAAGCACCCTGACTCAAAGGTCAGCCTAGGGTACATAGTGTGACCCTATCTCAAAACGGGGACGAGTGTTCATAAATGTCAATTTATTATAACTTGAGCTTTTTTGGATATTATTCCTAGAAGTAATTCCCATGATAAACACACACACACACACACACGTGCACACGCACACGCACACACACATGGGTAAATGGTAAAAGAAAATATGGTACTGAAGTAGTTCCAGGTGAATCTAGCCAGTGCTTAATCATAAATCTATGCCAATTGCATTCCATCTCTAGTTAAGAGCCCTCTTCATTTGCCTCCAGTTTGTAGAGCTATTTCATCCTCACGTCTCACCACTGTGTGGGAGAGCAGCCGACAGTATTGAGCATGAATCAGCTGCTAAAATAAGTGACAGAAACTGGGTATGTCATTTGACCTTCAGATTAATTTTCTCCCATTCTTCTTTCTTTTTTTTCCTCTCTCCCTGTTGTGTACTTCCTAAACAAAGCAAAAGCCAGTACTGTTAATGAGTCCATTTCTCTTGGGTCTCTAAAAACAGGAGTTTGTGAAATGCATGGAAATTTATTCATCTGCAAAATAAACACATTTAATAAAATGTCCCTCCCCATTTTGGGCAACATCACAGTCTAACACTGTTCCAGTTAGAATAGTGCTTTCCTTTTAATAATGTGAAAATTACAGAACAATAAGTAAATTTTATTTAGTGTCTGGAAAATATTTTAAAATTTATGGGTTTTTAAATCACATAACTGCTTCGGTCAAAGCCATTGATATGTGTTTTAAAGTACTACTAAATCCTTTATTGTAAGTGATTTGGGATCCTTTGGTTGAACAGAACAAACAACAGGACAAAAATAGTCAAAATCCTGTTTTAAAAATATTGTAAGGATAGAGATGCTGTAATATTAAGACATGACTTTGGGGTCTACTAACTCTATGATTGAAAGATTCTCCTGTAGCTCTTCAAACCTCCTAGGACTGTAATTTAATACAGGGAAGTTTAGAGCAAGAGCAGAGGTGGGTGAGGGGTGAGAGCAACAGCGAATGTGGTACCTGAAGGATACAAATCACTATGCACACGTCATCCATAGCAACAGTAATAGTGGTACTTGGAGGATGCAGACTATGATGCACAAGTCAACCACAGCAAGAGCAATGCTGGTACATGTCAAACACATGCTTCTGTGTTTGGAGGTGCAGCCTCAGCTATAAATACAGTGTGTGGGTATCAGACAGAAGAAGGAGAGGAATAGAAATAAATGGAGCAGAGGAAGGAGAAGAGGGGTGAGAGAGAGGGAACAAAAGAGGAAAGGAACAGATTCTGGATGAATGTAGAAATAGTCAACACTTCTGAAAAAATACCACTTTGTGCCTTTCCTGTATTGTATCTTTATGGAGACATTTATCCTTAAAATTAGAAACTTGGGTTTGACACTCAGGCACACAGGCATGTTGTAATCTACTTTCTCTGTGACCTAATGGATTGACTGGCATTTGTCAAACAGATAGGGAAGAGATGGGCCTTCCTCTTTCCAGTTTGTCTTGTATTTGCTTGTACAAAGAAAGGGATTGGGTGACTCCATCATACAGATAAAGGGAAACCAAAACACAAGAGAAAGTAAAGTCCAGTCTAGTCAGTTAACTTTGTCCTTTAAGGAGCTGCTAGGTACATTTAAGACAACTCACACCCAAGTCCCCAAGCTGAGATGAGGAAAACCCCCCTCTCTGGAAGTGTTATTATATACATAAAAACTAGATACCCCATGTATTTAAGACATAGTGCTACTAGCATGGTCAGGGGTTATAAAATCCAATATGTGTTTTATTTTTCAATTGTGCATTCGCAAATTAAACCACAGCTGCCAGATAAGCCTGATCCGCTCAGGGAGGCATAGAAAAAGTCAATTGTTTTTTCCACTCTCTGGGGTCAAATAGCCAATTAAGAGCACAGAGATGGTGGGAGGGAGCAGGTCTGTCATTATGTTACGTGACCTCATAGACAGAATCAAAAAGTCAGGGTGAATCAGTCTTTCTAACATCCTTTCCAAAGGAGACTTAATGTTTGTCTCTATTTGAGCATAAAATTCTAGTCAGATCAGGTAATGATTGGCATTTAGTCACGACAGCATCTCACAAAGTACTATTTTGGTCTTAGGGTTTTAAATGTGTGTTGAATGGATTTCTGAAAGACCAAACATAATGGCAGTTTTCTAAGGAACAGGTCTGAAGGTAACCATATCTCCATCCCCACTTTCTCTAAGGAATCTTGTTCTGGTTAGTTCCCAGGTACAGTGTCAGATCGCACTGCCCTGCCCTACCTTGGAGGTGACAGAGCACTGTCAGCAAAGCAGATGTCTGGTTGGCAACCGCACTACCTCTTCCTTTTGCGAATGGTGCCACCAAACAGTGGGAAAGTTGAAAAATAGATGAATCATTGCTTAATTTTTGTCACACGATCTGCCTACCTGCTGGCAAGGTCAGCTTTTAAAATTTTAACTCTTCAAAGCTGGGGAGATAACCTAGTAGTTAACTATGCTCAGTTCATACCCTAGTTAGTTTTTATTGTGAATTTGAAACAACCTTCCCACCTTGGAAGAGGGAGACTAATGTGAAGAATAGCTTTCATAAGACTGAGCTCTAGGCATGGCTCTCAGGCATTTTCTTGATTGCTAGCTGATGTAGAAGGTCCACCCCACTGTGGATGGCACTATTCCTAGGCAAACGATCCTGGGCTGTAAGCAAAGATGGTTGAGTACCAGTCTAGTAGCAAGTCAGAGAGTGAGCCAGCTGGAAGCATGCTTCCATGATTTCTGTCTCCCCATTCTTGATTTGAGGTCCTGCTGAGACCAGCCTCAATGATGAACTGTTACCTGGAAGTATAGACCAAATAAACTATTTCCTCCCGAGATTTCCTTTGATCAGATGTTACACAGTATCATAGCCTCAGAGATGTAGACTGGAATAGCAGAAAACTACAAGGAGCAGAGTCCAGATCTCAACACACACTTTACAAGCCATGTATGCCTTGTGATGTTCCTGTAACCCTAGTCCTGTGAGAGACAGAGACAGGGATTTGATGATGGATGCGGGCCTAATTGAAGAATGTCAGCTATCGGTTCCAAAAGAAATCCTGCCTCAAAAGAACAAGACAGAGCAGAGACTGAGAGAGAATACCCAGTCAGGCTCAAAGGTTTCATGAGTAGGTTGGGGTCCTTATCCTGCCACTGAGAGTCTTGCCTGGCTACAGGAGGTAGCCACTTCAGGCTCCATGTCCCCCACTGTTAGGAGTCTCAGCTAGAGTCACCTCCAGAGACCCCCTCAGGCCTCCAATCTGATAGTTCTAGTTGTATTTTAAGGCATCTCCCTGTTGTGTCTTATGGTGTTTTTTTTTTTTTCTAACGTAAAGATTTAGCTAAGGAACTGAAAGAGCAATACACTGAAAATGAAGAAACACAGATGAAAAATGGTGATGATAGAAACAAAAGAAGAATTATTTTACATCCATACAGAAACTGCAAACTTCTGTGAAAATGTCTATATTATACAAAGCAATCTATATATAGATTCTGTATAATCTCTATGAAAACTCCAGGGTTGCATTTCTCACATCAAATCTTTGAGTTTAGGTAAAACTACAATTGACCTCGAGTAGCCTAAATCACCTTCGATAAAAAGGATAGTCTTGGTGTCACCAAACTGCCTCACTTTAAAATATTCCATAACATTATTGTAACGGACAGAATGGAGCAATGGCATGAGAACAGAAGACTCTTAACAAATGGACCTGCTTAGAGCCATCGGGGCACCCGTACCTTTACAACAAATTAATTATTTGAAAAAAAAAGCACAAAGATCCCACAATGGTTAAAAGATATTTTCTTCAATAAAATAGTACCAACAAAACATTTCATCCAAGGATATGCCTCATATCTTATTAAAAAAAGATCAGCTCAAAATGGATTGGAGACTCAAGTAGAGATTCCTGGGATGTGAACTCCCCGATGAAAACACAGGATTAAAGTTCCTGTGTGCTTTGTGCTGAGCAGAGGACTTTTCTTTCTATTTGAAAATAAAATCACCAAACTGTATGCAACAAAATCAATGACAGAGACATAAAATTGAATCAAACCAAAATGTCTGTGGTCAGCCAATGAAATATTTAACAAAATGAAGAATCAGTACACAGAATGAGAGAGGCTATTTACAATTCAGACATCTGAGAAGGGCTTGCTGTGCAATACATGTGGAGAAGTCAACCCGGTAGATAGTATTATAGTAGATAACTTAATTAAAATATAGGCTGAACTATAGGGAGAGGTGGCTAGGCAGTTAAAAGCAATCACTGCTCTTGCAGAGGACACAGGTTTGATTCTCAGATCCCATATAATGGCTCACAACCACCTGGAACTAGAATTTCAGAGGATGTTACACTCCCTTCTGATCTCTCTGGGCAACGGGCATGCATATTGTGGATATGCATGCATACAAGCAAAACACCTGCAAAATAAAAGAAAAAAAACTAATAGGCAAGTCAATTCTCAAGAGAATCTGTGTAAAAGGCTTGTAAATATATAATTAGTATCCTAATCATTAGTAAGTGCAAGTGAAAAGAAATATTGAAGGATCTACTTCATGGCAGAGGACAAAGGTTATTAAGAGGATGATGGATGTTAGGCACTGAGGAGGGCTTACTATGCCCTTATGTGACGTGCGTTTGGAAATCATAGTTGGGCTTGATGATCCACCTGTGTTCTTTGAAACGTTTAAAAATTACAGTTGCTACAAAATAGCCATGAAACCTGTTGACTTTCGATCCCGTGCAACAGCCTCCCTCCTATTTCTCCAACCTTTTGGGGGCAAAGTATTCAGCAGCCAGGAGAGTCCCTACATCGTCTATCCGTTGTATTTTTTTTTTTATTAAAGTGTCTTTTTTATAAAATCATACTCTAAAGTGCGCCTGCGTGTGGATATGCGCATGTGTGAGGTGTGAGGCAAGGTGTTCTTGAAGTCCAGAAGAGGGAACCACTGGAGCTGGAGTTACAGGCAGCTGTGAGCCAGTCAATGTGGGTGCTGGGGAATTTGAAGGTCCTTTGTGCTTGCTCCTAACTGCTGGGCCACCGCTATGTCCTCTTTACTATTCATGTAATCACTGGCACACAAGGTCAATAAAATCCATCCATACACCGCGGGAATCTTTGGTTCTCTTTCATTGGACATGGCCTCCGCATTCCTGCTATCAAGCCACCTCTACCCACCTGTCTTCTGCTGTTCTGTTCTTTTTACCATTTATTTCAAATGTTATCAACAACCATCGGATCCATACATATATTTCACCAACTCTCTTGCCATTTAAAAATCCTTCCTTCTCCAATATGTACTTTTTTGATTTTATGATTTCCTTTTCATTTCCTTTCCATGGTGTGAAAAAAAAAAGATGGTAGAAAGATTTTCTTGTACTGTAGTTCGTTTGCCCAGATTTGTGTGACTTTGTTTTGAACCACTCTGAGAATAGGCTACATGTTTTTAACTTTTTTCCTTAGTCAGCATATTGAATTATTTTATTTATGAAGTAGGAATTTGATAATTATTAGTTAAATTGCATTACACCAAACTGCCCTTGTGGGGCTCTTAATCTAATTGGAAAAAAAATGCACATTAAGCATTGCTAAAGGAATGGCAAAGCATAAGATTTAAATCTTCTTAAATCATTGGGGGAATGATGTCTCATAGAATCTGTTGAAAATGGGCAAGGTCAATCAGAAAATAAAGACCAGGAAAAGCAAGTCCTTTTTTAGAAAAAGAAAACTTAAAAGATTATATTATTTGTCACTATTAAGCCAAGTTAGTTTGTCCTGCTTTACAAAAGCTAAAGATAAAAGGAGAAAAAAATCTCTTATATAGCTTAAAACATGCAAAATCAGTGTCATGTCTAAACACTATAATTTCATCTTGTGAGGCAAATTTTGGTAATCTATGCTATTCCAGTTATTTGAAATATTTTCTGCTGAGTGCACAAATAAACATTCGAGTGGACAGCTGCATGCAAAGGTAGGTGAAGCCTTCTTTTTATTTATGTCAGATGCTCAGATGCTCACATTCCAGGCTGCATTCAGGGCCTTGCGTTGCTTTTATCTCCTGTGTGTAGGGCTCTGTGTATATTGGGTTTTCACTCCTTTCCTCATTAATGTATGTCTACCACATTTATGTCTGATGCCCACAGAGACCAGAAGAAGGTGACAACCCAATGGAACTGAAGTTATGAACAATTGTGAGCTGCCATGCGGGTACTGGGACAGGAACCTGGATCTTCTGCAAAAGCAGCAAGTGCTCTCACCTGATGAGCTCTCTCTACAGGACTTCTCTTCTAAATGCTGATTGACAGATGCTGAAAGTCTACTCTCTCTGTCTCTCTCTGTGTATCTCTGTCTCTGTCTCTCTCTCTCTCTCTCTCCCTCTCCCTCCCTCCCTCCCTCCCTCCCTCCCTCCCTCCCTCCCTCTCTCCCCTCCCTCTCATTCTCTTTCTCTCTCTCACTGCTTAATTCCATGAGACAGAACCATGTCTGTAATGCTTTTCAAGTTCTAATTGCCAAGTGTTGGAGAGTAGGCAGAGGCAGGAAGGAGCTGGGTAAGTGGGTCAGAAGATATAAATTAAGATATTTGAGATGGCCATGTCTACAGATCTAGTACTCAGCACAGAGACAGTAACAATCCACTTATACTTAGAATTCATGCTCATTGAATAGATTTAACCTCTTCTTGCTTCAAAGAACAAAGGAAAAAGTCTAACCATATGAATGATGACTCAGTTTTCTTTCTAGTGTGTATTTACTTTTATTTTATATATATTCAATATTTTGCCTGTCTGTGTGTCTGTTCTCCATGTGTGTACCTGATAACTGCAGAGGCCAGAGGAGGGTGTAAGATATCTTTGTTTTAAAATTTAATCTTTTATGTATTTATTCATATTTTTATACTCCAGATTTTATTCTCCTCTTGGTCTACACTCCAACTGCTCCACATCCCATGCCTCCTCCCTGCCCCCTGACTCCATAAGGATGTCCCCACCACCCACTTCCCACCCCATCAGACCTCTAAACTCTCTGGGACCTCAAGTCTCTTGAAGTTTAGATGAATCTTCTCTGATTGAACCCAGACCCAGCAGTCTTCTGGTGTATGTGTGTTGGGGGCCTCATATCAGTTGGTATATGTTGCCTGGTTGATGGTCCAATGTTTGAGAGATCTTGGGGTCCAGATTAATTGAGACTGCTGGTCCTCCTACAGGGTCACCCTCCTCCTCTGATTCTTCTAGATTTTCCCTAATTCAACCACAGGGGTAAGCAGTTTCTGTCCATTGGTTGGGTGCAAATATCTGCATCTGACTCTTTCAGTCATTTGTTGGGTCTTTCAGAGGCCAATCATGATAGGTACCTTTTTGAGAATGCCCCATAGCTTCAGTAATAGTGTCAGGCCTTGGGACCTCTTCTTGAGCTGGATCCCACTTTGGCCCTATCACTGGACCTTTTTTTCCTTGGGCTCCTCTCCATTTCCATCCCTGTAATTGTTTCAGACAGGAACAACTAGGGGTCAGAGTTTTGGCTGTGGCATCTGAAACTCTTCCTTCACTTGATGCTCTGTCTTTCTGCTGGAGGTGGGCTCTCTTAAGTTCCCTCTCTCTACTGTTGGGCATTTCATCTAAGGTCCTTCCCTTTGAGTCCTGAGAGTCTCTCACCTCCCAGGTCTCTGGTGCATTCTGGAGGGTCCCCTCAACCACCTATCTCCCTAGGTTGCCTGTTTCCATTCTTTCTGCTGACCCTCAGGGCTTCAGTCTTTTTCCCTCACCCAATACCAGATCAGGTTCCCCTCTTTTCATCACCCCCACCCTGTCCACTTTCCCTCCCAGGTCCCTTCCTCTCTCCCTCCTTGTGATTTATTTCTTCTAGATTTACAGTTGGTTCAGAGATGCAATGTGGGTGCTGGAATATAACTCCAGTCTTCTGGAAGAGCAGTCAGTGTGCTTAACCACTAAACCATCTCTCCAGCCCCGAGTCAGCTTATTTGACTACAGCAAGCTCTTGACTATCTGTGTCCTAAAACTTCTATCCATTAAACAAACATAGTAAGGTTTATTTTAAAATGTGTTGAATAAATGTGCAAGGGATTTTTGATTTTAATGCAAAAGGTTAAAAGATTAAAAACTAAAAGGCAGGCAACTATAAATGATGTCTATGTTAATTGGAGCATAGGATATAATTATTAGGAAAACGTCAATATATTTGATAACTGTGTGCTAATTGTATGATAGTTCCCTCTGAATGATAGTAGGCTCTAAATTATCTTTCATTTTTAAGTTGCTAATTGTTTATATGAAGTACTGAGCTATAAAATTATTGACACTGATTATTATAACCTATAGGGACTGTGGTTGTGTTATTGTATTGATCTAAAGTACTGGATTTGTTAGGTTCTGGGAGTTACAGTGAATAAAACAAACGTGGCTTTGCAGTGCTCTTTTGGAAACTGCATGTCCCCAGGAGAGACAGGTTGTTAAGAAGTGAGTAATTGAGTCCAAGAGAGATGGCTCTGCAGTCGGCCTTTAGTATTGCTCTGCCAAGGACTCAAGTTTGGTTCTCAGCACCCATATCAGACAGACCACAACTTCCTGTAGTTCTAGACTCAGAAGACACAAAGCCTTTGGCAGCTGCATTCACATGCATACAGCCACACATACAAGCACACATTTATGCATACTCAATAATAATAAAAATAAATAAATTAGGCTGTAGATATGGCTGTGTGGTTAAGTATAGTCACTGCTATTGTAGAGAATCTGGCTTCAGTTCTCAGCATCTCCATGGTGGCTCACAGCTCTCTGTAACAGCAGGTGCACAGGATGCAAAGGATCCAATGCATATTCTAACTTCTGTGGGAAACAGGCACCCTCATAGGCATACATATAGGCAAAATATCTACACACATCAAATAAAGCAATGAGACAGAATCTTAGAACAAGGCTTTAATATATTAATTTTGAGGAAATAAATGCATTCAGAGCATATTACTGCCTACATAACTTCTGAGGATCAACCCTCAGAGATTGCAAAACCAAGATGAAATGATGTTTACAAAAGCCTGGCAAAAGCACAGCCTTGTTGCCTGGGTGGATCAGTGGAGTGATATTCTCAGCATCTATAAGGAACATTCTGTACAGGTGGGGAAGAGAAACCCCAAGGTAGGACAGAGGAGCAGTTAGATGAACATTTCGGTGTGTTTCTTCTGAAGCCACTTAAATCTCAGAAACACATATTTTTATTTGCTGTAATTTTATCATTTAGGATGTGTTATATATCATAGAATTATTAATAAAATTAATGACAATAAAGTTAAAATTAAGACACAATGATGAGAATAGCATGTTGCATTTTCTTTCAATATTTAATATATATTTAAATAGTTATAAATGACACAGTTACTATCATCTCATTTTTTTATTTAATCTATGGTAAACATTGCTTACGGGCCTCATATGCTTTTACCTGATAATATTATTAAAGATTTGATAATACGATTTTTACATTTATTTAGTGTATGTGCATCTCTCTCTGTGTACATGCCTCTCTCCTCTCTCTCTCTCTCTCTCTCTCTCTCTCTCTCTCTGTGTGTGTGTGTGTGTGTGTGTGTGTGTGTGTGCGTGTGTGTGTGTTTATAGAAATCACAGGAGTTAGTTCTTTTCTTTACTATGTAGGCTCCAGGATCAACTCATATCATTGGGTTGGTTGTTAAGCACCAATGTGGCTGTTAAGCTATCTCATTGGCCTATGTGACATTTTTAATTATTACTATTCCAAATAAAATAGTTTCCAGCTCATCAAAATAAATAGAACACAAATTATCTTTTATGGAAACATAATTTTTACTAGAGAGCTTAATGGAACAACTTTTACAACAAATGGAGAGATCAGAGTGACTAAACTATCTACTTTTCAAGTTGACCTCAATCCGTACCAATTCATACTTTATCATAAACCCAATGATAGTCTAAAACGATGTGAGTGTGCTTGATATTAAGCCTTGTTGACCACTATTGAGACATGTCTTAAAATTAATTCAGGGATCAAAGGTTTGCTGAGAAAATAATAAGCAACATGAAAATATATTTTAAAAATTATATACATTACATATACATACTACAAAGATATACGCAATATTATATTTACTATTTGTAAAAAAAGATTTGGAAAGAATGTTATTTTACCTAGTGGAAAGTTGTGATGATTTTGAGGTTTTCAAATTGTTTCGGTTTCTCCTATTCTTAACATTTTATACTTACTGATTAAAACGACACTCTAATACATTTTACAAAAGATTCAACAAGCAATCAAATGAAATACACATATTATTCCTTGAGGGAAGATGCTAATGAAAAATCAGATTTATTACTGTTCTTATAAGATGAGAAAAGGGAAACACAGAGATTCTTAAAACACACACTAAGGGACTATAAAACTAACAAGCAACCACGGTCATTCAGATGAACCTTGGATGTGATCTGGTTTAATAATCTCATCCATTTATAACAAAAATCACCTTCCTGACTGTGGATGCATGCCCCAAGGAGCGGGCTACATCCATTGTTTCTTGTTTGTTGCTCACAATTATTTCGTATCTGCCTAACTAACATTTACAGGTAGAGACCTTAGCTAGGATGCCTATGTTTCTTTGGAGTTAATGGAGACACTAATTTCCAACAAATAAAAAGGGATTGGTCCAAGTGGAGCTAAATCATTACTCCGCAACACCTTGATATGCTGGCTCCCCATGCATTGGGGAAGGGGGCTGTATCTAGTTGCAAGATACAACATGGACATGTGTACCCTTATCTTGCCACACAGTCTTCTACTTTAAAAGTCAAGTCTTTTCTCAAAATAATAACTTAATGTCTTCTACATAAAATCAACCCACGTGGCAAAGCAATGCTTCATCTGTAATGCCTCAAAGATTTCAAATTGTAGAGATACTTGTAGTACTCACAGTTAGGACAAAGAGGTGACATACTGAGTCATAGTGACTGTCACACTATTTCCTCTTACAAAACATGCTCACAGAATTGAATACTTTCTAGTGCTTTGATGTGATTGCTTGGGGTTCTGCTTGGTTCCATGAGATGAGATCAGGTCTTTATCACTATGATTTTATCTATTGTCATATCTTTTTAAAAGTGCAGATTATCCTATATTTTCTACCTTGCTAATGGTATCAAACAACAAACAAACTCATCTTGCATCCTCTTCAAACTAAGCTCATTCCCTTCCCTTTAAAATCATTTGTAATGTTGGAATAGAGACCACTGGCCCAAGGATTCTGTATCTTCTCCTACATACTAATAAGAGTTCTTTGCAACAAGTTGTTTCCACTCCTTAATTCTTATTTTGCCAATTATAAAGTGAGGCTGTGTTGGACAGCATTCAGTTACTAAACCAAAATGTCAAAGGCAATTAACTCAAAGATAAAAGGCTCATCTATTTCCCTATGGGAGGTTGAAATCCAAGATTAGGTAGGCAGTTCTTGTACCCATAATAAGTGCTGAGATGGCAGTGGCAGGAAGAGGTCCATGGAAAGAAACCATTTCCATTGTGATCCAGGAACCTCACATGGAAAACAGGTCCGGGTCACACATTCTTTTTGGAAAACATACACCCAGTAATCTAAAACCCCTTAAAGGGCTGCAACCACTCTCATTACTGCATCCCTGAAAATGAAGCCCTTAACATATTGAACTTTTGGAAGCCTGTCCATAGCATAGCATGGGTTTAAAATCCATGATGCCAGAGAGAAATTGTTTGCATGACAATGTTATTTATGAGAACATGGTACTTTTTCCAAAATGTCAACATTTTTCTACAAAAATTTAGCACTTGATACATATCTTGTGTGGTGTTTATTATAGGTGAATTTTAGTAGAAATATTTTCCTTTCCAATCAATGTGGGGTTCCTACCCAATCTCCTCTCTAATTGGGAATGTTAATCGTATGCATCGCTTATTGACATACCAGAATAAAAGCTTTCTTTGAAGTCTAAGGAAGGGAGAAAGATATGATTTTCCGTTTTTCCTAAGTTGTGTGTTTTCCTTATTAACATCAATAAAATATTAGTCTTTGGTAGAAACAGAGATAGAAAGGAGAGGGGATCAGTTTAACTTTTCAACAGGTTAAATGCAGAGCAATCTCGAAAGTCCTCAATCCTACAAACATCAGGTGCCCAAATTAAACCTCACTGTAAAGTTTCTGACCCATTGCTTAGATACACCCTGTACAGAAAGACTACAGCTGATAGAATTTTATAGCGGCAAAATATGATGGAAAAGGTTGGGCTTTTCACTCAAAGAAGCCATCTGTGCCAGGGAGACTATCTGTGGAAGGGAAAAAATAAATCAATTTCAAAAACCCTGCTGCTCCAGAATCTGGTCCAAGGCCACCGTCTTAAGGAACAAGTATTTCACCTGGCAATATCAAGCTATGGAAAAGCACAGAGGTAGTGTATCCAGCTGGCCTAGGCAGAAAGTTTATTCTTCAATTATTTTTTTTGTGAGTCTTTCCGACGGAGTGTGCTTCAGACAATTTTAGATCACTAGCAGACACTGAAGTTCAAGTAGGTGTAAACAGAAACCAGGATGGGTAATCATGTCCATTTCTCCAATTTATTGCTTTATTTTATTGCTGGAACTTGGAGTGGCACCCTTCAAAAAGAAAATCCCTATCTAAAATGGGTTTTCAAAGATAAAGTCTGAAATAAGATTTTGTCAACTAATATGATATAAAGTAAGTTGATGGCAATAATTTAAGATGAAAGGACTTTGCCATTATCACACAAAAAACCTTACAAATTTATAATTGTAACATCTAGTGGAGCTGCAGCAATAAATCTAATTAAATGGTGACTTCCTTATCTTTTCTATTTTGTATTAATTTCTAACAGAGCTTTGATTTCAAAACAAATCTACCTCTTTATTTTTCTCTTCAGTTTCCCTGGAAACCAACAAATCCCTTGTTTTACTGCTTTGGGTGAGAAAACCCATTTGTTGGGAAAAGTGCCATTTAGGAAATTAAAATTATGAAGCCCTAAAAAGGCTATTTTCCAACAGCAATCAATTTGGTGTGTGTCATTCAGAGAGTTTTCTAGAAATTTGCTTCGGAACAGCTGAGTCAATGTTGCATTATTTCAGAGCTAGGACACTTCGTGCTGTGGAGGCTCCAACCAGCAATCTCTCAGAGCTCGCTTTCTCCAGCTGGTTAATTGATACAACACGAAATGCAGGTTCCATACTCAACTGACACGAATCACTTGTTACATTAAAAAATAGTATTTTGCTAGCCATCTTTTCAAAATCAGGAATACAAATAAACTGTGTAGTTTTCACTTCTGTTTTCAAAAACATGCTTCTTGTGAGACAATGTACCCAGTGTATGCAGACAGTTTCCTATCTAGAACATAACCATATGAAAGACTGTCTCAGAAGCAATTTTTCATGCAATTATAGCTGAATCTTGTTTTGCTTATTTAAGAAATGAATAAAATTCCTCAATAGAGTTACATATTGTGATTATGGAATTACAGAGTAGAAATTATTCTATTAAAGAAAACTTCTCAAGTCAGCTTAATGAATGACTGTATCTGAATTATTGTATATATCAATTTCATCTTTAATGAATTGATTTTATTTAAAGTTTTATTAGATATACCAATGTACCTGTTATTAACAAATAACTAAATGTAGGCTCTCAGGCAATGCGAAATATAAACCTACAAAATTCTCACTCATATATGGTTAAAGTTACATAGGCTATAGACCCACAGATTTCTCATATATATGACTTCAAAACTATCCAACCACTTTCCAATTAGCATTAAGGCTTGCCCATACAAGATGAATCTCATGCCTGACACCATAACTAGGGCCAAGAACCTATGACTACTTAAGTCCTAAGTCCTGAGGGAGACCTGTCAATATTCTGCTAAATATACACGCTCTTAAACAGACTTCTGGTGACTTATTGTTATGGTCATAGTACATTTCTTAATCCTCATCAAAGAAGCTTCTTTTTACACTATATTTAAGTTAGCACAAACATCCCACAACTCACTGAGGTGTAAAGAATGAGAGAATGTTCAGCTCTAAATGCAACATCTATATCACACCCCTTCTCCCAAAGTTCAGGAACCCAGGAAGCATTAAGCCCATAAGGTTCATAGGGAGGTGGGTAACTTGAAGGGAACTGTTTTCCAGCCTCAACAAGGCAGTTACACATTTGAACTCACAGTGGTTACAACAGGGGGCCTAAGACCTGTGCAAGTTCAAGCCACACAAGATTCCAACACAGAGCGTATACAAGTGGAAGTGAGTATGAAGTGTAACATCTAGCTTAGGACTTATAAGGGATATGTTGTTAGGGATATGTGCTGGGAGAGAGGGAGGGGGATGGGGAGCAAGAGAGTGAGGAAGGGAGACACAGACAGACAGACAGACAGACAGACAGACAGACAGACAGAGGTTTCTTTAAGGGTGTAGTCTCTGATTAGTCAAACATGCTCCAGTGGAAGTCTACACACCCAAGAGTATATTGGTAGGTTAAATTGTTCTTGATGTATCTCTGAAAGAGAACACAGAGTTGGTTCAGTAGGGATGGGGGTTGGATGCAACAGGAGTTGTAAAGATCATGTAGATAATCAAAACATTCAGAGTAATTTTCAAAGAATTATTTAAATTTTTCAAAAATTGAGAAATTAAGAAATGGGAAGTTAAGGTAATTCGAAACGAAGATAGTTACCTGTAAAAGTTACCTGTATGTTTGTGAGAATACGTAAGTGACTAAACACCATTGAGCAAGAAAGACAATGTGCCATTAATGGAAAAGGAACGAAACAGACTTTAAAATAAAATGCCACTGGATTTCAGTGGTAGACAAAATGTTTGGATGTAAATGTCTACATAACAGACAGAAAGAATTTCAAAAAGGGAAATGTTAGGATTTTGTGTGTATGCTTGAAAAAAAGTATAACAAGATTTCAGAGGAGAGTCCATTTGCTTACTCACAGATACACATACTTAGCTAGCACGTAATGCTCAAGGAACTGACAGAAGAGGTGATGAAGACATTGCAAGAGACAGAAGACTCCAAGTGTTATGGAGCACGGCTCTGAAAGAAGTCGAAGGAGAAGTGGGTATACGAGTATGATCAAGAAACGTTACACAAACTCCTCTAAGCATTAATAAAAATAGATTGTTTTAAAAAGACATTTAGAGAAGAAAAGTATAGCTCAAAGAAAAACAAATCATATAGTGTGAACATGAAAGAAGGCGGATTGGGACTCAAATTAAATTGTGGGCAGGTGGGATTGAAAGATGAATGCTATTTATTTGTGAATAAATGGATTGTAAAAGGAACAAGAATAGACCCACCATGCTTCCAGGGTGGTGTGTTTAAGATGAGGATAGTTGTTTCATCATTATAAGAAACTTATTGGTTCATCAAACAAAAGCACTTGCTGACAAGCCCAATAGCCTGATTCCTGAACCTATGTGATCGTTCTACATTCTCTCTCTCTCTCTCTCTCTCTCTCTCTCTCTCTCTCTCTCTCTCTCTCACACACACACACACACACACACACACACACATACACACACACACACACAGACACACACTAAAGGAAATTACTCAATAGAGAGAACTGCCTCTATCCATTGTCCTCTACTCTCTGAATGCACACATACACATATACATAGGGTCACACACAAAATAAAGTAAAATATTCAATATGTTAAAAAAAAACCTTGAAAATTTACCCAAAGTCCTTCATTTTGTAAAAATAATGTTTCTTTCTAATAGCACACTTGTGGCAGCTGTGATCTTAACTAGAACTGGTGAAAATTGAAAACTTTCATTCTGTTGAACCCTCTCTTCTCTCTTTGGAGGCAATTCTTTATTTCATCTCAACTTAGATCCAATCCCCATTCTATTAGGATTTCATAACTCTAACCATGCATACCATGCTAACTGTGGTCCTTGATGCACTGTATGTCTCTTCCCTTTAGGTTAAGATATCATAGGACTTTTGGTTCTCAATTTTTACCTTCCTGTCTACTTGAGGAGTAGAGTTCCTATGTGTGGTCAGGCACTGTTTAGTAGCTAACTGATGAAATGTCCTGCACTTGACTTGCATTATTATTTTAATTTAAGAAATTCCTTGCCCCATAATGTCCACAGATATATTTATGCTTAAGAACAATAATTACAATATCCTAAGCCAAAAATTATTCAGGTCTTGTGCATATGTTTTCCATAACTGTCTTTCTCTCGCTTGATCCTTCTTTGCTGTATATCAGTGTCTGTGAGCTCATATAAAGTGCAGCAGTTCACTTCCTACTACTCTGAGAGGATATTTTCTTCTGTTGAAGGAGGAAAAAAAGACCACAGGATATTTTACAATTTCCAGCTTTTCTTGTAAAGGAAGAACTTAAAAGAAGCATTTGTCACCGCTGTGCACCAGAGAGGAAATAATGTTGAGAAACTGTGAGCTTTTGAGGCATTAAGTAATGACCTCTACAGAAGAAAAGACAAGAAAAAAATGTGAAAAAGACTCCTTGGGAATTGAGATATGCTAGGAAATGTATCAAAAAGGTAAAGGGACAAGAACGCCGGGAATAATTCAGTGAGATTTAGAGAAAAAAAATCTGGCTTGTCCAATTTTTCGTGAATCAAACAATGAGGTTCCATCAGACTTTTGCATTCAAGGTACTAATAATTAACAAGCAGACTATAAAATGGAAAAGGAGGAGGGAAAGAAGGAAGAAAAGGAAGAGGAGGAGGAAGAGGGAGAGAAAAGTAAAGGCAATTGTGTCCAAGTCTGATGACCTGCAGATCCTGGGGAATCCATGTGGTAAAAGGAGAGGCAGAATCCTCACAAGTAATTATCTAACCTGTACATTTGTGCTGTGATATGCACATGTGTCTGTGCACACACCTCCACACAAATAAACACAAATAAACCTCCTTTTAAAGTTTTAAAGAGATAGAAAGTCTGGAAGAGTGAGTAAATACAGATAGTTGCTACCAAGTCTGATGCCCTGAGTTTGATAGCAGAGCCCCAGGTGATGGAGGAGGAAACCAACTTCTTGAAGCTATACTCTCATTTCCAAATTCTGGAAGACTGAGACACACAGTTCATAATTCTATTGTAGTTTAAAATTAAAGTAATGATAATAAAATCAAACAGTTTAAAAGAGGGGAATTCAGTCTGTTGCCACTGTTTTCTTCTTCTCTCATTGCTTGCACTTGCTGTCAGTAGAGTCGGTCTACTGTGGCATCAAGGACAGCCCAGTTGTTCTGACTGAGGCTATGCAATGCCATGCAACATTTAGAACTTTGAGCAAGGTCTCTGCTTCCAGTAGAGTTTTCCCATAGGTTTCTATCTTTGCAATTTTCTTTTTAAAGTAGATTTAACCTCAGAGTACCTCCACTCTGGGCTTTGCGCACAGACTGTGGTTTTGCAAAATATTCCATTAAGCTGAAAATGGGATATTGCAGTCACTGAAAAATGTCATATAGTGTTATCTTCTTTTATTTAAGTACCTTATCTCCAAGGATCACAGAAGTGAAGGGAATTCCATAATCCTGTTTCAAAGGAGGATAGAATTGATTCACCAGAAACAGTGAAGGAGGGATAAATCAAGTTTTCTGGTAAGGTACCAGAGGGTCACTCTTCAACCCTGCCTCATATCATGTGGCCAGGTTCTTACTATGTCAAGGGACCCTTCACCTTATGTTCCCACCTTTGAAACAGGGTGTGCCAGTGACATCAAACCTGAGTTGTCAAATAGACTCATGCAGACCCATCTATATATTACACCTATCACATATATGTGGCTATCCATGTACTAGCATATATACATTTACATAAATATGCATTCACCAATGTCAAGATTCAAAATGTGAATCTTAACTGAATAATGAACCACGTGCCATAAGTCACTATATGTTAAAACAAATAAAGGCAAACAAACAAAAATAATACCCTGAAGTACTCCAAACAGTAGTCAAGGCTGGAAGACCACTGGTAGCTGCATGATAATTAACAGAACACAGCAGCAGAACAGTATACTCTATTTCCATACAATAAGTTAATAACATCTAAGTTGTTCCCATTCCTAGCCACAGAAAGTCAATTTTATAAAAATGTTAGCATTTGTGAATATAGGACAAGGAAGTCGATAAAGAACTGAATGTAGGATGTATGTGTATGGTGTCTAGGAGTTTGGTGCTAAATGACTATTCCTCAGATATAGATTCTTCTTACTTAAAGTGCATATAATACTGCTACCAAAATACCAGGTTATACTTGTTTCATAATAGTCAATAACCAAATCATCTATCGGGACTCATGGAAAGTTTGCATAAGGAGATGGAAACCAACATAAAATAGAATTAAGAGCATACAAGAGGTTTGTATGCAGACACATAAGGACAGAGAACAAGCAGTTAGTCCCTTTGGAACACAAGAACATTTAGGAAACACTGAACTGAAACTCATTGTTCCAATTTGGGTGCCGTGATGTCTCCAAGTCTTTGCACATCAGTCTTTCTGTTTAAACAACATTTTTTTTGACCATTACATGGGCTTTTAAAATGTGATTTATTTTTATTATTTTGAAGTTACGTGTATATGTATCTCCAGGTGTGCATATGCGCATGACTACAGTGCTGTGGAGGTCAGAATCATTTTCCCTGGAGCTGGAGTTACCAATGGCTGTGAGTCATCCAGCATGGGTTAATGCAACCGAACTCAGGTCCTCAGAAGAAAGCACTCCTAACTGCTGAGCCATCTCTCCAGTTCTGACCTCACAACCTTTAATGGCTAAGTTACATGTCACTTCTCCTTTTGTATTTTTCCCACCACAATACAGAGAGATGTGCTTCATTTATATAGCCAAATGTACTTTTATATAGCTTACTACGTTGTATGTTTTTTGCATTCCAATAAGGTCCTGATATATGGACCTTATTGGAATGCAAACACAACAGAGTGTTTAAAGGAGATTATATATATATATATATATGTATATGATGTATGGTTAGGTGCATGTTTGTGTGTATGTAAGTATGTATGCGGGAATGTATTTACCAATCTAAAGAATAGGGCACAAATTTAAGAGGAACTAGAGCATGGGAAAGGGTGGAGGGAGAGAGGAGAGAGATAGGTAGGAATGATGTAAACATAGTACTTACACATAAAGTTTCAGCCTTCACTGGGATGTATATTTCACAACCCTTCAGGCTCAGGGATCTTCACAGATGAGAAGGAGGAAACATGAGAGTCAGAGTGATGGAGGCTGGTTTGTTTTGTTGTTGTTGTTTTCTTTTGTTTTGTATTGTTGTTGTTTTGGGTACAGTAGGGCAGTTGAACTTACCAACTCAGTAAGTTTTACAAGACTTGTACAAAGTCAAGACAGACAAAAATCCCAGCAAAGGTAGGAGAAGAGGGACATAAAACTCCACCACTAGTTGAGAAGCCATTGACACTTAATAGCTTATGGGACAAGGAAATTCCATTTAAAAAATAATGGAACTCCTGGTTGGTCTGCCATACCTCTGATTAAGAATAGATGGAGTTTGCCTTCTAACTTTAGAGAAAATTGTTGGCTCATTAGCCAAGATAAAATGATAACATTAACTCAGCAGAAAGAAAATAAGTGTTTTGAATATGATAATATTCTGGAGAAATATGAAAAGTCACCCCAGGCATGGCATCCATGACACACCAAATAGGATCCTATCAAGACCCAACTTGGGGAATCAATGAATTAATTTTGTTTAGTTATAGAGCACAGATGAGAGGTTACTTACAGGACTCAAAGGCAGCTGTACAACAAAAATCTCTCCCTAGGATACATAACAAACTTCCCCATAGCTGTAGAGATGGAGTCTCTTTGCTGCTATCCTTCCACCTTTGATTACTCTATAACCTCCCCAAAATACAGGAACAATAGATCACGAGTAGTTGGAGCAGAGTTGTGCAGATTTGCTGTGTGGTGCAAGACACCATAGCCAGACTGTCAGGCGAGGGTCTACTGTTCTTTCCCATTACCTATTCTATGAAGGATGTTGACAGTCAACACTAGATCCTATGGACCTCTTTGCAATAGTCACAGATAGGTGCAGTTTAGTGCCCATTATAACTCTTAGAAAATACAACACCCAACTGATCTTATTTACTAGGTTCTGACAGAGTGAAAACATGGACTCAGTTTCACTCAGAAGTTTGGAGATGGATTTGAGGATTTGAGAGTGGTTAATGAGACTATGGCTGAAGACAGAGAAACCTTGAGAAAGAGCGTGAGTCAGAATGAACACATTCGCATGTAGGAAATGTTAGAAAAGGATGAGTGGGATCATGAGACGAAATGAAATGAGATGGAAAGAGAAAGTTTGCAGTGGATAATGAAAACAGAAAAACTGTATTAGAAACTGTGAGAAAAAGAGTATCAGGCCGAAAGTGGACTGTTCGGCCAATTTTCTGAGAAATTAGGGAAATTTTTTTTTTTTTGAGAAACACAAGTTTTAGGTTGAGCAGAAATGAAGTTTCAAGATTTCCCCATGTTTCGATCTGAATATGAATGTTCCATAGGCTCCTAATTTTGAACAGTTGGACCTCAGAAAATTAAATGATTTTGGAAGGTGAGGTGTTTGGGAGGTGGTTCCTAGTTGGTCCACTAGGGGAGATACAATCTTTTTATTTGTTCCTGATGCTTTCCTGTATCCTCTGATTCCTGATCATCCAAGACACGGATAGATACAGGTTTATATTCCCACAGTTTCCGTGGTCTATTCCCGTGCCTAACATACCACGATGAACTGAACCCAGGTTCTAAAAGAAATTCTCTCAAGGCCTTGTTGTCAGAGAGATGATAAACATCACAAATGTAACATGGAACATGTTCTGTTTCCTGGGGAAGACTCTTTCTTCCATTCTTAGCATTCCTTTGTTAGCTGTAGTTCTCTACATGGGGTTTAGGCCCTATGGTCTTTACCTAGTTAATTTTACTATATCTATTGTTGTGTTCCTAATTTAGCTCATAATAAGGGGATCATTTTGATGGGACTCTATGTGTTTAGCTTCTGACATCCATAAGAGACAGTCGGAATGCCAAATTCCTGATCTTTTGGGTTCTACAATCTTTCTGCCCCTTCTTCTAAAATGTTCCTTGAGCCTTGGATATAGGAGTGTTTTGTAAATGTATCCATTGAGACTGGGCTCCAGAATTCTGCCTTTTGTTTGGCTGCAGTTTTCTGTAATGGTTTCTGTCAAAAGGAAAGGTTTTCTATTATGTACTTCAGAGATTATTATGTACTTATAGAGATAAGGAATTTTAATCCAGAAACACAGCTGTGTTGTAATGTTTTAGATTATTCTGAGATTCTGCCCTTCCCTGCTCTTTATTTCTTTGCCTTCCTTTTTCCTATTCTGTTCCCCACTAACACACACACACACACACACACACACACACACACACACACACACACTGGGGATAAGAGTACAAAGCCTTGTACATGCTTAGGTATTGTTTTTCCACTAGGCTGATATCCTGGATGTAAAGAAGTTCTTGAGAGGATGCTAGCTAATACCATTTGGAATCCAGTTTATTTCTTGACTGGTTAAAAAAAAAGTGTCATGCATTATAGATAGTATGTTTTATTTTTCTACTTATTAGGGTCAGGGTGACATTCTGATGGATTTGTCATCCTGAAGTGGAGGTCCCACCAGAGGGTTTTTATATCTACTCTTTGTTCACAGCACAATCTGGTAAACAATTCTGACTTTTCTTTTCAATACCTTCCATTTTCTCTTCTACCTTTGGAAAAAACAAATGCTGATGAGGCTTCATGTTTTTATTCCCTTTATTATATTCGTAAGTGTAGCTGAGGGACAAATCAGTTCTAGGATTAAAAGCAAATTGGCATTATTTGTTACTAACAGTAGGGGAACTCACCAGAACAACTCCATAGGATGTAAGGGAATCAACCATTCTGAAGAAGTGAGGCTCAGAGGAAGAGTGACAGAGAGGTGTACAAGACCAAGGACCCTGTTTGAAAATGCTAAAGTTACATTAAAATAACCATTAACAGCAGGAAAACATCATCAAAACTAACACATCCACCCTGAGTTTCAGCAAGATGAAAATGACATTGGCAGTTGTTACTGAACTTAAGCAAATAAAATGTTTGCTAAGCAAATAAAATGATCTTTATATACTAAAAAGTTCAGATACTTTGTGGGATTAACCAGAATATCTATTCCACAGATTTATCTGAAACCATGTTTGGAAATATCAACAAGTTAAACAGACAAACAGAGGGTGGGGGTGCATATGTTTAAATAGTGGCTTGAGAGAGGGGTGGTAGACTATTAACTTTATAATTACTTAGTGGCTTTTCAGAATGTCAGTTATAAAGTTTATTGTCAAGAAGGATTGTTTGAGGGTGGAAGAAAGTGCTTTTGGGAATTTTATGAAGGTCTTAAAATAGGACTTCTTGGGAAAAGAATCAATTTTGGACAAAAAAAAATGATTGCCATAAAACCCAGGAAACCAAAGACTGAATAGTATTATTCAATTATTCTCTCTCTTCTCTTCTCTTCTCTTCTCTTCTCTTCTCTTCTCTTCTCTTCTCTTCTCTTCTCTTCTCTTCTCTTCTCTTCTCTTTGCTCTGTCTCTCTTTCCCTCCCTCCCTTCTTCCCTCCCTCCCTCCCTCTCTCTCTCTCTCTCACACACACATGCACACGCACACACACACACAATCACTTTGATCTGTGAGCAAATCGAGATGCTCACTCTTTGAAGAGACACCTATCCTTATTAAGATTAAACCATAATCTGAGAACCTGAGAGCTGCAAACTCTCAGATAAACTGGATGAGCGCAAGCAATTTCGGACAGAATAAGTACAGAACCCAAGGAGTAAAGCGTTAGATAGTCTGATAACACACCCCCTCTACCAACCGTGGATGAATCAAGAAATGAAAGCTGAATAGTTAGTGTTAGCATGGCAATTCTGTCCCAGATCGAGTCTCAGTAGGCTGTGCTAGAGAAGACAGAGAAGAAGAGATAACTACGGCCTCTTTGTCAATAAATGAGAGGGCCTTTGCCTTGCTTTTGCCATATCAGCTCTAGAGAATTTGCGACACACCATGGAATCCAATTATTCAATTATTCTCCATGGAGACCATGACAAGGCTGGCTTCCACATTGGTGCTTCCTCTTCGTGCCCCAGCATCCTTCTATCCTGCCAGCGTGTCATCTGCCCATTGCCTTTCCAGTGTCTCTGTCGTTACAAATCTGAATCCAAGTCACCCTCAGGGATTTGATAGAAACCTAAAATTACTTGCAAATTATCTATTCTTTTCTTTCTCTTTCTTTCTTACTTTTTTTTTGGAAGTAGTTTCAAAGCTGGGACCAATGGTCCCAAAGGATCACCTTTCTGTGTGAAGCTCCTCACCTATAATCCTGCTCTTTGGGACATAATCCTATACCTTATTACCCATTGATCCATCCAAGATTGGCTCGGGTATTTTCTCATCTCCTGCAAAGGTATCCTGGCAATTTTATGAGCAAACCTATTCTTTAAGCAAGCAGAGAAAAGAGAGGCTAACTTATCCAAGAAGAAACTGTCTCTTCTGCCTTCAGGCCTCAGACACTGTCCTCACAGTGATCAAATAGCATCAGCTTAATTCCATGGCACCTGCTACTATGTGTGTTCAGACACATGTGTAGACACACATGCACTTATGTGTGTGCACAGGTGAAGATCCTAGGTAGAGATCTTTGTCATCTTCAATCCCACCTCATTTTATTCATTAAGGCAGAGTCTCTCAGTTGACCCCAAATAGCCAGCTTGCTTTGGTAATCCCCTGGCTCTGCCTCATAAGTACTAGGATTACAGACTGGCTGCCTACACGGAGATCCTAATTCAGTTCCTTATGCTTATGTGGCAAGTGCTCTAATCACTGAACAAGTCCCACAGCCTGGCACCTACTATTTTTAAACCAGCCATCCTTTTTTTTTAATATATTAAAAGTAGTAAGTGTCATGTGAATGGAACTAATTAGAGTCATATGAATCTTCAAAGACTGCCACAGCACTAGAGGACAAGTAAGAAAGACTTGGCGCTTTCTAATGCAGGCTTTGTTGTGTTTTATAAAAAGATAAAGAAGGTATATGTTTGGTGGAGGCACAATATAGTGTCAGGGAAAGGATGCCTCTGTGGGGCCATGTTGAGGCATCCCTTCCCCCTGAGGTACCGGCCACACATAGTATAGAGTAGAGTTTATTCAGGGCAGGAGGAGAGTTGAGGGAGTAAAGACAGAGAGAGAGAGAGAGAGAGAGAGAGAGAGAGAGAGAGAGAGAGAGAATAGAGGAGTAGAGGAATAGAGGCTGGCCATGAGCACTTGGAGAGAGAAGCGGTAGAGGAATGGGAAGAGAGAGTAAAGAGCAGGAACAAGAGGAGTAGAGAAGGGAGCAAGAGAGCACAAAAGAGTGAGGAGGGGGCAAGCAGCCCCTTTTATAGTGAGTCAGGTACACCCGGCTGTTGCTAGGTAACTGTGGGGAAGAGCCTTAGACTAAATACCAACAGGCTCAGCAAATTTTATCTCCCTTCTCCTTAGTGCAGCTACTGTTGAAATGAGACAGTGGTCTTGACTGGGAAAATTCCAGGCATAGGATTGTCAGCAGTAGCCGTCTGGAAACAGATCCATGCTTTGGCATATGTATGGCACTGTTTTCTCCACCTCTAGCCCAGCCTATAGACCAGGGTGCCCCAGAGGCCAGAGTCTGAATACATCCTGTCCCTATGCTCCGCACATCAGTCTTGTTGAAAGAAGGCAACCTGGAAGTGAGAAGGGAAGAGCCGTTTCTGTGTTTCTGTAAGAAGCATTCCACGGGCCTCCTGGGACCTGATATGCAGATGGAAGTAGGTTAGTTATTATGTTTGACATCAGGAGATACTTCCTGTCCTCTAGACAGCACTCGGGTCCTGTTTGTTTATTCTTCCTGCAACGAGGCAGCAGGAGCAGGCTTCTAATGGAAAATTTTCTAGCTAGGTGTTTTTATGATTTCAGCAAAGATATAAACATTTTGAGTTTTCACAGGAGAATGGCTACCCTTAACATACATCCAAGGAAGCTCTGCAGCCTTTCAAGTTCAGGAGCCTTCCAAGGGAGTTTCTTCTTTAGAGCCCAAATCTTTTAAGCCAGAAGCTGTCAATCTGAGGTCATTTGCTTTTCATGTTACTGGAAGCAAGTGGTAGGTTGCATTGAATGTAATAAGATTCAAATAGAACCCCAGTAGGGACTAGAAAATGGGCTTTCGGAGAAGTCCCATTCATTGCAGTTCAACCGAGAAAAGTTAAAAGGGAGAGCCAGGCAGGGCTCCAGATTGAAGGTGAACTGAGAAGGCATAGCTGCTAAGACTCATTTCCTTGCTTACCTCCCTTGAAGAGGGACCTGAAATCAGGGCTACCAGCAGAATTCTCACAGAGGACACTGTTGTGCTAAGTCTCTCTACAATTTATCCATTTTTTTGACACGAAATTAAGAGTTGGGCAAAAATAAGACTTCAATTATCTCCTGTATCTCTTCTTGAAAAAAAAAGTCATAAGAAAGATTTAGAAAAAGGAAAAAAAATCAGATTCTTGGTCCTTCAGAATTTAGCAGGAAAATTAAATGTGCGGAGAATTCAGGCCATCCATGCTTAGGAGCCTAAGCATGTATAGTTTCAGTAACTGTACAAGAACTTTCTGGAAAAAGGAGAACAACAAATCCAGTTTTGAACAGCCAGTGTCTCGGTATGAACAGCCACTGGATGACTTAACCTCCATACAACTGAACAGTGATTCAGCAGGCTTCACATACAAGGCCAATAACCCAGATAGCTAGGTTGAGCCCCAAATATCTGACCCTTGCTCTGGCATTTGCTATGAGAGGGAAGAACTGGGAAGGGACTCAGATCATTCTATGGGAACCCCGGATTAGTTTCTAAACTGTCAAGACAGGGGCTGGAAACGAGACTTTACAGGCTCAGGGAACGTCTGCTCTAACTGTCAGCTGTAGGGGTTATAAACTCTGTAGTTTTAGCTCTATTTTATTTGAATATAAGCACAGTCTGTGTTCTTTTCCCTCAGGCTTCTTTCTCTTCTGGAGAGAAATGTACTGACATTCAGAGGCATGGGAAAGTTCAATATTTAACCTTAGAAATCTCTCTACCTTATGGTAGGTATTCCTCAGAATCTACTATCTTCTTGTGGTCTGCTTTTTACCCTTTCTTAAGTGTTTCTGCTTCCTGGGAGAAGACACTCGCCATCTAGAATACAAAATACATATTATAAATATGTGCTATGCAATTCAGGATGAAGCATATATAAACACTAAGCTACCTAGAAAGCCATGAATATAAATGGCGTTTTAATAAGAGTTGGACACGTGATATGAGTTTTACTTAACAGTTAGGTTTTTCTCTGAACTTCATATGTCTAGACCCAGAATGCCCTACTGTGGTCCCCATATTTGAAAGCAGACATAAACCAGACCTACAGATAAAAGCTACTGTGGTTTGAAGGCAAACTCTTGTTACTAACAGTGTCTTGTCACTCACACATATTCCTTGAGGGCTTTGCTTTAATTACAGTATTTTTCCCACTTTTGTCTCACTAAATTTGATAAAAGCAAATGTGACCCCCTCCAAAGAAACTTCTGCCTCAGATAATTTATCTCTGCACAGCTGACATTACCTCTTTCAGTAGAAGGAACTAACCATCAGATTATCTAACCAATGACCATCAGAGGATCTAACCAATGGGTTGGTTCATGGTCTAAAATTTATTTGAAATATTTTTGTGGTAGAACCGAGGGATGGAACATTAAAAAAAAAAAAGCAAGTTTGACATTGTGGCTCACACTTGGTAAAGGGATGTCTAAATGTCTTTAGAAGATAAAGTTCCAATTTGCTAGCAGCAAGCATAACCAAGTTTCAAAATAGAGACTAATTCTGCTACCAGAATGCCTTTGCTATACCTCATCCCCTGGACCTTCTATAATCCTGCAGTCGTGTATGCAATATAAACAGAATATGTGCTTCACAGGGTACAAAAATGCCAACAGAAACTGCTTAATTTTATCAGGCTGCTTTTCAGAAGGTGCTGACAGGCTTACAGAAGCAAGGATAGCCGTGGAGGCTGCCAAGACCACACTCTGTGTCTTTTAAGTGGCATGTCAGATTAACTCAGCCTGAATTTTGCATTTGCAAGTGGTACAGATGCCCAGAGGTCTTAGGAGCAAATGCATATTTGACACCTATTTATCTTTGTCAGGGGGTTGTCATGGGAGCCAAGGTGATATTGACTTTAGTGAAGTCCTTTGAGGAGAGTCAGTAGCAACTGGATATATCTGCTTGGTTCTATTTTCATATCTATCCACTGCTTGCCAGAAGGTCAAGTTTCCCTCCCCTCTCTATCGGCACTTCCTGACTATTTTTTTTTTATATATATCCAGCAGTACATTTAGTGATATCCAATGAGTAGGTGTGCAACTAGTGATAATATTGACAATGGATACAGGAGAGATAGCTGTGCCTGGGACCAGTTGCTTTAGTTGAAAAAAAATCTTAACCAGGCATGGTGATACAGGCCTGTAAACCAGGTACTCCTACTGTAGGTGCCGAGACAGGAGAAATTGCAGACTTAAAGTCCGTGTAGGGTACAAAGTGAATTCATGGCCAACTAGGGCAATTTACTGAGACCCTGCTCAAAGTAAACAGTATAGAGGCAAATTGCCTAGCATGTATGCATAGTAGAGCAATTGCCTAGCATGTGTGAAGAACCAGGATCAGTCCTTAGTACTGGGTAGAGGAGAAAGAATTATCTTAAGATTCAATTTTTTTCTTACATTCTGGAGTGGTGAGGATGAGGGGATAGAGGAGGAGGGAGGGGAGGATAGAGGGTTTTAACTGGGAAGGGGAATAACATTTGAAATGTCAATACATAAAATAACCAATAAAGATATTTAAAAAGTAAAGAAAGAAAATGACAGAAAATGCACAACTTGGTCAGACTATTTAAGTACACTTTTGCTTGATTTTTATTTCTGAGAGATTTTTGGACTCTCAGGTATTCCACTTATCAAAGGAACCATTTTATATTAATGTCTTTTGATGTTCTTGTGTGTGTGTGTGTGTGTGTGTGTGTGTGTGTGTCCCTTCAAATTGAACCCAGGGACTTGATATTGTTAAAAAGCGCTCTAAAACTGAAATATATCCCAGACCCAATTCTGCTAAAAATACACATAAATAAAATACATTGACATCATTTAATTTAGGAAAAAGAAGTAAAGTATTTTAGAGAATATATTCTCTTATCTTGATAATAGAAGGGGAGAGGGAGGGAGAGAAAGGGAGCAGGAAGGATAGCGGAATGCTAAAAAGAAACGAGTAATAATAATGTACCACAATCTACTCAGCAAAATTGAGAATTATGAGGAAAAGGAGATTGATTCTAAGTCACTAGAAGTAGAAAACTCGGGTATTTGCATTTCCATTATTTTAATATGCTATGTGAAAATGTATTTCAGTTGTCATAAATCTCAAATTTCCTATGAGCAAATGAGCTTTTAAGGGCTTTGTGCATTAGGATTAAAACCAAGTACACATTCTTATTTTCTGAAAGCAAATGCCCAACATAACTATAACCTCAGGAAAACACACACAAGCACTAAAGCTCACACACACACACACAGACACACACACACAGACATGCATGTATGCATCCACAAACTCAGCACTCCATCTCTGCTACCCTTCTTTCTTCTTTCCTATCAGTTTCTCCACCTCCTTTAAACCTGAAGCTCTGGAAACTCGTTAAGCAGCATGTCAAACATCTTCCTTGCACTTTCTCAGTGAGCGTGACTCACACCAGCAGGAGACACCGAGGGCATAGCTACTTCTTGGGCCTGATTTGCAGGCCCTGTGACTTTCACAAGTACACAAGCTTCCTTCAAGACAGGCACAAGTTCAAGACAGACAAAAATGTCATCATGGAGAAAGGGAAGTGGACACAAGGTCTCACTTCTTCTCAAGAAAATATTTTGCTGGAAAAGGAAAATCAGTTTTCTTCAATGGAGTCCACTGAGTGTACCAACCACAGCTCAGGGCAGACTTCATGCTCAGGAGTAGTTGGCTAACACACAGTTATCGTGTGTGTGTGTGTGTGTGTGTGTGTGTGTGTGTGTGTGTATTTGATTTTGGTTGTTGTGGTGTGTTTTTTCATTTGTTTTTTATTTCTTAAGAGAGGAAAAGAACA
This sequence comes from Grammomys surdaster, assembly GCF_004785775.1. Taxonomy (NCBI): domain Eukaryota; kingdom Metazoa; phylum Chordata; class Mammalia; order Rodentia; family Muridae; genus Grammomys; species Grammomys surdaster. Next base: position 3,962,326 of record NW_021621692.1, read on the forward strand.
TGGAATTGGGTATGTAGGGAATTAGAAAGGACCTGGAAAGAGTTGGAAAAAGAATATATTTATACATATGTACACACACACACACACACACACACACACACATATTGAATGAAAAAATGAGAACATAAAAATACTAAACATAGTAATATATCTTCCAAATGTTGCCATTTACTTACACAAAATGTTTTAAAAGAAATTGTTTCAAAATACATTCCATCCATTTGTTTATAGACTACTTAACAGATTATTTATGCATCATCTCTTAATGATGCCTTTGTAGTAAGAACCACTTCTTGTGAATAATTACATATACAGATACACCAGTTTATATATCCAGCCAGCTGAAAGGAAATACAGGTGTCATATGCATCAAAGGAAAAATAAATAAAATGGATGAGGGCAGTGGGTTGGTCTTTCAACATTCTATATATCACCTAATCAAAGTCAAGATTAAATAAAATGTAAGCAAACAAAATCAACAAAAGCCAACATCCATTTGTTTTCTTTGAAGAGCAACAGCTTTAAGGACGATAAACAATGTTTTATAATAGCTTTCATAAGCCTTCAAAAAGAGACTATCATTAGCTGTGGCCTTTCTATCTTCTGCAAGTTAGTTTTGGTCATGATAAATAAACTCATTCCATTGATCCATTACTTTTTTGAAATTCTTCCAAGATGAGTTATGATTTTCTGCCCTCCGTTACAAATAGTCTAATTTTGTTAGATGCACTCATATGTGTGCCTCTAACTTATGTGAGCTTAATTAAACGTCTTGCAATGGTTCACACTTTGACATATACTTTTTTAAGTCGGTAGTCTTCAATTCAGTGAATCTCATACCCCACATTTCTTTGAGACCTTCAAACAGAATTGATGTACCTTACCTCTGAACATCAGTATTAGCTTATTCACTCACACACTCACTCTTTGCTTTCAATGGTGCCTACGTTAATTACATCATGTTCTGGTTTATCCTCTGCCATGCATAATAATACGTGGAAACTTATAAAAACAAATTAACAGGATAACACAAAATTAGCTCTAAGTGCAATACACACTACGCGTACCAGCTGCTCCTCACTACAGACAAGATTGTAGGCATCTAGACTCTATAGCTGCAAAGATTCCAGGCATAACTTCAGGCTCAGATGCGACTACGCATAAGTTTTTGTTTGATCTTTGAATCATGTTTTTGTATCCAGTTGGCTACAGAATGCCAGCAATTTTCGGATGAATCATGCTTGGTCAGTATGGAGCTTTCTGCTGACTGAATAAAAAGAAAATTTTTTTTTAACTTTCATAAGTGAAGCATTGGTTGTACATAAGTCACTGTTCATAGCCATGTTTGTATCTATAGATGATGAATAATATATATGCATTAATAAAATAAATATTTCCATGGAAAGAAGAGTGAAATTGAGGTCTGCTTGTCAAAGCTGATAGTATGTAAAACACCTATGACTCATGTCTCTTGGGTGTCACTGGATCTGAATACTTTTTTGTCAACAGTACTCTGTTTCAGTACAAATCTTTCTAAGACTCCACTCAAAAAGGGGAATGATCTGAGTATCTAATTATGGATAATAAGTGGAGTTCTTTGTAAAGTGTATGGAATTTAGCAATTTCTTCTTAAATGTGTCTGCTTATTTTTGTGGTTATTGTGTTTGATATGGCTGAAGAGGTAGGTGGGATGGTGGCCAGATGTATGGTGTTACCTCATGTTGGGTGGTGGAGAAACTTGAGGAACTGCTCTGGTAGGGTGGGTGGAAATAAGAATTTCCCCTCATAGCTCAGATTTCTCATCTTGTATGCAAAGCCCTCCAAATCATTTTCCCATTCCAGACTTTGTTCCAACTTTTTCCCAGCACAAGCTTTAGTTAAAGGCATCTCCTCGATTTTTCTTTGTGAACCTCCCCTAGGGTGCAATGCTGTCTGCTCCCAAACATATTTCACATTTCCTAGAACTTGAAAGTCTGTTCAAACTTCATTCCAAGGAAGCTCTTCCTAAAAATTACATCTTTCTCTTTCTGAACTTTAGAAAACACAATTGATTTTTGTTGCTATGCATTTTGGTGATTATTATCATTCTAGATTATTACAAAAATACATACATTCAGTGGTTTAAAGCAGCAAAGTTTATCTTATAATTCTTGTTTATCTTATAAAAGTTTATCTTATAATTATAATTTCTTATAATTTTATAAGTTTATCTTATGTTAAAGCCTAGACTCACTCAATTAAGATCCATGACTTCCTATGGGGTCTAGGGAAAATCCCTTTTTATATTGATTAAGGTCTTAGTAGGCTTCGTTTTCATGGAGTTTTGAGAATGAAGTCTGAATTTACCATTTGTCTCTTGGCTGGGTTGAGTCCCCTTAGGTACCTAGAAATCTCATATGCTCGAAAGTCTCCCATCACTTACCTGAGAAGAAGATTGCATGAGCAATCTTTGTCATACTTTCATACTGAGACTCACTTTTTGCTCCTCCCCAACTTTTCTTATTTGGAGAACTTCTGTAATCGAACTGAATCCACAAAATAATCTAGAATAATATCTTCATGTTGAAATCCTGTCACATTGGTCATTTCTGTGATATCCCTTTCTGTCTAATCTGATGAGTGCATTTTTCCTTCAATCTAAGCAGTCTTATGATGCCTTTTTATCTCACATAATCATGCCTGAATTATGTATAGTTTCCAAGGCGTCAGTATCATGGTTTCCTGTTGGAATTATACATGATAAAGAGAATCAGGAGAGCTTTCACCTAGTTCCCTTGTGTTGCTCTGACCTGACCCATCCCAATAATGTTTAAAGCAAGTCACTTAAGAATACACTCAGGCCAACTGATGAGTATGGGGCCATGTGACTCTTAACATATTTAAGTCTCCCCAATAGTCATTTTTATAAAGAATTTATTTAGTTTTCAACCTGAAGGGTAATCTTGGACAATCCTTCTGAGGTAACCTCTCCCTTAGTTTGATGCCACGAACTTGACCAGGCTTGGACTGAAGTAAGTAACAGGTGTTATGAACTTGAAGCTGAATTTCAAGGTTGAGTTCACTGGCTTAGAGTAAGAAAATAGTTCCTCACAGTATTCATTATAATCACACACTGTGACAGTAGTAAAGGGGACAGTGTCCTTTGTGTGAGAGACATTTCTTCTGCAAAACGTATTTAAATGTCCTTTGTTAACATAATAAGTTCATTATTGCTGTAATTTCTTATCTCCTTCTTAGTGATCAACTAAATTAAAGGAATTCAAGTTTCTTATGACTCTCCCGGCAAAAATTCTATTTCTATTTTGTGATGTTCAATATTTGTTGTGTAGCTGTTTCCTCAGAATTGAAACATTCCTACCTTGAGAGAGACTTCTTATCAACACTTAGGAAGTACAAAAAAAAATTATAATTATCGGGAGTCTGGCTAGAAGATTAAGAAAAGTCTCTTACCACCAAGCTTGATTGTATGAATTCTGTCCCTGAGACACACATGATGGAAAGAGAACACTGAATCTCGCAAGTTGTGTTCTGACCTTCACATGTGTGACTTGTTATTGAGATGTTTGAGTACACACAGAAACAGACACAGACATACAAAAACACACAGACACAAATACACACACACACACACAATTTTAAAAAAATTACAACACCTCAGAAGTCCTAGGAAGTGACTGAAATCAAAAAGATTCATAAGACCTCACCCCAAATTATGTAAGAAGCAACAGTTACTAAGGAGAGGAGACTCTCCAGCCTGCTGAACTGTCTGCAGTTGCTGCATGGAAGTCCAGGGATGCAGCTCTCCTGAGTTCCCATCCATTCCACATGCTGCAGCTGCCTTTGATTTATTTATGCTTCTGTAACTAACCATCAACCATGCTTTCCCACATTAGCTCAATAACTCACTGCTTCACTGTTGTAGACTTATATAGAACTTCCTTTGGTCTCTTGTTAGGGATCTACCTATGGCAAAGGGGAGAGTCACTTAACAATACATGAAGCAAATACATTTAACAAGAAACGTTTTCCATTTTCACACACTTCCAAATTTTTCCTGTGTCTAGAATTTTCTTTTTACTGTTTCTCGTCATGAAATCATATAGTTGTCTATGGAAATTGGATTCAAGTTCTTCAAGGAACCGTTATTTGATTCTGCTCACCTGCGGAGAATTTGAATAAAGAGATCTGGAGGAAGTTTGTGACTGGGGGAGGGCTTTAGAGTTTACAGCCTCGCCTTACTTCCTGTTTTTCTAATCTTCCTGTATAAAAATGAAATGTTATCAGCCTGCTTCCTGACTGCCAAACTGGCCTCATTCTCTTCCAGTCGTGCCCTGCCCACCATGACAGACTGTATCTCCTCTTCAATTCCAAACTAAAATAGGTCCTCTCTCTCTTAATATCACAGAGATGTTAACTATTTCCAGAGAGTAGTGATATCAACATGATATATACTAAGTACATCTGCATATTGATCGACTAATAAGAGTCATCATTGAGCAAACACGGTAAAGTGATGTCCCAAGACATTTATTATAGGATGCAATCCCAGCCAATTGATGTTTCTCCCTAAAATAAAATTAATATTAATTGAATTTATTTGTTTTCTCAACAGTTGCAATTATTGTCTTGATTTTCAGGGTTCTATTGACAAGTTGGACAACAACCAGGCTTTAATCAAGGGGTTTGTAAACAAATTAGATTTATGCAAGGCTGCAGTTAATTGAAGTGGTGGATCTCAAAACTCACATAATAATTAAAAACAAAAGCAAAACTTGAAGTGCTCAGTCAGCTCCCTTATCTCAGACACTGTCTGTCTGTGGCACACTGTATTCTACTGTCCTATTACATACAAGTGCCTGAAACATTGAGAAACTGAATTCAACAATGTTTTTTGAAAGAGAAATGCCCCCTTCCTGTATGTGAACAACTGGTCACTAGTTGGTGGTACTATTTGGGGAGGTTTTGTGGGGGGATGTTTGGAGATTTGGAGGAAGTTTGTGACTGGGGGAGGGCTTTAGGGTTTATAGCTTTGCCTTACTTCCTGTTTTTTTATCTCCTTCCTGTGCAAAAATGAAATGCTATCAGCCTGCTTCCTGACTGCCAAACTGGCCTCATTCTCTTCCACTCATGCCCTTCCCACCATGACAGACTGTATCTCCTCTGGAATTCCAAACTGAAATAAGCCCTCTCTCTCCTAACAGAAATTTTTTTGTTGGGGAAGGAGGTTAGGGTGTTTTATTATAGCAACAGAAATGTGACTAACGTAATTATGACACGCCCTACAGTAGAACATGTTTTTTCCAGGATGGGAGTAACTTGATTTTGGATTAAACCTTATTCAGTTCCATTTTGCATCTTTCAGATGAAAGCTAGATTCAAGTTTTGCCTTCTCAGGGAAAAAATTTTAAGTTTCCTCATTAAATATTAGTAACTATTACATGATTAACACTGCAAGTTAGAACAGAGCAAAGGGTCACAATCTCAAAACGCACTGATTCACGTATCAGATGCTAGAACACTGTGTTCAGAGGCAAATGCTCAATATAATAAAATCATTTCAGGGGGAAAAACCACAACAATGCTAGCCTGCCTTTGGCAGCTGATCACAGGTCTCCACATTGTATTCTCCCAGAAGCCAAATAAAGAAAAATGATCTCAGAAAGGCCTGTTGTTTTGGCAAACATGAGACACAATCTCATTTCTACATATCACACTGCGGTTGGTATTTTATAAATGGTTAATGCTGGTGTGATTCCAAGAGGCATTAAAAATATTAGAGTCAGTAGCTTTAAAGCTCAGCAGCTCTGCTCACAAGCAAGGGCTGGCAGCATCCACTTGGAGCAATTATTACACAGCCAAGCACTTGAAAATATGTTTCTAGAAGCAAAATGTGATGATGATGAGGGAAATTATGGGGTGAACAATGCCAAAACAGTTATAAAGAATATTATTCATTGGGACAAACAAAGGTATCGGGGCAGGAAAGGCATTTCTGGCAGCCTGTGTACATGAAAAATGTCCTCTATCAAAAAAGACTAAAACATAAAGACATTGACAGCGGTAGCCGCAGTACTAGAGGTTAGTTGGTATATTGTCATTGTAATTGGTTATGTCTTACTCCTAATCTTCTCTTCAGTGTCGTGTGCATAAATGCATATTTTATATGGTGTGTGTGTGTGTGTGTGTGTGTGTGTGTGTGT
>NW_021621692.1:3968925-3978925 GCF_004785775.1 Grammomys surdaster
AGGGAGGGAGGGAGGGAGGGAGGGAGGGAGGGAGGGAGGGAGGGAGGGAGGAAGGAAGGGAAAGAGGACCATGATAATGTTAGTGGCAGTGATTCAAATAAAAACAAAACAAAAAACAAACAAAGAAACACCACACTAAGATTGGAAAAATGTTTTCCCAACAATGATGGCACCAAACCCCAGTGGACTGAAGGTGGAGGAAGGGTCAGGTCAACATTCATCAACAAGATTTTGTCTTTGCTTTAAGTGACTAAGACTAAGACTAATCAGACTTCTCTTTCCATTCTAGATGAGAGGAGTTAACTTCAACCCCAGCAATAAAACAACAACAACAACAACAACCAAAACAACAATACAACATGTCAACTAACAGTTCATTTTCCACTAGTGAGCTTGTGTTTTGGGGGGCAGGGAGAAACTTAATTCAAGTAGTATTTTCTTGGTGTAATATATTACCCCTACAACAAAAATTCTTCCTTAGCTCTCTCTCTCTCTCTCTCTCTCTCTTTCTCTCTCTCTCTCATTCTCTCCCTCTCTCTCTCCCTTCCTCCTTCCCTCCCTTCATCCCCCCTTCCTCCCTCCCCTCTCCTCTCTCTGCTGACTTTCCCCTCCTCCCTCTCCTCTCTCCTCTCTCCCCCATCTCTGCTTTCTCTCCTTCCTTCTTTCACAAATCTAGGCTATGAGACATAGACCAACAGCATGGCATACTGTGACCACGCTGCTTATGTTAGCACCACAGAACATTACTCAGCTTGGAAAGCCCCTGATTTAATTTCTGGATTAAGAAGACTCATCATCTCCTGGAGACCCAGCTGCTCAGCTGCCAAATTATACCAACAAGGAAGAGAGCATTCAGCCTTTGGATAAATTCTAAGTAATTCCAATTAGGAATGGGAAATGCATGAAGTAGCTAAATATTTACTCTGGACGCCAAATGTCTGCACTTAAGTCAAAGCTTGCTCACTGCCAAGATTTTTGAGTGAGTTACTGTACCTGTTCATGGTGGCTGCTCTTATCTTGCTTCAATGTATTCCCGGAATCTGTCAATTCAAGCAGGCACATACACTGTATCTGTACATACACTGTACATACCATCTGTAATAAGGCACATAAAGCCTCCGTTATCAATTAGAGTTAATGATGGCGTCGTTATAATTTATCCAAAGATGCCCTGTCTGTGATCTCAGCTTCTGAATTCTCTGATTTTATACTGTAGACTTACAATGTCAGTCTTTCCTTCTTCATTAAGTAATCCAAAAACAAACAAACAAACAAACAAAAAACAAAACAAAAAAACAACCCATAAGCCCCACAAAAAAATGTGTTGGCTGACAGAAGTAAAGGATAGACATAGGGAGTTATAGGTCCTATTCAAAATGCCCACGACTAGGAGCATAGAGCATGGGGATAAGAACATCACAATCCGAGTTAGTACACAGAGCAGCAAATGGTAGGTACTTGCCAGGAATGGCATTTAAGCAAATAGCTGCTGATAAATGACTAGAATATTTGTTCCTTTTCCATTAGGGGAATCTTGTTAAGTGAAGTGGATAGCTCTTGAGGGTAACACTTGGCAAATCAATGCCTTTCTGGAGAATATAGCTGTTATTTCTGAAGCTCTACCACAGATAATCATTTAGAGAGACTCTCAGGCACCCAGCCCATCAGCTCTTGCATAGAGCGTCAGAAGTCACAGGGTTCATATCTGAGCTGCTGAGAAAGGAGAATGTCTTTATTAGATTTTTAGCATATTTAGCATAAAAGACCTCCAACGATCTCCAATTATCCCATGGTGTAAGGGTCACCCTTAATCGTATACAAAGATTTCCACTTAGAAAATTTTCATTGCCTTGTGGTTCCTGGAATTTCTACTAGATTACTTTTTAGCAAAGGTAAATAAAATTGTATTTTGGCATACATGTTTCTGTGGGGCTAAACAGGTCTTATACATAATGATGTACTACTAATTAGAAATCCAAGAATAGAATGAATATCATCATTATTCCTTTGTATGTCTTATTTTTGCGAACTCACAAAGAGCTCACAGAAAGATTTGTTTGAACTAATAGCTAACTGCCACTAGGATTTCCCAACTGATATGATAAGGCAGTATAATCAAGGAACGACAAGCTGGAATGTGAACTGAAAGCATCTAACTTGAAACTCATTATGTTTCATAAACCCTAGTCAACTCAGAGTTCTTTATTAGTACCAAGATTATAAGCAAACAAATAAGAAAGATTCCCACACACCTATGGATTCTTATTATGTGTTTCCTAAACCATGCTTTGTTTGATTATCCTGCGTGATAATTTTGTCTGTCTTCCTAATTTTCCATGTTCACTGGTACCAGCAAACTGTGTGTCCTGTGTTCTCTTTTCGCTCATGTTTTAGTGATTATCATCATGAAACACCAGTGTGCTTCCTGTGTACCTTAGTATATAAAATTGCTTCTGTATAATTCTGATCCACACAATTCCAGTACCACATCCTGAGTAATTTAGCTTCCAACTCCAGTGTCCATCACTCTCAGGAAGATGCTGATTCAATCACTTTGACACCACTGTGTCTTTTGACTTCAGATGGCCCTTCCCTTTAACCATGGAAAACATTAATCCTAGATCTTCCTATCTGCACTCTGTATCCTAAATTTACATTTCCTTTATCTCTATTCCAATACCAACAACTGAAGCAAAGAAAAAGGAAGATAAATCTCGTTTAAACTGAATTGCACTAAGTTACTGTCAAGGTTGTTAATTGCATCTCATCCATGCTTTCCTCAATTGGCTTTGACATCCATCCTAGACACCAAATCCTTTCTCTTTTTGGCCTTTACCAATCTCACATGAAGGAAATCAGTCTCTAGGGCATCCTTGGAGGCTCTGATGGAAGGCTCATAGAAATTTTAGATATGACAACTTGTTCATTGGTTCACAGAATTTTCAGCATTGATCTGTGGGTTATCCTCAGTTAACTATGATTACAAAATGTCCCAAACTATAGACCTGTCTTGTCTGGGAAAATATGAGACATTAGTTAGTCTAACGGGGTTAAGACATTCCTCGAGTTTTCCTGCATCAAAGCCCTTTCATCATTAAGCTTAGTTATATGTGTCCTGTTTGTTTTTAAAAGTCCATGGTTCCAAACCTTTTTGAAGGTCAAATGACACTTTCACAGGGGTTCCATATCATGTATCCTGCATGCCAGATCTTTACATTATGATTTATAAAATAGGAAAATTACAGCTACGAAGTAGCAATGAAAACAATTTTATAGTTGGGGGAGTGACCAGAACGTGAAGAACTGTATTAAAGGGTCACAGCATTAGGAAGGTTGAGAACCACTGCTCTAGGTGCAGTTAAACACAACTTTTCACGTCCTTTAGCAAAACAGTTAATTAAGGTTTAAACACATTTTATCTCAAATTAGCTTGTAAGAAGGACTTGAAAATTCCTTATGAAGAGATTTCAAGTGTCATAGGTGATCAGATATTTCTTCACGGTGTGCATATGTCAGAGCATCATTTATTATCCCCAAACTGTCTATAACTATAGATCAAAAGTTAAAATGTATTAAAGTTTTCCATTTTGAATGTTTTACTTTTGAGAAACTTCTACCTGAATACAATATACCTAGCTTGTATCAAATGGCAACCTTTACATCTAGTTTCACATACCCCGGAACATACCCCTCTTAAAGTTATGTATTTTCTTTTTAATATTGTGGTTGTTGGAATAAAAATTTTTCCCCCATTGGATCATATATTTGAATGCTGTGTTTGCAATTGGTGAAGCTGTGTGGGAAGGATTAGAAGGTATGACCTTGCTTGGAGGAGATATGTAACTGGGAAGAGTGACCTTTGAGGTTTCAAAAGCTCATGCCACTCCAAGATAATTCTCTGTCTCCTTACTACATGGTTGTCTCAACAGATTAAACCCTCAGTAACTGCTCAGTCTCCCTCCCTGTCATGATCCCTGCCATAATAATCATGGACTTACCATCTAAAACAGTAATTCCCCATTGAAAATTTTCTTCCAAAAGTTTCCTTATTCATAGTGTCTATTTGCATATGTCTATTAACATAATCACGTGAGTTATGTGCTGAGAGAGAGAGAATTCAAGCATACAACTTAAAGAACTCTAAGTTAGTCCAGTACTTGAGAGATCTCAGGGATTCAGATCAATTGAGACTGCGGCTCCTCCCACAGGGTCACCCTTCTCAGCTTCTTCCAGTCTTTCCCTAATTCAACCACAGGGGTCAGCAGCTTCTGTCCCGGAATAAAACCTGGAGTGAAAAAAAAAAGTCTAAGATGATCAACTCTTAAGGAAGGATCCATGACTTCTAATTACTTTCCCAATGCAGCACAGGCCAAGCAAACAGAACACCACAAGTAAGTTGTCCTTGAAAAGATTGCTGACATGAGAACATTTGCATTGCCTGTGTATAGGCATTTAATGTCTGTATGCCTGCTGTTCTTCAAACCTTCCAGTCCTTCAGGAATGACTCGTATTGTCACATTGAGGGCCCTTTTGTGGTAAAGATGATATCTACATTATATTTTAGATTCTTAAAATCTTTTTCAGTTGACTATATCCAGTACATCTTGAACAAGATGTTTCCACTAAGCCACTACTACCAACGAATTCAAATTTAGGGATCCATTCATTTCAAAGGAAGCCATGTGTAGCCTATTCCCTGTCTTGCCTTACAGCGTTTTCAAAGGGAACTCAGTAGGAGAATAAGTAGCCAACAGCCTGTGCATGTCCTTATACAAGTGTCTAATCTTCTGTAAGTTAATAGTGGAGATGATTTCCTTGGAGAAGTCTCTGTTTCATGTAGTCACTTCGGTTATGAGTCTTGTGTTATGATCCCTATAAATTTTTAAAATATTTTTAACAGATGTGTTTTATTTCGTAAAAAGAAAAACCCAAAGAGAAAGACGTCAGCAAGTATCATCCCATGGATTTTATTTATGTGCTTTCTTATCTCTAGGTTTGCTAAACTACAAAAAAAAAAAAAAAGCAATGATGAGAAAACAATAGTAACACAAAGAACACAGAAAAAAGAGAACTCAATACAATAAGTGCTCAGCTCTGATTATTTGTGTCTTAAACCAGCATAAAACCCACAGCTTAAACCAATTCAACTTATCCTATTATTTAGAAGTTTGATGAAAGAAATGGAATTTTGAACTATAATTGGAGTATGCACAAAGATTATGTTTTTTCTAAAATATCAAAGGGAAGGATCTGTTGTCTCTGTCCCTTCTTGGTCTAGCTTATGGATCTATATTCTTCAACTTGCCGTCCTTTCTTTACCTTCAGTGATTCTCAGACAACCTCTCAGCCCATTGAGAGCCTCTATTTATGAGTTTCCTGCTTCCCTCTTATGTGGATTCTTGGGGTGACATTGGATTCATTCTAATCCAAGGCAATTTCAAGTTTCATAATCCTCCATTTGATTGTAGCTGCAGAGTCTCCATTCCTATGCAGTATGGTGCACTCAAAGATTCATTGGATCAAAATATATCTTTGGATGTTATGTTTTAATCCTATCCATTACAAGTTGTTTATGATTCCTTTAAATTTTATAAAATTTTGACTAGTATTTAATCCTTGTATAAATTTTTTAAAAAATCAAGAATACTTTACAAACCTCCTATTCAAACTCAATGTCTAACAAGTTTTCACTTTTGCCCGAAAATTTATTACTTGTTTATTTAATACGTGAGTAGTTTGTCTCTCTGTCTGTATGCACTGCATGTGAATGTCTGGTGCCTGAGGAGGAAGAAGAGGAGATCATTTCCCCTGGAACTTTTAATGGTTGTGAGCTACCATGTGGGAGCTTGGAATCAAACCCACATCTTCTTCAAGAGCAACAAGTGCTCTAAACTTCCAAGACCTCTTTCCAGGATCAACGTTTATAATCTAAAATCTTAATAAAATGAAATAAAATTTAATGTTTAATATTGAAATGGTTGAAGATGCTCAGTGTATGACTTTGACCCTAATAAAAGTAAATTATAGCACAGCACCAGTATCTATAACACTAAGGGAAACCACAGAAGACTAGGAAAGATGTTTCTGAGTACAGATGATTCCTGGAAGAGGATAGACATTTCCAGTTGATGGGTGGTTTCATCTGTAAGGAGCAGCAGTAAGAACATTGTGCCAGATGACCAGAATCAAACTTGCCACTGACCTTGGCACTAAACCCACAGCCTTTTCCCCATTGTCAACTGTTGCATTTTCTTTTAACCTAGGTGATGGTGATAGCAGGAGTATAAAACTCAGGAGATCCTCTTCTACACATCCTGATGTACAATTTTTAAAAATAAATAAGAGGTCTGTGTGTGTGTGTGTGTGTGTGTGTGTGTGTGTGACTAAATGACTTGGCGACATCAAAACATCCTTTAAGTGAATGGCATATCTTTTCTTAGATTAATTTCTGTATTCATTCCATGTATACCAAAGAATGAGGAATACAGGAAATATCCAAGTTATATAGGAAACATGTCCTTTATGGATATGGAAATCAGAGGGTAACATCTGTGGCAGGGGTCAAGTGGAAGTGGGTTTAAAAACATGAGAGAGTCTTCTAACATCCTGTTCGCACCTAGTTAGTGTGAGAGAAGGTTTCATCACAGGGTGTGGGATGATTGAACATTACAATTATCTCGTTAAGTGGGCTATAGGAATCCAGAGAACAAGATGAGTAGAGTCATGGCGACACTATACAATCCTAGCTTGATTGTATAAGAATGAGCAAATGTTTTTCTAAAGCAATCAGGCATCAAGAGGCACTGGAAATAGGAAATCCCTTGGACCAGGTCTTGTACTTGTGAAGACTGTTTTATTGAGGATGAAGGTAATAAATCTGAGGGCACAAAGCAGCTCTTGCACCTTCATTTGGAAACATGATACATTAGCTTCAAAACGGCAAACAGGTATTCTCAAATTCATGTTTTTAGAGCATGTGCAACAAAAGAGAACTGGTTTTAATGCTGTTTTTTCAACATATTTTTATCTATTCATTGAGAATTTTATATGCCTATAAAACTTTTTACAATGGTGATCCTATCTTCCATTCATTTTTCAGCTCAGACTCTGCCATGCCACTTGCTATGATCCCCTTCCAACAAGGCAATGGGTATGGGGTCATCCTAGAACTTGGAGCTATGTAAAAGTATCAAGAACATGTGTGTTTGAATTGGGTTGAATATATTGCATCTGTGTGTGTTTCTGAATAAAAGAAGTTCATCTGTTGTTAAAGGAGTAAGGAATATTGAGAGTTACTACATTAGTCAGGGTTCCCTAGAGAAACAGAATTGATAGAATGAATATATAAAAAGGAGATTTATTACTATGAATTACAGGTTGTGGTCTAGATATTCCAACAATGGATGTCTCCAAATGGAAAGCCCAAGATTGTAGTAGTTGCTCAGTCCAAAAGGCTGGATGTTTTAGCTGGTCCTCAGTATACATTGGAATCATGAAGAGGTAGCCTCTAGTACCAGTGAAGGAATGAGCTTGTCAACAAAAGGGAAGACAAGCAGGCAAAAAATTAAAAGTTCTTTCTTTTATGTCCTGAATATTGGCTGCCCCCAGAGACTGTAGACCTGATTTAGGGTGTGTCTTCCTACTTCAAATGATCCAATAAAGAAAAATCTCTCACAATTGTGACTAGTTGTTTGGGTTTTAATTAATTCCAGTTGTAGTCAAGTTAACAACCAGGAACACCCACCCCAGTCACTCTTAGTGTCCTTCTGTTTCCATATCAATTGGAGACTCTAGATGCAAGTATGTTTCAGGTATAATCTAAATGCAATGTGATTTTAGCTAACTTTTATGGAAAATCATTTTTGATAGCTACATACATTAATACCCTGTGCTTTGAAATAAATTACTTTAATTCATTAGTGGTAAAATATTTTTTATTATTTCTTGAGGCTATAATAATTGTTATAGATTTCCTCCTTCCATTCCCTCCTTCCCTTCCATTACCCCATTTCCTCTCTAATATATATATATATATGTATATATATATATATATATGTATAAAGACAGTGACACTTTTCTTACCTATTGTTACAAAGGTAAAGCATTTCAGAGAGAAATATATTACATGAACTGGACAGCCACAAAAGTAAGAGCATAACCAACAATCATACAAAATAAATAAGAATTGATATAGTTAAGTCTCTGAAGATTATCTGGAAGTAAGATGGAACAATATACAAGTGTTCAAGTCTACAAAGAATATTTATTTCAACTTGATCCCTGGCATGAAAAAATGAAGTGATGCTGATTTCAGCTATGAATGTTGTCCATGAAATTTAAGACTGATCAAGCCACTTCTGCTTACCACTTTCAGGACAATTTCAAATGCCCTTCCAAGGCAGCACAACCAGAATTAAGCTGTGTCCTCAACGATCAGATCACCATGCTTTTGAAAATATCTCTGTGCAATTGCCAAAGACACACTAACAAAGACTCTGGTATAAAATTAAGTTTCTGTATGTAGGTGGGTAGTGACTGTAGGTAGTCAGAAATCTAAGGACAGTTCCAGGCCACGCCATGTGAAGTGCCTGAGTCTATTTGGATACAGGTTTCAATAAGAACGTCAGTCATGTGCATTTAAATGTATCATAAGCAAGTGAGTTGCTTGGATTAGTGGCCACCCATCTGACATGTACACTAAAATAGGGAGGATAGGATATTTATCATCCTAGTTTAATACCTTCAGTTTTCATTTGGTCCGTGTCATGGACATTAGAGTATAGCTCAGTCTACTTTGGTAGAGAATTTGGAGAATAGCATGTTTCTTATTCTGTAATTTTAAATTGAGAATAGAAAAATTCTCTTCCTATGTTTTTCATGTGAGTGTATGTTTATAGACATGTGTATCTATGTGTTTCCAGGTGCGTGTTCTGTGTGTGGCATGTCCATTCACTATCATGACTATGTGGAAGGTTGATATTGGAAGTATTTGTTGAACGGACTTTACTTACTGAGGCTGGATCTCTCACTGAACATAAAGTTCACTAATTCCAGATAGTTCCAGCTGGCTTCAGGGATCCCATGCCACCACCTACTATGTGCTGAGACTACAGACCATTTGCCATGACTGATCAGATTTTATGTGGACTCTGAACTTGGTTTCTTAGGCTTGCATGATGGTCACTACTTTATCCATTGAGCCAATATTCTAAGACTTGTATTTTTTCCTACATGGTGCCCAAGTACCCAGGGCAAGGACAACCATAGATATTCTTTTCAAGATGTATTTTTCTTACTAGATGAAGATGGGTGAAAATTAGTTTTCTGAAAGATCTGCAAAAATATTTGAAAGTTAAATAATCACATACTTCATTAGATTTAAATTAAGTCTATGAACTTGATGAAACTCATCAGACTCTGGGGTGGAATAAAGTGAACTTCTTTTTTCAAAAAATTATAAAATTGAAGAGGAACTCTGCCCTGGTTGTTCCTCTGGTTCATGTGTTGTCTTGCCCTGAGTCATTGCTCTGTACATGCAATAAATGACAATCATTTAAAATTTTTATGAGTTTAACAATTCAATGTGAGAATAAAGAAGAAAATTTTAAAACGCAAATCTAACAACTCTAGGTGTCTGCTGGTTCATGTCACAGTGAGAACATGAGGTCAGCTGCCATGGTAGCTGGAAACAACTTGAGACAAATGACCTGCTTTTTGAGGAGTCTGTGCCAAGTGGAGCTCTGGAGCAGCAAGCCCATGCTTCTCTCTCTCTCTTTTTCTAGGAACTTCTTTAACTGGGAAAAGATTTACAAAGAAAAGAAGGGGAAGGGAGAAAGACAATTGAATGCTTTGATGTCTCTCTCTCTCTCTCTTTCCATGACTTTTATGTAAACTTCAAACAACTGGCCAATTTCAGATACTTTTTTTTCTCGAAAAAAATCTTAATTTTTTTATACATACCAGATAGGTATTGTTTTATGGATGGTAAATATATACAGAC
>NW_021621692.1:3979968-3993304 GCF_004785775.1 Grammomys surdaster
AGAGAGAGAGAGAGAGAGAGAGAGAGAGAGAGAGAGAGAGAGAGAGAATATTCTCCGTATTCTCAAAGAACCTAAGTAACAGGAGGACCTAAGGGAGGATGTTTGAATCTCACTGAGAAGGGAAACAAATAACTTCCTTTTTTCTAAATCTTTTTTTTTTTTGAGGCAAGATTGCTCAGTGAGACTGGTGTTCATTTATTGGACTAGTAAGCTTGAGAGGTCCACCTCTTCCTGACTCCTTAGTTGCCGGGTTACAAGTATCCATTACTATTCCTAGCTTCTTATCTGCGTTCTGTGGGACTAACTTCAGGTGTACATGCTTGCACAGGTACCTTAATGCCTGAGCCATCTCCCTGACTGATCTCTAGCCGTTAAACCCTCTTCTGGCATAACCGAGTTGGAAAGAAGAGAAACTAAAACTAATTTTCAGAAAGGTGAATGCAGTTTTCATCCACATCTTTATTCATGCAGTAAGATTAAAGCTTCCCTTGATGGGAAAATTTTTCCTGCTTTTTCAGTCAATGACACTAAATCATCAGCTCATTTCTGCACAGCAGTAAGAATTAAATAACTTTATAAGGAGAGCTCCCATGAAGAAAGAAGGATGGGAGAATCCATTGCGTGTGGCTGAAGTCACAGTAACTTGCTAATGACAGAGAAGTGAGGTATGGAACGGATGTTGGAGACAATTTTATTTATAGTGCAGAGTTTCTAAACTAGTTGCTTATTTTTTTAAGAAGATAAACATTGAAAAGAAATGCAAAAAGTAAGAAAAGAATTTTAATTGCGTAATTATCTACAATGAGTTTTCTATTCAATTGAGTTCATTAAAATCTCTCTCTCTCTCTCTCTCTCTCTCTCTCTCTCTGTGTGTGTGTGTGTGTGTGTGTGTGTGTGTGTATGTGTGTGTGTGGGGGTGGCATGTTTATATGTGTTCACTTGTGTGCAATTCTGATGCAAATGCAAGTGTTTAAGTGAAGAGGTAGATGCCAGAAGACAATCTGAGTAGCTGTTCTCAGTCACAGTCAACCTTTTTTTTAACCCATTGTCTTTCACTTTCCTAATTCTTACCCAATAGGCTCAGTTGGCTCACCATCAAGCCCTAGAGATAAACTTAGTTCTCCTTCTCCAGTGCTGGGATTAAAGATGTGTGTCATTGAATTAATTACATGGTTTCTAAGGGCTGAACTAAGATCACACCTTCCTCCCAGGCTACCCCAAAACATGCAGCACTCTCTGATACTTGTTGCTATTTTAATCAGCAAACACATGAAGTACTGCTCTGGAAAAACAGAAATTGATGTATAGGTAGTATTGTTTTTTGAAAAAAGATTTAGTTTTAGTTGTTTATGTTTGAGTACCTGAGCACAGGAGTGTGGGTGTCCACAAAGTTCCAAAGACAGTATCAGATCCTGTGCAACTGGAATTACAGGTGGCCCTGAGTTACCTGGTATGGGTGTTGGGAACAAAACCCAGTTTCTCTGCAAGAACATTACTTATGTACTCAATTATGCCATTGTTTCCAGCCCTACAATATTATTCTAATTCTAGAACTTAGGCATAATCTGGTTTTGTTTGAAAGGAGTTCAAGTCCACACAGGAATACTATAATCAGCAGGATTTTGTGTCTATAGATGACAGAATAACTTGACTATTTAATTAAAAGTGGTAACCATTTACAATATAACAGGATGCTATGAGGCAGTGGTTGGCATTCTACAGCCCATAGGCAAACTTGACTCGTGCTGGGTTTTGCAAATAAAGTTTTATTGGAAAGCAGAAATGCTAGTCATTTGTGTACATTGTGGCATGTGGCTCATGGTGCCATTATAGTATAGTTTCGTGGCTGTGACACAGACTTCCTATCTAAAGAACACAAAGTTGTTCTTTTCAAGCACTCTACAAGTGCCTGATACTATACAGACTGTGTGAATCTGTAGTATATCAAATCTACAGTCCCTTTGCTTTTTGGCATGAAGGATGACTGTGAACCCTCCATGTCTGTGTGTTCGAGTGTATGGCAGATAAAAGCAATGCGTGACACACATCTTTTCAAAGTAAGCTGTCAACACAGAGGCAGTTAGTCCATTGTCTCAGAATGTGTTTCTCCTTACAACTATCATTTCATACAGCCATTCTGTTGCCATTGCCACATAGAAAATCCACAAGAAGGGGTATCTATTGTTGGATGCCTATAGTGGCGTCATTAAAAAGATAAATGTCTCAAATTGCAAGCTTCAACTGAAAGGTGAATGCTGTACTATTGTTCTAATGGAATGATTATGCTATGAGCATCCTCAGAAGCATTATATCATGCCAAATAACTGGACTCTAGTCCTACAGAGAAGTCATATTTTCCTTAGCTTGGGACCTCCCGTCACAACTCCAGAGTCAGCAAAACTCGGTAATTATTGGCATTGTTTCAGACTTTTGCATCCTCCTAGAGGGACTTTCTCCACACTTTTATTATGGTGACTATTATTGAAACCACCAAGCATTATTACATAATTAAGCAATTACTGCAGACACCTGCTCCCTTGCCAAGTCTGAGAATGGTTGTTTAAACAGCAGAGCATGAAGCTGTCATTAAAAGCTAAACCAACAGTAAACCCAGAGACAGATTGGAGATTATCTGGGTGCCGTAGGGGTAAGCACACTGAAATCGTTGACTTTTGTTTTGCTTTGTTTTTAAAAATTCAGTTAATAATTAAGACTTTCACATTTATGATCATGTGCGGTGGGAACAGCCAGGAGAAGTCTTTCTCTAGCGTTATTTCATGGGAGCCCCATTTCCCCTTGATAATTTATAGTGAAATTATAACAAATGAAAAAATTCTGTAAAGTCAACAAGGCATATAAATTGGTGGATTTCCTGCTTAGTTTGCAAAATCAGACAATTAATTAATAGCTCAAAATTAATTCCATCCCAGCTGGGCTGTGTTAGAATACAGGGAGCACTGTTTCAGAGCATATGGCAGATGTACGTAACTGTTCTACTACTTCAAATGACAATTCTTGGTGCATAATTATTAGCTAGTCATTTATACAGTGAAGACATTTATCGGGTTTGGGTTTTGTGGTAGGTACTTCAGAGATGTCTTGGTTAGGACATTGACCAAGAAAAAGATTTGCATGCTTGAGCAAGTAGCCAGAACCTCCTAACTTCCTTCAGAGAAGAACATTATAGGTACTTCTTGAAGGATATATGAAAGCCCGTGGTTGATTCTGGATAGAATATACTGAGGTACATAAATAACATACCACAGAGAAAGATAACCAAATGGGAAGATTCTTGGAGCAAATCTGCATTGTATAAGAATCACACATTCTCCTGTTTGGTTTTTCCTTTTTGCTTCACTTTTCAACTCATTCTGCAGCCCAGTCTCCTGTTTATGTCTTAATTGTTCCTGGGTCTTAGGGTGCAGCCCTTGGATCTACTCCTGCCTGTTTTTAACTCTTAGATGCTATCACCCGCTCCGTGTATAATTGCTATCATCACAGCAATGGGAACCAACTCTCTGTCCAGGTCACATCTCCTCACTGAGAGCCAGCCTTGTGTCTTGGGCTTACTACCTGTTTCTCAAAATCTTTACAGGTATCTGAAATTGTCCTAACACTAAAAGAAAATCACTCTTGTCACTTATAAAACACCTCCTGGTCAATGTTCTGTGCTAATGAACTAAGCCAGAAACCTATTCTCTCACAAACAGTTTCCTTTCATACTAACCTGGTCTCTTTAGGGATGGTCTGCTAAAACTGTATATGAGTCAGCTTTAAACACGATGCTTCCTTTCTACCATCATGCCGTTCCCCACTAGTAGTGTCAACCTGTGACATTTCACCGATAACTGCAATGTTTTCTAGTCTATCCCTTACTCCAGGCAGAGTAATACACCATTACACTTCTGTCATTGTAACAAAACACTCGTGGTGATTAATTTATGAAGAGAAGTTTATTGTAAATTGTGAATGGATATTCCAATCCATAATTGAGTAACCCCCTTATTTTAGGACGCCAGAAAACAATGTATTATAACAGAAAGGCTTGGGAGAAAGACCTGCTCCTATCACAAACCAAGAGGTTAGAGAGGGTGCTGAGAGTCCACACCAAGGTAGAATCCCACTTGCTTAAGGTCTCTAAGAAGTCCTTACTTCCACTGTCTTACCACCTCCCACTAGCTGATAACACCTTGCTGCAGTGCCTTTGTGGGGTCTTCATTGCAAATACAGAACTGGCCCAACTGTGAGTCTGCTGATGCTACTCCGTGCCTCCACTGACATCTTTGACAGAACAAGATAGAAACACAGGCATCAAATCTGACTCCCACTTACCATCTCTTCAGTCCAGTACCTATCACTTCCCAACCTCACCTTCTCCACTGGACACACTCCCACACCACACTGTCTTGTCACATTAATCCACTCTCCTGCTCCTTCCTTCCACACCATTTTCTTGACTCTGCGGAGCCCCTGCTCTATGACTTGGATATAACTTCTGGACACCTGCTATGGCACAGATGACATCACCCTTGTTTACATTGTACTTACTCATTTTCCATGATTATTTCATCATTCATGCATACAGGACATATATATCTCTAGCTCACTATTATAACTGCCATAATATTAATACCTATTGTATGGTGAAACATATAATGCGTGTACCATGAATCAATCACCTATCTCTGAAAAACATACATGTAGGTTATGACAAAAGAGCATGAACTTGGAAATGAGAGGTGAATTCAAACCTTAAGTCTGTCAATTTCCCCTCCTACTTCTGACAAATTAACTTTCCTAAAACTCAGTTTTTAATAAGTATAAGTACATCATTCTCATGAAATCATGGCAAATGTCAAACAGGTCTATAAAAGAATAGGCTCATTTAAATTTCTCAGGAAATGATAGCTCTTAACAAAGATGTTGAATTTAATATCCTACAAGGTGGGGTTTGCATTATTGCATTCCTGTGTGTTCAAAAGAGATTGACGTCATCTCATAAGACATCATGTTTTGCTCTTGCCTCATTTTACTACTCTTTGGTAAGCATTTATTTAGTTGTGTATGTGGGGAGCTGTGGATGGGTGAGTAAGAATAGCTTACAGTAGTTACTTCCTTCCTTCAAGCATATGGATCCTGGGATGGAATTCAGGTCATCAGGCTTGGCAGCAAAGCACCTTTACCTGCTGACCAGTCTTGCCATCGCTCTGCCTCATTTATTGAAGACCACATATTTCTTAGTTATGAACATATACTATATACACAAACTATCTCATTGTGACATTTTCTTGTATGTATATGGATACTGTGATCCTGTCTTAATTTAGAAATATTATTTCCTGCTATGGCATCTACTCACCAGGTACTACATCAAAGGCCACTCACTATTCCCACGGAGAACTTCCTTTGTTCAACATCAGAAGTCCCAGCTGCTGATTAATTGCTTTCTTAGTTTCCTGATTAACTACACAACAAATTTCCATCAATTTGATGGTCTGAAACAAATCAAATTTATGCTTTTAGGTTCTAGGGGCCATAAGTCTAAGGCAGCCTTGCTGTTCTTTAAAGGAGCTGCACTCCTGCCTTTCCCGGCTTATGAAGTTTCCTTTACTGCTTGGTACATATCTCATTTCTTACTGAAGTCATGGCCAATCAAGATTTTCTCATGCAGCATCCTCACCAAACACTGGCTCTTCCGTCTAGCTTATCTATACTTAAGAACCCTATGATTTCATTAGTCTTCTGTACATGGTCCTGATAATCCAACTTTGTTAAAGTAATTTAATTAGTACCTTTAATACCATCTACTGACTTTTTTCTTCCTTTGTCAAAGAAGAAGACACATCAACAAACTCTAGGGCTTAGGATATGGACAGGGGAGGTTGTTATTCTTCCTATGACAGTTATTCTGCACTGGACACTGCACTAAGTACTTTATTGTTATGAGCCCTGTTACTTTACTCAGTTATCATTTCAGGTATGTTATTTCTCCATTTTTATGGTTAACAAACAGAACAAGAAAACTGTGGCAAGTGAATGTTCTTGTTGCTTTTGATGGATCATTGGAAGGCTTGAGTTCTGATGTTATTCCTGTCACTCTCTATTGAGTTTTGTGTTCTTCGCATGAGATCATGAATTCATGGGTAAAGACCCTGCTGCTCCATCCTTATTAGAGGGTGATCTCAGGTGTTCATGCCATTTACTGTGAAATGATTGCATGCTTGTTACTATTCAGTGTGGAACTAATCAGACATTGTCTTCACATTAATTTTCAACATTAAGCCTGCAACACCAAATATTGAAGCAAATATTTATTTTCAAACAAACAAACAAACAAACAAATTTTCCTTGTATGGATGTATATAAAACTGAATCTCTAATTGACAAAAATAATATTTTTCATCTATCGTTAATGGAATAATAGAATTATATGTATGTATGCATATGTTTACAATGTTTTTGAAGCTGTTTTAGAATTTTGAGTGGGAGATTTGTCAGAAGATCAGGTTCCTCAAAACGTATTATCTCTTGTGCTTCTTAAAATCAGCCCAATAGAGGAAGATTTCTCCTATGGGAGTGAAATTACTCTACTCTTATATATTGAATTCTGTTGTAAATGTCATTTGTATGTATCTCAATGTGTTTGAGTCATTTATGGAGATGTGAATTCTGCAGTTCATGAGTAATATGTGCCTGAGTTACACTCCAGGCTGATACAATTCTAACTCTTAGGGAGATCATCAGGAGACAAAAAAATTTAAGTCAGTTTTACTGAGTGACAACTTGTGAGCAATCCAGATTCTGTTCAATAAGTCCCTGAACATTTTTGCATGCAAAGACAAGATAGCTCATACTCTTACAGTGAAGATAACTCTAACTCTGCAGATTATATTCAATCAGTAAAGTTCAGTATGATCTTGCAAGGTAATCAAGTCAAACCGAAACCTCCCTTCTCCCTCCACAATCTGAAAAAAAAAAAAAAACCTCTGTTTTAATTCCCTTATCAAACGTTTCCTTTCCCATGGTGCAGATGTGGGGCTGCCAGCTTTGAAGAGTGACTTTGTTTTAGTCCGTATTTCCTGTCACTTTTGATATTTGGGACTGTGCTGAGGTAAGAAGAAAGGGAATATGCCTTTTAATTATTCTAGTGGATGTGGAAACATATATCACCTGTATCCCAACTGAGGTACTGAAGCAGAAGGATATAAAATTTTTATTTCATTTTGAATTATCTTGATGAATTGCAAAAGAAATAATGTCTTACTACGGTAGAAAATATGTAAGCTTGTTGGGGACATAAAACATAATTCATTCTCAGGCAAAGGCTGAGCTCACTTCCTGGTTGCTGAACATACGGGTTATTGAAATTGCTCGGGTTTTGGTAAATACTGGGTTTAATGAGTCCAACTCTTCTGTTGAGAAAAATAATAGGAACACCTTTTGCTGTGGCTGTTTTCTTCCTTTTATGTCAATTTTTAAAAACTAATGTACATGTTATGTATTGTTGACTGCAATGAGAGATCTGCTATATCTGTTTCTGTGGATCAGAAGGAAAAGCCACAGTGTACATTAAACACAAGGATAGGGAAAGTTGAGATGGCAAAACACATATGAAGATTTCTTCTAAAATTCCTGTGCTGGGAATCTTAAAATCTATATAAAATGGAAAAGCTATTTGTCATATTTTCGGCTAAGTGTAGGTAATAAATTTATTGTAAGCTTTAGAAATGCCTATTTCATTCACATTTATTTGTTTTTGACCCTGCAGCACTACCTGACCTAGAACTCACACTGTAGCCAATCCTGGTCTTATATTACACGTGATTCTCCTGCCTCAGCCTCTAGAGGACTAGGATGGCAGGTGTGATCCCAGTTACTTGTCAGGTATATATAAGAAATTATTTTAAAAGTTTAATGATTGGTCCCAGTAAGAGGACCAGAACACCATATGTGTGGGCAGACAGGCATTAAACTGAAAAATGTATAACAATAACAGAAACTAAGAGTTTGTATGTGTGTGTGTGCTTGTGTGTGTGTGTGTATGTGTGTGTTCAATGTACTAGGTCCAGAGTGAGTTTCAAGTATGTCTACAAGTCTCTAGTTCTAGGGAAACCGCTTTGCCTGGTCACAGCAGTAGTATTTCCTCTACCCATTGTTAGGCAAAGATATCAATATTATATCAGCATTTCAAAACGTGGAAAAGGCTGGCAAGAAAAAAAAAATACCTGGCACACATCACATCAATCCACTATGTAACATTCATGCCAGAGTTACAGGAAGAGGGATGTGAAAGAGTTTCACAAATGCTTATCACTCTTCCCTACTGCTTCCAGGAGACATTTAAGTAAAGATAGGTGAGGGCACCAAGTTACAGTTCACCTTTCTGTTAGAAACATGGAAGGATTCCATTTCGTCTTCTCCAGTTGAGGCATAACCAAGGACATGCTCGAGGCTATGAAACAGTAGAAGGCATGCATGCCAGGTCAAAGATGAGCCTCTCTTTTCTCATGACAGTAGTAATTTATAAGCCTATGATAAAGCAGATGGCTCTGTGTCTCTATGTCAATCAGTCTTCTGTGGATGCAGCCACCTTAAGTATTGCATATAGTGAAGCCATGAAACCCACAGTTGTTTGTTTGGTTAAATGCTGAGAGTGATGAGTAACTTCAGAGTGAACCACCTGCTGTTCTGAGACAAACTTCTTGCTAGACTGGCAAAGCACCTCCCTGAAGTTGTGGGAAGCCTTTTTCACTGGAGCAAATATCTTCACTCCTACATACTAAATGCTAACATCCTGTCTACTTTGTATGTTGATGATGTTGTGTAGTATGGTGTGCTGTTGTCCCTCAAAATTCTTGAAATTTGTTCAGTGGGATGTTGTTGACAGGTGGAGACATGTTTAGATCACAAGGGCCCCTTATAGTAGGATTAATATACTACTTATTGGAGAGTTAGCCAATTGGTTAAAAGAAGAGAATCCAATAATGAATGTTAAGGTCATCATATCACTAGAAAGAAAAGCAATATGCCCAAGTCATGGCTATCCACCTACATGTTACCTACCAATTATACTGACCACTGAGTTCTTCCATATTGTAGTGATGGTTACAACAGTTAACTTCAACCATCCCAATCAATACTTCTTCTTAGTGTTATATTCTTTTTTAACTTGAAAACAAAAATGCATGCATGCTAGTCTATAATTTTACAAGCCTGATGAAACTGAACTATGAGCTATATCGTCAAAAGTGATCAGGTAAGCCAAAGCCTCATTTATGCTTTCTGGGCAGAGACAAGAAACTCAGAATTACTTCAGAGAATATCCTAGTTGTATTCAGATCATTAAAAGTTGCCAAATTAAAAAAAAATAAATCAAAAAAAGTTGCCAAATACAGAAAGGAATAAAAATTCCTTTCATCTTACAGGATGAGAATTTGAGGGGTAACATTTTCCTTCATTATTAAATATTTAAATCTTTTCTGTCATGTATATGAAGAATCATTGATCATTTTTACCCGTTATTGCCCTTGGGTTATGTGTGTGTGTGTGTGGTGTGTGTGTGTGTGTGTGTGTGTGTGTGTGTGATTATGACTTCTTGCATGTGCATAGTTTTAGGGCTTGGTTACTAGAAAGCATAGCTCTGGGGTGCTATAATCTAAGATTAATTTTAGAAATATCTCTTTGGAATAGTTACGAGAACATTGTGGCCTATTTTTGAAGCTAGCAAATTGGATTTAACTTGATCAGATGCTCCAAGACTTCATGTGTTGACTCTTCACAGGCTCGTCCTGTTCAGTTCTCTGAATTCTTATATAAATGAGCAAGTGATTGAGGTAAAACTACTGAGTACATTAACAGTCTGTGGTAGAGATGGTTATGCACCACCCATATCTCTTAAAAGGAAGAGTTGTATAGCCACAGGACTTACAGTTGGCAAGAACTCTAATCTTCAAACCCTTATGTTGTCACCCTGTGTCAGGCCATGTGGTCAGGCTATAACACAGGAATTGCTGTCATGTCATAAAGAGTGGCTGGATTGGGCAACAGTCCTCCACAGCTCCTTGAAGAATTACTTGAGAAGCAGCCTGACATCCACTGCAACTGAGATTTTCACTTTGTATATCCCCCCACCTTCTTTTCTGTCTTTCTACCTTTCTTAGACTAATATAAATGTCTCTTACTTCAAATTTCATTTCAAGAAAACATTTTATGAAGAACTCAGACTATGGGAGGACTATTGAACAGCTACACATGATAAGACCACATGAAATTTAGAATTCAGATTTAACTGTATCTACTGCTTTATCAGAGACAAACTGGTCAGTCATAGGCCAGAGGAGTAAATACCTAGCTTCTAAATTTGCATGTTTATACCCAAAGGTTAGTGGGAATATCAGACTGGATGGATCAAAACAGCCTATTTTCTTGCTATGCAGCATTTTATATGTGCTCACAGTGTTGAGAATAAGTCACTGTTGAGTGCTGAGTCCTATACAGGACATATATATGTCCTCTCTATGTCTTAGTGAATACTGCAGGAGAAGGAGAAGTGGAAATAATGTAAGAGGAAGAGGATGGGCAGTAGCACTGTGACATGACATGACACAGCTGTTCCATTCATAAACTCAGGTCAGGTATGGTTATAACAAGACAGGGCCTGTGAACATTCCACTGTGGAGAGTGGAGGGACTTGAGAGACACTATTGCTGTCACAGAAGTCACTGGCTATTGATGGATATGGTGAGAAGAGAGAATTGCTCTCATTAGTAGTGTAGCCATTGGTTGGTTTTCCAAGTGCCAGTGAATAACCTGTCCCCATTGTTCCTGTTAAGTAACCACAGTTAAGCTCAGTAAGCCAAACAAATTCAAAAGTCCAAACAAACTAATAAATATAACAACTAAAAAACTAATAAATAAAAAGATAGGAAAGCAGGAAGACAATACATTGGGAAGGCAATGTTTAGCATAAATGAAACGGGAGGAATACAAAAGAGAATGATAAGGGTTATATCTGATGAAAACACATCATCCACATATATGAACATTGTCAAAGAATAGAGAAAAATTAAATCTGCTGAATTACCGATTATACTTTTAAAAAAATGCTTCTATTTACTCACCCAAGAACCTGACACACAGATTAGATTATTTTTTTCAATTTATCCAACATTTCTGTGGGAGTCTGTATCAGAGGAGAGTGGAATACAGCTGGGATACAGTACAGTGAAAAAGAAGCAGGAAAAGATGTGAAATAGAAAGGGTTCATTGGAAATCATGAATGTAGAATCCTCATGCACTATCTCTTGAGTGCAGTAGATTAAAAATCACAAAGAAGAAGAAATAATGAGCTGAGAGTTAATGGACAGAGAAAGAAAGCAGCACAGTATGACTGTGGTGATTTCTCTTTGTTCTTTTTTGTCTGTGATGTTTTATTTCCTTTGTATAGCGCCTAGCACAATAATGGTAGGGCAATCCTGCATGCACTTCCAACTCTATGCAGATCTGTTGGCAACTGTTAAGTCACAGAAAAACATTAAAGAGAATAGAGCCTAAAATTCACAAGGTTGTGTACCCGTTGGTGAATTTGAATAGGTAATCATAAAGAGTTAAAGCATCAGAGGTTGTCTATTTGTATAAAGTTGCTTCTAATCAAAGCCTTCTTCATGGGATTCTATGGAAGTTTGTGTGTGTGTGTGTGTGTGTGTGTGTGTGTACTGAACCCTTTATTCAATATGTACTTTAAGAAAACACTGAGTTCTGTCATCAAATGACTCACAGAATTTATTAAACTTTACCTTTTTTTTTCCAGCACAAGTAGAAGCAATTGAAAGTCAATTTTTCCTATGCTTACACAAAATATGAAAGACTTTTATAGTGTGTTTTCATGACTCCAACATCTCCTACCTGACTCTTTCTTCCTCTTTCCCACAAACATTTTCATGATTAAGTCTCATGAAAACTTGCTTTGTAGGGGGAGGACTTTTCACACCAACAGCTTACAGTGTTTATGTAAATTACTTCTTCGAAGCCTAGCAGATCTCTTTCCTGAGACAGGGACTCTTCCTGTTATTATTTCACCAAAATGTGTTTGACTCTCTGATCTTTGTACTAAGTAAACACAGTTCCTATGCTGAATTCTGATGGGTTGTAAGCTTGACAGTGCTAAATTACCTTTCAAGAGCAGCAAATGCTTCAACTTGCCTCCTTCATAAAAGAGATCTGCTCTAATTCCTTAACTGTTGAAAAAGTGCAGAGCTGACATCAATAGTGACTCATGAGAGCAAACCCACTGCTTTTTCCTCCTCCTCCTGCCTCTTTAAACTGATCACATTCTCAGTCATCTTCTGACTAGTCAAAAGTGTCACCCTGGGAGGGAGGATATAACTCCATTCTTTATATTTCAACCAGGTACTGCAAGAATGGAAAGAATCAAGTTCGTTCTTCCTATGTACACAGGGATATATACCCACCAATTTACTCCTGTTTAGCAGTTGATAAAGCAGATAAACTGAAGTCTATCATAGAATTGAATTAACCCCCCAATGATACTTTTCTAAACTCAAGCCTCCAGGAAGATATCCATGCATGTGGCAAAGAATTCAGCCAACTTCCTTCCCTCGCCTCTCTCCTCTACTGTTCTGCCCAGAACTGACAACAGAACAGCTGTTCAAGTGGACAGCTTCTTTCCTATCTCTCATCCTGGGGCATGGCATTATGGTTTATGAATGAGAATGAGTTCATCTCCCACAATTCTGGGCAAGGAGCTGACTTCTCTGTAAGTAACTGAAGCTGGATGAAAAATGTTTCCTAGTGAAATGCAGAATCGTGTCCTTGTTGTTAGGAACTCTGTGTGCTTCCCATTGATGGCTAGCTGTGAGTAGCCTGTGTTTTGATATTAAAAGCTCATATGTGGCACATAATAATGCTGTCTTCAGTTTAATGTTATCTTAGTTAGGGTTTCTTTTGCTGTGAAGAGACACCATGACTTCAGCAACTCTTATAAAGGAAAACATTTAATTGGTGCTGGCTTGCAGTTTCAGAGGTTTAGTCCATTATTATCATGATGAGATGAGAAGCATGGCAGTATGCAGGCAGACATGATGCTGGAGGAGCTGAGAGTTCTACATATTGATATGCAGGCAGCAATAAAAGACGATGCTACACTGCATAGAGTTTAAACCTGTGAGACCTTAAAGTGCACCTCCACAGTGACACACTTCCTCCAACAAAAGCACATCTATTCCAACAAGGCCACACCTCCTAATAATGTCACTTACTATGGGTCAAGTATACAATATATATATATATATATATATATATATATATATATATATAT
>NW_021621692.1:3993404-4008526 GCF_004785775.1 Grammomys surdaster
ATGTGTATGTATATATATATATATATATATATATTTGTATATTTATTTTTTAAACTACCACAAACATCAAAATGGTCACTTTTATTCTGATGTGCAATGAACATAATTTCAAAATTTAACAACAAATGACTACTTGGAATCTATTCTGTGCCACAGATTGAGGTAGATCCTACAAGTATGTTATATTTCATACTGTGGTGTCTTGGTAGATCATTCTGCCAATCCTACTTAGCTGACTGTGGCTCTTAAGGAAGGAAGAAATGCAGACTTGGGCACAAAAATTCTGAAAAGCATGAGGATCATTGTCAATGTGTGGAGATAATTTTCATTGGTATACCTAGATGGAAGGACTTTGAGCTTTTGGCATCTGGTAGTGGATGCCAGTGATGCTGATAAGTCTCCTCAAAGGTTCAAATAAACTCCACCCTCAACAAAATATAAGTTGGCCTGCAATGTCAGGAACAGAGATTGTACAAGGTAATCTATTTAAGAAATAATAGCAATGGGGTGGAAAGGAAATTTCTTCCGAGTAATGCTTTTCATTAGCAAAGTTAAAATCTTGGAATAATTGTTGAAGGAAGAAGATTAACATGGGCAGATATATACCTAAGTATTATTTAGCAGGTTGTTTTGTTAAGAACATTTCTGAAAAGCTGTGGCTGTTGCATTTAGGGGCCGTAATTTCTATAAATGGCATATGCCCAGCCATTAGGCTTTAAGATGACAGCAGCAGCAACAATAAACACTACCAATCTATGCATAAGCACTCACTATTGAAGTAGCCACTGTTTTAAATATTCTCCAACAGTACATGTCCATACCTACATCTATCCATGAGGAAATGGTTATTGACATGGGCTGTAGCAGATAACACTTTCTTCATCAAGTGCTTTGGCTTTTGTATTTTTTGTTTAGTCTGTCATGTTGACTATATGTTTAATCTTGGATAAGTTGGTTCTATGGGCCTCATTTCATCATCTGAAGCATAAGGCTTTTGGTTTTAGTTTTAATAGGGTTTAAGTGACTTAACTCATATTAGGCATTTAAACCATTGCCTGGATTACATTGAGACCAAGTTAGTGCTTCCCTGGGCCCACGTATCTTAAGTGGGTTTTATATAGTCGGTAGAGCATGAATTGCTTTGAAGTCTAGCTGGGTTTGCCTACTTCATGTTCTACAGTTATCTGTGCAACTCTGAGCAAATTAAACTGAAATTTGGACATCTTTTTTTTTATTTGTTTGTTTGCTTGCTTTGATTTTAAACTTGCTACAAGGAAATAGTCCTTTGAAAAGATAAAATATAACGTTTTTGTAGAAATTCATAATTTAGTGTCTGATTTAATAAGAGGTAAAAGTAAACAAAAACGGACTGTGGTATATACATCTCTAGTTCCTGGACTTGTGAGGTAGAGGCAGGAGGACCAGGAGTTCAAGGTCATCTGACAGACACATTCAGGCCAAAGTGTCTCTGATACATCGATGTATCTGTGAGTTTAAATATAGTCTTCTGTCATTAAGAACATTTCTATTTGCTAGTAAACAAAAAACACAAGGGCCATACATGTCCATGTATCCAGCTGCACATGTGAACACATGTATCCCAATGAAAATCAAAGGAGAAAGCAAAGATGACATTCCATGTGCTTCCTGGCTTCAAACATGAAGTGCTCCATGCTTGTAGTCCAATGAGGCGTTGATTATAAAACAGGCCAAGTGAATATATGTTCCGGTAGATAGGAACAAAAGGACTGGCCTTGGATGGACACGGTAATGGTTGGAAAATGGGTGTATCCACACATCGTCTTTAGCTTTTAATGATGATTGTATTCCTTTAGTCTAGTTCTTGTCTTTTCTTAGTACAGAATAGAGGGACTGCTGGGAAATCCCTGTTGAGCAGCAGTAGCTGGAGTGTGAATCAGCAATGTCATCAGGGAGCAGAGTGAAACGTACAACACAGGCTTGCAGTCCCATTGGGAGCAATGAATTCTGTTCTGATTCAGTGACTCTAAAGGAATCACTCCTACACAGATGCGGGGAATCGGTTACTATGAAGGTCAGGTCATAGGATCAGTTCTGTAATACTCAAATTAATATTAATCTTGGTTTCAGTTAAGGGTCAGATTCTATAATCTGATTTTGTAATGCCATTTCTTCTTATTATTCATAAGAGGAAATTTGATTTGTTAATTTATTCTATTTTAATCTGAACAGCTTGTGAAATATTTGGTGAATATTATGATACAGTAACTTCTATATCACATCACTTCTAATTAGTTAAAGGTGTTATCAATGAATAGATCTCTACAACGAGAAAGGGATATCTGGCTATAGAAACCCTGGTTCCCTCTGCCAGTATTGCCTTTCCTTTGATAATGTTACTTCTGATACGACTCAGAAATCATGAATTATATCAAATTCAGTGGTGGAATAGAGATGACACTTCTCTCTCACAATATGAGTTCTCCTTTGGGGATAGTAATGTATATCTGTAATTCTAAGACTTACTAGCCTGATCTGAGAGGATAAGGCTCCTGCTAGTCCTCATCACTTGACTCGCTTTGCTTCTCCAGCCCCTGGTACCTGCAAACCCTCCTCTTCAGATCTCTGATCTTTTACGCTGTCTTCAGTTTGCACACCAGTATGTTAACTCCCTCTCTGAATATCTGTATCACTGTGTGTTTTAGTACAAATACTTCCAAAGCTTGCCTCCAATATCACTGGAAGAAATGTTAGAGCATAGATTGACTTTCCTGCCCCCAGGTGCGTCAATCTAAGAATTCAGGTGTTTAATTTTCATCAAGTTTACCTACGACACTGATACTACTCTTTTGGGGTCCACCCTCGGAGAGACCTCCATCATAGATTATTCACAGGACACTGTTTCTCCTCCTATGCCCCCTTGAGTGGGGACCTTTCCCCTTTCCACATAAGGAAAATTACAGTTTAGCATTGCTCTTTGGGTGCTTTGTCCTGAAAGCTGTTTCTATGTGTCCCTTCCTTCTGTTCCCAAGAATCATAGAAAGTATTGGATTATGCTAGCTGCAGTGTCTTTTGTGGTTCTTATCTGATAACCTTCCAAATATTCTCTTTTTCATCATTTTAAAGCTTTAGCACCCTACAAAGGGTCTTTTACTTTATATCATAACTCTCAACTTTCTAAGTGTCTTCATGATCTATGCATACCATCCAAGAATCTAGTACTCTCTCTCTCTCATTCTCTCATTTCTAACCCCCTTCTCACCCCCAGTTACATTCCACCAGTTCCTCACAAGGTTGGAATTCTATCTAAACCTGGCTTCGACTGTTGTGAGCCTGGACATAAGGTGCCGTTCAGAATCAGATGCTTCTAATTTACAAAGAGAAGCTTGGAAATTGTCAAATGGGCTGTGGTATAAAAATTAATGCCTGCCAGTGTCTGGGTAGGAGTTTACAGTGTATTCAATACGGCAGACAAGAGGCTGAAAAAATTGTAACTATAGAAAGAATGAGGAAAAAGATAGCTTGTGCTTAATATGTTTGTAAAACAAATGTATAGAACATTTACCATAGCCCTGATTCCTAGTGAATAGCAATACTGGCTTTTCTCCTTTACAATTTGCTACTGATGTCATTATTTTAACAATGCAAATATGGCCATAGAGCATCAGCTTAAGAATCCTCTAATATCTTCCATATTCTTTTATTATATCAATTTCTATAAATGTATATGAGTAACCTGACATGAATGTGTTATCACAATATAGACCATTTTGAATAACCAATAGGTTTTATCTAGTTGGACGTTCTACAGACTTGAAAGATTTTATACCTTGATATTGCAATGGAGATGGTTTCTGAGCACAAAGATGATTAGTTTTCCTTGGCCGATTAAATGACTTCTGAGTCCAGCCAATCCCTACTCCTCAGCAAGCACCATTCCCTACTCCTCAGCAAGCAAACATTACAAATGAAAACATTTTGGGGGAAGCAGAAAGGCACATAAGCAAGTGTTACTTTAGGAGGCCGTAAATTCCGGTTTCCTTAACAACCACTAAAAGCACCATTAATGAAATGCAGTCAGATCATTAAGGAAAGAGCCGACAGCAGGTGCAAGGATTTGTCCAGAATCCAGTTAATCTGAGATGCAATCAGATAAGTGTTGAGGCCAATTAATAAATGACATGGGAAACAGCGAAGGGAGAGAGTGTGAATGAGTTCAGTTAAGAATATTAGTAAAAATGTTTCAGGAGGGAAATAAAAGAAAAACAATAAAGAGAAGAGTGCAGATAAAATGACAGAGAGTTATGGTTGAGAAACTCCCACTAGTCATTGCACTAGAAAGAAGGGGGCAATGATCAGTAATAATGACTGTAGGTGTGCCGGTGGCCACCCTCCCATCTGTCCACTGCCAGGGAACCATAATACCTAATTATTCTCTGTTAAATATCCTGATAAAAAGACTTTGTTTATTTCTTTGTGCTCTCAGAGAGGAAGCATTTCATTTGCGAAAAAAATGTTATTATAAAATTGAGATCCTTGTGGATCACTGTGTTGGACTGCAGTTTCTTTTGTATTAAGCAACAAACTTTTAATGTGATTTTTCCAAATTGCATACTTTTTATTTGTGTGTGTGTGTGTGTGTGTGTGCGTGCACACCTGTGCATGTGTATGAATGTGTACATAACAGGTTTGCCTGTGGTGATCAGAGGACAACTTGAGGACTTGATGTTCTCTTCATTGTGTAAGGTTTAAACTCAGGCCATCAGGCTTGGTGAGAGTTAACTTTATCCACGGAACCATATTTGAAGCCCAACATATTGGCTGATTTCTAAATAATTTGACAACATTAGTAAGTATTTGAATATAATCATATTTTCTATTTTCCTTTTGATAACAGCAAGAAAACACACTGAGCAAATGCAATGTAAGGGAGGAATGTGTTGATCAGGCTTACATTTCCTGGTTACAGCGCATCTTTCAAAGTCAGGGCAGGAACTTAAGAACTTGAAACAGAAGCCCTGGAGGAACACTGCTTCTTAGCTGATTCACAGGATCATGCTAAATTGGCTTTCTTATAAGGCTGAGGACCACCTCTACAGAGAATGGTGATGTCCACAGTGGGTGGGGCCTTCCTAAATCATTTTTTATTAATCATTTTATTTCTTTAGATTTTAAATATATCCCTCGCACCAGTTTCTCCTCCACAAACCTCCTATCCCACCCTCTCTCCCCCTCCTCTTTTCTTCTAGGAGGGTGCTCCTACCCCCCACTCACCCACTCCCATTTCACTGCTTTAACATCCCTCTACACTGGGGCATCAAGACTCCACAGGACCAAGGGCTTCCCTTCCTATTGATGTCAGATAAGACCATCTCCTGCTACATATGTATCTGGAGCCCTGGAGCCCTCCATGTATACTCTTTGGTTGGTGGTTTAGTCTTTGGGAGCTCTGGGTGGTTCAGTCAGTTGATATTGTTCTTCCTATGGGGCTGCAATTTCCTTCAGCTTCTTCAGCCCTTCCCCCTAACTCTTCCATTGGGGTCCCCGGGCTCCGTCCAAAGGTTGAGTGTGAGTATCTGCATCTATATTAGTCAGGTGCTGGCAGAACCTCTCAGGAGACAGCTATACCAGGTTCCTGTCAGCAAGCACTTCTTGGCATCAGCAACTATATCAAGGTTTGTTGTCTGCAGATGGGATGGATCCGTAGGTGGAATAGTCTCTGGATGGCCTTTTCTTCAGTCCGTTTTATTTTTTTGTCCCTGTCTTTCCTTTGGACAAGAACAATTCTAGGTTAAAAAATAGTATTTCCCAGATGTCATAGGGATGTTGTATGTAGAAACCCAGAGTGGTTGTGTCACTGTGTACAAGCCTTGCCAAGACAAATTTGCTATGGAGAGGGAAAGTGGGCAGGAAGTTTTATTCCTAGCTGGGGGGCTATTGAGAACAATCTGAGAGAGACTAGTAAGAGAGACTCCCTTTTTTGGAAGGGTGTGTCCCCTGGTAAGGTAACCACATACCAGTGGATGTCCACAGATCTAAAAGTATTTAGATAAAATAAATTAGACAAAATGATGTTGAAGCAAATATGAACACAAAATTGGCTAGGTAGGAAACCTGAGTGAAGCTGTAAGGTGAGTATAAGAAAAATATATTGTATGACATCATCAAATAATTAATTTAAAGCCAATTAATAATATAATTATTAATTTGGAAAAATAAAATTTAATACAATAATTACTATTCAATTATTATTTAATTAACAATTAAATATAAACATCATACACAAATAAAATGTTAAGAGACTTATATGGAGTAAGCTGCTATTATTGGTAAAAACATGATGGCATAGAAAGTAGACATCGTTGTAAGAAATGCACGAATAGGTCCTAAAGGGATATTATAAAAACCAAACATGCTCCATGAAGATTCACATACATAAGAAAAAGGTCTGCCAGTTATCCTTAAATAAATCAGATAAACTGAATAGTTAAATATTATATTGGTATAATTGGTTTTTAAGACAATATTTATATGGTAATATCTATGATATAAAAGAAAGTAGAGACTATAAATATGTAACTATGACATCTAAATTAAGTATTTCCTAAATAAAAATACTAATGGAAATAGAGATTATTGGTAACTGTACATCATGAGATAAAGGCTATTTTAAACCTCTGTTGTAGTTTCAATTGTTTATATATTTTCTGTATTTATTATGCAATAAATGTGAATTATTTCATAAGTACTTTTCAAAAGATTAAAATGATTTTCATCCCAATACTCGTCCCCCTTCTGTTTCCATCCACAGCTGCCTCCAGCCTATCCACAAAATCTATTCTATTTCCTATTCTCAAGTAAATCCATTTGTATTCCCCTTGAGCCCTCCTTGTACTTGGCCTCTCTGAGTCTATGGATTATAACATGATTATTCTGTATTTAACAAATAATATCCACTTATAAGTGAATAAATAACATGTTTGTCTTTCTGGATCTGGTTAATTCTGGAGGTGACTAAAATTAGAGGAAATTTGGGGATAATGAGTAAACCTAATATAGTGAAAATTCCCTAAAAATCTATGAGGGTGACCCTAGTGAAGACTCCTTGTAGTGGGGACACAGAGCCTGAACATCTTGTGTAATCAGACAAGGCTTCCAGTTGTGGGACTGGGATATCAACCCAGTGACAAAACATTCAACCTAAAATCTGTCCTGCTTGCAAGATGTGCTGGAGTAATGGACGCTCAGAACTGGGGGTGGGGCTGGGGTGGGGGAGTTCTAATGACAGGTCCAACTGTGACAGGGAGCCCATGCCTGATACTGCAAGAATGAGCAAGAACTGGAGCCTAGATAGCCTAGAGTATGACCAAACATGACTGCCAAAAAACAGTCAATGAAATGATGCCTAATGATAGTCTGATTTACTCATAGGTTAGTGCCTAAACCAATTGCCATCAACAAGGCATCACCCAGCAAGTGATGGAAGCAGAAGCTGAGACCTACGGCCTAATATTAGACAGATCTAGGAGAACCCTGCACTGCAGAAAAGGGGAGGAGAGGGATTGTAGGAGCCAGAAGGGTCCATGACATCACAAGAACATGGCCCACAGACTCAACTATGCAAGGCTTATAGGGGCTCACAGAGACTGAAGCAACAGTCACAGATCTTTATGGGTCTGACATAGGTTTTCAGCAAATATGTTAGGTTTGTGTAAGTTGGTGTGCTTGCAAGACTCCTAACAGTGGGAATAAAAAGTATGTCTTACTCCTTTATTCGCTCTTCAAACTCTTCCTCTGACTGGGTCGTCTTATTGTAACTTGTTCTGCTGTGTTCAGTTGATATCCCTAGAAGGCTTGCTCTTTTCTAAAGGGAAATGGAGGAGGAGTAGATCTTGGGGGAAAGTATTCGGGTAGGGTGCAGGGAGGAGGGGAGGTAGGGGAAATTGTGGTCAGGATATGATGTATGTAAGAATACATTTAAAAAATGGTCATTATCCTGAGAAATATTATGCTTAATGTTCACATCAGATGTCTGTATAACCTCTTGTGTACATCCTATTTAATTCATTAAACTCAAAGATACTTTTTAAATTTTTTCAGTTATTTTCCAGTACAGCTGACAGGTAAAACTGCATATGTTTGTGATGTACAGTGCAAGCTTTGGTAATATATGTGTTGTAAGTGGCTATTCTACTTAAACTAATTAATACATCCTCACACTGGTTATTATTTTGTGTATTTGATAACATTTAAAAGATTTAATCTCAAAATTTTAAATGCACTGGAGGTATCTATACTAGCTAGGATAAACAGTTTTATTCTGATCACTAAACAGTTTTATTCTGTCACTAAAACGCATACAGTTTTAGTGACACTCTGAACTCTGTGACTCACACCACCATCTCTCTTAGGTTCTTGTTCCCGGCAGCCACTGCTTTCCTAATCTTTTTTGAGTTTGATATTTTCCAATTCCACATAGAAATAAGCATGTTCAGTGTTTATCTGGGGCTGAGATGAATTTCAATGCATTTGCCAAAGCAGCTCTGTTCCAAGTTTCAGGATCTTAAGTCTTTTATTCAGGAGTTGAGCCTTGATGCAGGTGCATATATTAGCTTGCTGTTAGAGACTTCTAAAAGTTATTCTCTGACATTGACATTCTTGGCCTTGTTTTCAGCTTAGAATACTGATTTGTGGCAGGAAGTATAATTTCTTTGAGGAGCCCACAGACTTGAATCCAACATCTTTTTTTTTTTCTTTCCTCTTCAAAGCATCAATAGAATTTTGAAGTATCTGACTAATTTCATGCTTCTTGTAATTAATTATCTGTTCTGTAGTACTTTCTAAAAGATGAAAATATTGCACAAGCCAGAGACAGTTTTTAAAGAAACCCATTTCATACAAATATAACATGAACACTGGAGGAAAGAGACACTGGCTGCTTCTTTTGCATCTCGTGTCTAGTGTCAAGCTTATTAGTAACATCTGATTTCTTATTTTGGTGCCTTCCTAAATCAATTGTCAAGTGATCTGGTAGACAAAGAGGAAGAAAACCACACTAATGTGTCTGAAAAGAGAAAAACTATAGTCACCTTGGAGCTTGGCTAGAAAAATAAAGCATTGAAAATAATTATTAAAAATAAACCATTTTAATATACATTGAGATAATTGTCATTTTTTTTTAGAGAGAAACAATACTGGACAATTTGCTATTTATTAAAGTCAACAACAATTCTAAAACTATCAAAATGAGCTTAGTCTCTTGTCATGTAAGACGTCAGTATCCTGCACTTTGAATATTATCCTATATTTAAGTTTTGGTTTTAAAATATTCTTTTAAGGGTTTCATAAATGAGTACTGTATTTATATAATTTTTACCATACCTTCATCCTCTTTCCACAAGTCTTCCTTTCCTTCTCAAATCTGTGGCCTCTTCTTGGTATACAGATATTATATATGACCTACAGAGTCTATGTACATGTGTTAAGGGATGATCACTTAGGATTAGACACCCTATCAGAGGAAAGTCTTACAAGTAGAGTGGATCAAGTATTAGCTAAAACACCAGAACTCGAGAAAACTAGATGAATTAGAATACACAAACAAAAAACACATAAAAATATATGATAAAAACATGCATGACCTGTAGAACACCATTGAGTGATCAAATACTCAAATTATAGGCAGAAATGAAAGAGAAGAAACCAGTCAATGGCACAGACCAGATCTTCAATGGAAAACAATTTCATCAAGTTAAGAAAATATAGAGCTACAAAACACACACAGAACTCAAAAATAGGCAGAATCAGGAAAGAAACTCCTCACAATATATTATAATTAAATAATAAGTATATAGAACAAGGAGGGAGAAACTACAAGCTGCAAGGAAAAAAAACACAATTCACACACAAAGAAATATGCATAACTTATGGCTTATTTCTCAATGGAAACTTTAAAAAACCAGAAGAGTCTAGAGGAATACAACTCAAGTTCTACAGACCGTGGATGCCAAACTAGACTATAGGACCCAGAAAAATAACTTTCCATGTTATAAACAGGCTACACAAATGTATAGTCATGTCTTTTCTTGCATACCTTAACACCATGCTTTCATTATTTAGGAAATATCTATACAGTGAAATATATATCTTATCATAATGACATATTTCATTCATAATCTAAAACACTGTTAATATCACTCATGAAATCAACAAATGCCTTGACTATGTGGCAAGTTCAGTTAAGCTAGTGTCAGACTTTTCAATTCTAATTTTCTCATGAAAGCTTAAAGTTTATGATCAGTGGGAAAGCAGCTTCGTTCCTTGAACTGACAGGTTCACTTTGTTCATTTTCAACCAAATTTCTGCCAAAATCCATCTCTGAATAACTGCACTTGTCTGTCAGTTTTCTCTGAAGTAAAAATAGTATTCTTGCAAGAAATGGAGTCAGTGCGGCTTGCGCTCAAAACAGTTGTGTAAGCAGAAGGCAGGCTCTGTACTGGTGAAGGCAGCAGAAGATATGGTCCATTCTATCACACACACACACACGTGCACACACACACGTGCACACACACACACACACATGCACACGCAGAGAGAGAGAGAGAGAGAAATAGGGGAGGGAGAGGGGGTGGAGCAGGGAGGGAAGGAGTGGGAGGAAGGGAGATACACTTAATCTACATATTTTGTTATGAAAAACTTAATAGAATCAATATATTTGAGTGCTTTCTCATGATGTTCTAAGGGAAACTAGAATTTTTTGCTTCTTTGAGATGTCATTTTTTCTATCTAAAATATTTACTCTTTAGAGAATTGTATACATGAATAATGTATCCATATAATTTCTACTTCTTTTGTGTTTTCAACTTCCTCTCATGTTCATAATCTTTAATTAATATATATTTAATAATATAGATAAGATATATACTATTATAAATATATAATATATTATGTAAATATATTTATATTTATGTATCTATGCATGGATGCATGTATATCTTTCTTTCCCATATTCCACTAGAGTTTGAGTCTAAGGTATAGGAGTTATATTTATATGAATTAGAGCTACATGTGTGTGCATGATCATCATAATGTAACCAGTCCTAACAGAGACTAGTACTTCTCTCTTATTTATACTTAGGGTAAATAATGATACCTAACATAGAAAGGAATGATATTTAAAAACTTTAGAGAACTATTATGGTATGTGAGAATGTGAGATATTCTGAAGGCTTCTCAGGGATGCCCAAGAGACTGTGACTCAAACTTGGAGATATATGTATATGTGTTATAAAATAGGTATAATATAGGTTATAATATAGGTATGTATGTGGATTATAATATAGATATAGTGCTATTTAAAAATTGTGAGTATGTAATAGCCTATTAAATTCTTAGATTCTGTAGTAGTAGTTGTACATTTAACTCTTGAGGAAAGGTGACCTGGGTAAATAATAAACAGAAGAACAAGCACATAGTAACAAATAAAAAAAATAAATGAAACTCTGGCACTCTAATCTGATTTATTACTACTGTTCCATATTGTACTAAGAGAAAAATAAAGCTTTCATGCTGGGTCTGAGTTGAGGAGGGAGAGTGAGTTCCAGGTGTAGCTCATGATCATGACCAGGATGTCACTGCAGGTGACATGAGGGTTTTGAGGAAAAAGAAACTGTAGAAGACAACTACAAAAAGGATGGAGAAAGATAAAACATGTCTTGGAACCAGGCTCTTCATATTAATGAAACTGCAAAGGAGATTGAAACAGATGCTGTGTATTAACCAGAAAAAAGAGGGGTGGGTTGGAACAGTTGAGAAACTTAGAGTGGTGTCACAATCTGGACTCCGCTTTCCAGAGGACAAAGTAGGGTGACAAAGGATATCATCACTGAAGAGCGTTTTACAAGATACATAGACCTTGTGGGTGGATGTTGCAGGTGTCATTTATTAATGTGAAAGGGTAACACTATAAGTTGGAAAGTCCTGAGCAAAAGGGAATTCACTTGTAATATAATAAGTTGTTAAACTACAGTAAGAATATTATATAAGTGCCATACATGTATGTTATATACATATATACTTGTGTGTGTTGTGTGTATGCATAATATAATGCCATATATATATGTATATATACATATATATATGTTATATATTTGTGAATATATGAAAACACATTATATTCATGTTTATAATAACATATGCTTACATATACTATGTTTACGTAGTATATGTATGCAAATGTATTTATATACATGTTATAGGGATTTGAGTTATCTTTCTGAACATATCTTTCTGAAGAGCTGAACAATGTTACCTATTTCCTTCCCTTCAACAGCTTCCAAAACGATGTGGGGGAAAAGAAAGCAGGAAAATTTTTTGCCCAAGTTTGAGAAGTCATATAGGCTTTCAGCATCTTGAGACATGTCTATTTAGAGTAAACAGCTGATAGGCTGATTCTCTTAATTGTATGTAAACGTGTCATAATTACATAGTCCACTAATCCTAGCTTAGCCATGGAGTCAGTTTATGCTTAGGGAGGGGTTACCACACAGGAGTTCTGAATTTCTCCTTCTTCATTCTTCCTTTATCTTTTTCAGAATAAAAGTCTCGTGACTTCTGTTTTAAAACTTGAGATTCTTAGTGACTTTATCACTTCATATTTATGAATATGAAATACATGTGTAATATATATGTATATCCATGTCTAAACTCAGGTTTACGAACTCACTATTTCACAATTACATTTAGCCATTCTGTAACCCTCACAAACAGACCATCAACTCTACCTTGCATTATGGTTTTCAAAGGTTTTTTTTCAAAAAGCTTATGTCCTGATTTTTCTAATAGGAGATTGTGCATACATTAAACACAGGTTCATTGTTACTGTGTTACATATGGTACTATTGGGTCAGTTTCCACAGTTTCAATTTGGTTTGCATATTATGTATGTAGTCCAATGTAGGAGGAGCTAAGGTGAGAGGAATAAGGAGAAGAAGAGGAAAAGGAAGAGGAGGAGCTAGGGAGAGCAGAGATGTAGGAGCGATGGAGAGCCAATGGAGAGCAACGCAGGTATGGAGAGCAGTCCCAGGTACCAACTTTTATTTATGTTAGCTAATTGGGAAACAACTCTCTTTGTATGGGCATATTGTTATTGAGCGTTGCCAAACATATAAAGCCTTTGATTAATCTTTAAGCATTAGAGTCTCATTTTATTACTGGGCCTGTGTGGATGGTGGGATGGTCTGGGCAAGGCCCAGCCTTGCGGAGACAGTGTGGAAGATTGGCAGAGCCATCTCCCACACTGGTGTCTTGTGGGTGGCAGGGCTGGTGTTTCTGGCTGGCTATTTGTAGGTGCGGTGCACACATGACCTCTAGCCATGGAACATGGTGGCTGAGGTAGGTAGAGCCGCTGCAGCTTAGATAGTTGACTTGATCAAATGGCCATTTTTAAACAGTTCAAAACTTAAAACAGCTACTTATCCTGTGATATTAACCAGACTTTCTCTTTGAAGACATATCTGACATTGCTTTTATAATGTGATTTTTGTTCTAATTGGGATTGAAGCATCTACACTTGGGGTGGGAGGAATGTGGAGGGGGTGCTGGGGAGGAAAGCAAACTTTAAATAAATAAAATAATTAATAAAAAAATGAAATAAAGTGCTTTGTTTATTCCATTCTTACCAACCCGTCCGCTCCAGCTTCTCCTCTGTCTTTTGAATGTTCACTCTTTCTGCCTTGTGACAGTTACAAACCTTGATAAAGGTATCATGATTTTACATTTCTTTCTGCTTAGGTTCTTGTTTTCTGCTTGCTCTAGTTCATGCAGGAATTGCCAGAAATTTCTTATTGCTGTCTTACCATGTAATTATATCAGCACATATGAATTTAATATCATTTTGTGTCATTTTGAACTTGCCTTTTGGGTTGGTGAGATTACTCAGTAAATAAAGATGCTTATTGCCCAGCCTGAAATCAGTCCCTAGGACTCACTTGGTGGAAGAAAATAATAGGCTCTTGCCATTCTCCTTTGCCTCAGGTGAACCACAACACATATGTATGTGTACACACATAAAAAATATAAATAAGCTATGATTTTAAACTATTGCTTCCTAAATAACGCCATGACAAACGAATTGCAATTTTTT
Organism: Grammomys surdaster; assembly: GCF_004785775.1. NCBI lineage: Eukaryota > Metazoa > Chordata > Mammalia > Rodentia > Muridae > Grammomys > Grammomys surdaster. Next base: position 4,007,527 of record NW_021621692.1, read on the forward strand.
TCTACCACTTATTGTGTTGTTGTTGTTGTTGTTGTTTCTTAATCTCCCTGGACTGTGGCCTTTGGCAAGAATTGATTCTTTGCCAAGAATTGATGCTAGAAGTTAGGGAAAAGCTACATCTTATATCTCCCAGGTGCAAGTTACTAGATTGTGGTGGACCAAAGCCAAGTGAATCATATTCTCTTGGAGACATTGCTATTGAGACTTGCAGGTTGGCCTGAAATGGTTTCTTGATTTGGGAGGAATCAAATCCAAACACTGTAAGGAAGGACAGGCTGTATGCCATTAAAGTGAGGTTTTCTCAGGAAGTCAGGGAAGGTGTGGGGAAGGAGTGGCTATGAGGTATTTTCTTGATTCCTAATTGACATAAGAGGGACCAGCCCACTGTGGGCAGCACCATCCCTAGGCATGTGGACCTGGGTTCTTTAAGAAAGTGAATTGACTGCGAACTAGGAAGGAAGCCACTGAGCAACCAGAGTTCTTCTGTATGCTATACTTCAGTTCCTGCTCTAAATGTCCTCAGTGATAATGTAAGCCAAATAAACCTTTGCTTCCCAAGTTGCATTTGGTTGTGGTGTTTATCAAAGCAATCTAAAATCAGACTAGTATCCAGTGAGGTGTGTGTGTGTTTGTGTTTGTGTGTGTGTGTGTGTGAATTGAATGGAGGAGGACAACTCTGAGTGAGGTTTTCCCCTTCCATCTTCTTGACAGGTTATTGTTTTCAAGCTTCTGGAGATTGTTCCATCTTTATCTCCTGTCCCCCAATAGGGACACTAACATAGCCTGATATGTTTATAATGATCCTAGGGATTCGAGCCCAAGACCTCACATTTACATGGCAAATGCTTTACCTGCTGACCCTTTCCCCTGATATTCTTAGTCACATACTCTTAATCATAGTGGACTGCATTCTTTCCTGAAACAAACAAACCGGAGAGTTAATGAAAGAAAATTCTCTCTCTCTCTCTCTCTCTCTCTCTCTCTCTCTCTCTCTCTCTCT
>NW_021621692.1:4008536-4049403 GCF_004785775.1 Grammomys surdaster
TCTCTCTCTCTCTCTCTCTCTCTCTCTCTCTCTCTCTCTCTCTCTCTCTCTCTCTCCCTTGAGAGAGAGAGCGAGCAAGTTATCTGCTTCTATACTTTAGGCCATATTCTTATCTTTAGGACGTAACCTCAACACATCACATGCAAAATAAAACAAAAACAATGAGATTTGATTTCCCAAGGACAATCAGAGGAAGAGAAAGAAGCACATTTTAGTTTCCTTACAGATTTTCTCTGATTTGCAAAAATAGCAAAATCTACGGAGGTCTTGATGGTTTCTATAGATTGCTTACCAAATGGTCATGAAAACCAATAAATAGTAAGGAAGACTTGAAATAGAACAGGCATGACTGTAAACTGAGCAATGGATTTCCTATTGTGCAGATATTTTCCTATTAGTAATTTTCACTACTATATTTGGAAGATCAATTGAAGAAAGAATTTTTAAATGGCCATCAGAATTGGAAAAGATATTATAAAAATTATTGTCATTTTCTGTTAGTGTGTGTAAATTAATTGGACCAACCAAAATCCATTTGAAAAAAATTCATACACAAGTATTAAATAATTTATCTTATATTTTATGAAATACATTTCTATATGTATTTCTTCATCTGTGAGAATTTTCTTTTGAGATAACCATTTTGGTACTTTGCAAGTATATTTAGCTGGTAAAGCTTTGTCAGAGTTTCTAGAAATAATAATAGACCTTCAGCATATACATATTGTTAAATGAATAACCTAATAAGTAAACTTGAATTTAAGGGTAAGTAACACTGTCATTATTTAGGCTTCTGGATAATTCATAAAGTTCAGAGATCTGTCCTAGAGTTATTCAGATGAACCAAAATTGCTTCATACTTTCCCAGAAAAAAAATCACTGTTTCTTAAAAGTGCTTACACATAGCTTTTTTATTCCAGAGTAGAAATTCTAATAATTAGCCTTGGATGATCCATCTGGTAATCATTATCAGGTTAAAATAATATATATATTATTATGTATATACTATATATACAATATATAGTATTATATATATTATATATATTTATGTGTGTATGTGTGTGTTTGTGTGTATGTGTGTGTGTGTTCTGGCTGGCTGTCCATCTGTGTCTGTCTGTGTGTCTTGGTGGGTGTATTTTAACTCTGAAAATAAGTCACATTTTAGCATGAGTTAGCTAGTGTTACCTTCTTTAAAATTTCAGTCAGGTGTTCCTAGAGTAATGGTTAAAACAAGTTTAGAGGTAATATCTGTCATATATGTTTATTATAAGTTACTGAAAAGAGACAATATTGAGTGAATACGTATCATGTTATGTTTTTCAGAAAATAAAATTAGTTTATCTCTAATGAATAAATAATGGTGAAAATTTTTCAGTGTTTTAAAAGGAATTCAAAAGAAATAAAGAAAAACATTGAAAGAAAATGACCAAAAAAAAAAGAAAGAACCTAGCTGAGAGCACGAGAAGGCGACTCAGTGGGTGACAGCACTTGTTATGAAAACATAAGGTTTGAATCCCCATCTGCCAAATGACTGTTGTAGCCACATGTGTAACCTCAACACTTTGCTGAATAGAGACAGAAAGATGGCTGCCTGCCAGCCTACAGTCAGTGAGAGACCATCTATGTAAATGAGCTGGAAACTGACTGAGCAGGTTAACTGCCATCTTCCTGTGGCCTCCATGTTTGTGTTCATGGACATGCAGAGCAGCTCACGGACACACACACACACACACGCAGAGAGAGAGAGAGAGAGAGAGAGAGAGAGAGAGAGAGAGAGAGAGAGAGAGAGAGAAAGAGAGGAAATATAGGCCCAGCCAAAAATATGAATAAGGATTAAAACTTATGAATATTAATAAGGTTAATTCTTTTCAAGGATCTAGTACCAGAAGAACATTCTGGACCAAACACTATATTGTTCTTGTTTTTGTTTGTTTGTCCTGTTTTGTTTTTGAGAATTACATAAATCTGCTAATTTGCTTATTATGCAATTATAAAATAATGAATACACTGAACTTTACTTAATTTGATTGGATTATGGATGACCTGAACTAAGAATTATGCTGTCTAGGAATGTCTCTCCACGACTTACAAATTGTCCCCTACTTCCTGAGAAAGGCAATTTGGGCCAGGGTGAGTTTTTATTGTTGTTGTTGCTGTTGTTGTTTTGTTTGTTTGTTTTGTGAGTAAAAAGAAATATTTAATGGGGATCAAACTGGCAAGACTGAGGGGAGGGGCAGAGGGAAGAGAGTGTGATGGAAAAGGCAGAAGACTTTCCATGAATTGATAGGGAGAGCATCTTCGATGAGCTGTTCAGATTGACCCAGAACTGATTTCCTTTTTAATCACATCAACTTCCTTAAACTGCCTGTGGTGAAGAGCTGAGCTATATGGCATAGGGATTTATAGCCAGGCTCTTTGTTTCAGTGTTGACCATCATTGTCTTGGACTGGACCACCCTCCTCCTTGCTGGCTGGTTTTCCCTTCAATGTGCTTGCTTCCGCTCACCCTCTTCTATACAGTCAACTTCCAGCATTACAGTCTACTCACAGAACTACAATCAGAGGAATACTTTAAAGAAATAACTTAAATCCCACTGTTCTGATGAAAGTGATAAAAAGTGGTGTTTATTTTTCCCTCTATAAAAGCAGTCCTTCCCAAAGCCTTTGAGAGCTGTGTGACTACGTCCCATATCCACTCCTCAATCCTGTCCACCTCCTCAATAGACTCTTCTTTCCATAATTCCCAACAGTTTAGTTTCCATCCTGGATGTCAAACATCTGGAATATGTTTGCCTTTCCAAGGGCTGTTTCTCCACCTGGAACTCTCTTCCTTCAGCCATCTACATGTCTAGGTTTCTGTCTCAAATTTCTTTCCTGCTGATATTTCCTCTGAGAGATCTACTACTTTAAGAGTTAAACTGTCCTCTGTTCTCCCAGTCTTCACCTACCCTGCAATATTCTTTCCCAATATGTGAAGTAATGTAATTATTTTGTAATTTTTTCTTCCAATAATTTGCTTTTTATTCACTTCACATCCCAATTGCAGCCCTCTTTCCTTCTCTCTTTCGAGTAATACCCTTAAAAATCCCTCCTCCTCCATAGCCCCATCCCCTTTTTCTGAGAGAAATGGTGCCCCAGTTTCTTATCAGCCCATTCCAGGACATCTAGTCCCAGCAGACTAGGCACATCCTCTCCCACTGGGGCCTAACCAGGCAGCCCAGGTAGGGGGAGGGGATCCAAAGGCAGGGAACAGTGACCTAGACAGTTCTCCACTAGTTAGAGGACCCACATGAAAACCAATTTGCACATTTGTCACAAACGTGTAGGGGGTCTAGGTCCAGCCTCTGCATGCTCATGAGTTGGTGACCCAGGCTCTGTGAGCCCCATGGGCCCATGTTAATTGACTCTGTAGGTCTTCTTGTGGTGTCTTTGACCTCTCTGGCTTGCTCACTTTTATCCCTCACTCTTTTATAAGACTCACCAAGCACTGCCTGATGTTTGGTTATGGGTCTCTGCATTCACCCCTATATGTTGCTGAATGAAGCCTTTCGGGAGACAGCTTTGCTAAGTTCCTGTCTGTAAGCATAGCAGAGTATCATTAATAGTGTCAGGGGTTGGTTCTCTCCCATGGGATGAGTCTCAGGTTGAGGTAATCATTTGTTGGCTGTACTCTCAGTCTTTGCTCCATCTTTATTACTGAACATCTTGTAGGCAAGATAAATTGGGTTGTAGGTTTTGTGGGTAGACTGACATCCCCGCCCTCCTTCAAAAGTCCTACTTGACCACTTCAGTCTCTGTCTGCCCCTCTAGTAGAAATCTCAGCTACAGTCACCCCCATAGATAGGCTGAGAAGTAAATTAGGGAAACAAAGACCTCTACAATAGCCACAGATAATATAAAATATCGTGGTATAACTCTAACCAAGCAAGTCAAAGACCTGTGTGACAAGAATGCCAAGTCTCTGAAGAAAAAAAAAACTGAAAAAGATATCAGAAGATGGAAATAAATCTCCTATGATCATGGATATGTAGGATTAACATAATGAAAATGGCCATTTTACCAAAAGCAATCAACAGATTCAACGAAATTCCCATCATAATTCTAACACAGTTCTTTAGAGAACTTGAAAGAACAATTTTCAACTTCATATAATAAAAACCAAAAAAAACCAGTTAGATCAGGATATCTACATGTAGAAGAATGCAAATAGATCCATATTTATCACCCTTCACAAAACTCAAGTGCAAGCGGATCAAAGATTTCAACATAAACCCTGATACCCTAAAGTCAGTAGAAGAGATAGTGGAGAATAGCCTTGAACACATTGATATGAGAGTCAGCTTCCTGAATAAAACATCAATGGCTTAGCCTCTAAGATCAACAATTGATAAATGGGACCTCATGAAACTGAAAAGGTTTTGGAAGGCAAAGAAAATCATCAATAGGACAAAATGGTAATTTTTAAATGCCATTTAGCACTTATTAGGATATGATCTTATCAAAACTAGGGAGTGTGTGTGTTCACTGATGTCCTCTAAACACTTGAAATAGCACCCAATATGACTTACGTTCTATAAATATTTAGTACATGTTTACATTACTTTGGGGAATCCCAATATGAGCTCTATAGCCATTTTTAGCATTACTATATTGTTTATGACTGAAACTATAATTACATTCCTTGACTTTCCCCTAATTTTGAAATTAATGTTCTACAAAGTCTCACATACATTGCACCATGTTATTTATATAATGAACATTTTATGAGAACTGGATTATAGCTGAAGGAAATTTCTGAAACATGATGTAGCGTGATTTTTAAATTTACTCTATCTGCATAAGTGAATTTACAATTTTTTAAGCTAATAAGCAGCGTTTTTATTGAAAACATTTGCTTTGAAAGCTCTAAAACTGCTGTACAAAAGTCCTTTCCAAACACTATAATCCATCTCTCCTTTCGGTTTACATCTGAGAATTCCAGTTCATCACTTCCACTAAAGACTGCAGTCATTTGCTCCTAATTGGGCATCTTGTTCACTCCGTCTCAATTGCAGAGCAAAGCCGCCTGGAGCTCCTCATTACAGAGACAGAAGGCTGGCAATAATCATTGTCTGCAGCCTCCATTTCTGCCAGGAAAAGAGCTTGCCTTCACTGCCTACCTAATGGTGTTTTGAGTCCCTAATTGTCCTACATCAGAAGTCACCAAGTACTTTTGTGTTCTCCCAACAGAAAAACAAAAGCATTCACACAGTCACACATCTCTTCAGGGGAGGCTCCCTTAGACTGACAGAGGCAACCTGGTTCAGCAGCATCTCCGGAGACATCAAGAGGAAGCAGCTTAACAGTGTGTGTTGCTCTCCCTAGAGACAACCACTAGGGCTAACCTAATTTTCTTCTGCCTCCCATTCCTTGTCCCAAGTGTCCTTTCTCCTGCTCTCCCAATAGCTTTGGAGTTTGTGGTTTCACCTATGACCAGAAGGCAATGAATCCTTTTAAATTCTCATTTTTCCTACTTAAGAGACTGTAACAGAAAGTTCACATATTTAGGGAAGAGCATATTCCAGATAGACATGAGGTAGTTTATACCCACTTTTTAAATTGAATGCAATGAGAAAGACTCTATGCTCTTTACCTGGGTCCAGGGTAATTCTATAGAATTTTTCATTGTTGATGCTTCAGTATTATTTATTTAGTGATTTGTTATTGCATCAGGGACATATTAAATTTATGGACGATATTTGCTGTTAGTAATTAAGGTAGAATTAATATTCTCATTATTGAATATCACTTATATGCTACAGGTATGATAAACCATATGTTTAAATTTAATTTCTTTGGATATACATATGGATGTGCCTCAAGAGGTCAAATTCCCTGGAACTGGAGTTAGATGCAGCTTTGAACTGCCAAATGTGTATGCCGGATGCCGGGAGCTGAACTTGAGTCCTCTTCAAGAGCAGAAAATGTCTTATCCTCTGAGAATGTCTTCAGTCAATTTTTAAACTGTCTCCAATTTACGTCTTTATTTTCTGCCATGACCCCGACTGACTCCTTCTCTATCTCTAAATGATAATATGGCTGTTCCTCATTATTGTTGATGCCTAGTACGTGAGTGCTAACTGACTTGATTTAACTTTGGTTTTTGTATTTTTATTTTTCTCTCCTTGCACATTGCAAATTCAGCATTTTCTTATTTTACTCCCACCACAAATAATGAATAATTTGATTAGTTTCACCATTTTTTTTTCAATTGAATAAGTTTTTGCCCTAAGTTAGCCAAGTAGGAGCAAAGACTCCAAGCCAAGGAACACAGCGACAATTATAATGTGTTATAGGTGGAAGCAGAGTGGATACATGCATATTAGGACATGAAATAACTCCACTAACAAAGCAAATAGTCTCCAAGGACCAGAGTCAGCAGACAATGAAGGGAAAGACCTAGAAAGAAATGGGGGTGGGGCTAAATTTATAAGATAAATGAAATGGGTTTCCTTGCCTGTGTGTGGGAAAATTGTCTTAATGTACTCAAGTAACCACACAAGAAGGCACCCAGTGCCCAGGACTTCTGGGGAAAGGCATCTCTGTGCTGACACATTGTTGTTTATGGAGCTTTCAGCTTCCAAATGAAGGGCTCATTATCCCTGGAGAAAAAGTAATTTGAGCATCATTATCTTTTTTTTCCCCCCTCTCTTTAAAAATGCCCTTTCACATTCTCTGTTGCTTAATCTCTTTTGCTCTCTGCCTCAAGAAAAATTGAGAAGGAAACAGGAATGATTCTGGTTTAATTCAAATAGAATTCATTATTTCTTCTAGTTTTAGTTATATACCGTAAAAGAAAATAAAATTTCCCATTTCCTATGTGGTACTGGGAATGGTCCGATAAAGGGTCAAGGCTATAAAATAATGTACAGTGAGATCATAATGTCAAAGCGAATGAGGACTGTTTTATAAAAATTTAAATCTATTTACTTTTATATCTTTTCATAAAGGATCTTACTATAACAAGTTCAATAACAAGTATAAATGAATCTATTTTAGTTAGTTAGTTAGTTAGTGTTTCAATTAGTACATATTCATGATACCTGGGTATGGATGTCTACAGAGTCCTGGAAAAGACTTTAGTTCTTACAGAACTGCATTTATAAGTGGATATATGCCGCCTGACATGGGTAATGGGAACCCAACCTAGGTCCTCTGTATGAGCAATAAATACTCTTAACCACTGAACCTTCTCTCCACCCTTACTTTTGATGCAGAATAACTTATTAAGTGCTTTGGAAAATGTATTTTAGATCATAGTTATTATAGACAGAATAAGTGAAAAGATGCAATAAACAAGAAAAATAAACTCTACAGATGGCCAGTTGAATACCAGTAGAGAGGGTTTAATATGTTGTTTGTTTGATGGGGTACATATTAAATCACCCTTTATACTCACTATTTAACTTTTTAAACTTGTACCACGATTTTGTATCAGTCAATAAATACATATATCATACATTTGTTCTATATTTGATTAATTTTAGTTTCAAAGGGTCTTGTAGATTTGCTACATTTTTGCCCTTGTTTGGGTTTTCTGGATAAATTAGAAACGTATAAATACTTTCACTATTTAACTTCTAAAAGAAGCTCTTTCTCTCTCACCATAACTTCCTTATCTTCAGCTACAACTGATATAGAGTAACTTTTTTTCTCAATCTGAGAAAAAAACGAACAAATATTATGTTTATAAGAGAACTCAGTGATGGGGGATAGTTTGAGGCCCCACCAAGGCATATGGACTAGGAATAGCGTAATGTTCTTTTGGGGTAACTGTGTCTACTCTTGACTGCAAATCTATATATCTTCCTTTAGTTCTCACCCAAATCTTTATTTCTTTTCCTTCTTTGTGTTTATTATAGAATCCCATTCTCAATACTAGTCCATACTCCCAGTTCCAGTAGCAAACATCATGCAGGGAGCTTGGATAGAGATGTTTCAAAAAGTCCCTGGCAATACACCAAGATTATCCAGTACAAGATCACCAGGGAGAGGCTTCTTCCATGAAAAAGAGATGTGCATAGGAAAAAAAATGAACTTTTGAGAGGACTATAAGGATATCCATGTATTTATACCTTCCCCATCATCAGTGCCCTCTGAACTTCATGAGCTATGGTTTGTTTTGCTTCCAATTTAAATATAATTTACTGACTGCCATTTAAAGTTGTTTTTGTAAATACATAGGCTATAAAACTAGTTAGGGCAAAAGTCAGATGAGATAAACTGAGATTAGAAGCTGGAAAATTTTGTTCTGGACAAGTTTTATATGAAATGGATAAAGGTGAATATATTTATTTCTGCTGCTGCCAACCCAGGTCCTTCCTCTAAATACCACATTTTTCTTTGTTTTCTCCTTTGCTGCTCTCTCAGCTTTGAGTGTTGAAATTACATATCATTATAATAGTATGTATTGAAGGCTAGAGAATATTTTAAAAACACAGAAAGTAGATGTGATGAAAAAAACTTAAAAGAGCTATTTATAGTTTTCTAACCAATCAAGCAGTATGTCTCTGGTACTTCTCACCCGATGCATTAGGATTTGGAGTTTGCTAAAGTCTCTGCAGAGGACTTTTTTTTTCTTTTTTTTTAATTTATTTTTTTATTTTTTCTTAAATCATAATTAATTCACACAGGAGTTATAAACACAGAAAGGCAGGATGTGGGGAAGGGAATGACACTGGAGTGTGGGTGTTCAGGGGAATACAGATATCTTCAGAACCGGGTATCGGCTAGGTGAAGGTTCAGGGGACAATTCACTATGACTCTGCCTATGACTCGCTTGTCCTTATCTACATTGGTATTGTCTGCCAAGGCTACCTATTTACAAGGTCTATGACTACTCAGGCTTATAAATTTCCATAAAAGCTGCCTGTTTACATTAGCTTATAGCCATCTGTTTCAATGTTTTTCCACTGAGACCCAAGACTTGGTGTTTGTATACATGTATGACAGGCCTATTGCTGATTTTAGGCCTATAGCTGATTTTAGGCCTACAGTGTGTAAGCAGGGCTGCCTCTGACATCTCCTCCCTTCTCTAAGTATAGAAGGGCTGTGACAATTCTAAACTTGCGAAGGTGGGGATAGAGGCCTGACCCCAAGTATTTGAAGGGGACCTTGTAATGGCTCCAGTCCCCCTGTCGTTGTTCAGTGAGGCATGAGGACCATACCCGTCCCGATGTCTTTTTCCTGGAGAGGGGATACTTTTGACATCAACCCCTATCTGCAGAGGACTTTTACTGCCCAGACTCTGAACACTTTCATTGAACTCACATTCAGGTGATTTCTTTCTTTTTTCTTTTTAAAAATTCATCCTTCATCTCTATTGCTCCCCCTCCTGGCCCCTGCTAATGCAGTCCTCCTTCCCATCCTCTATCCCCTTCCCCTTGAGAAGGTGGAAGATTCTCAGGTATCTCTATACCCTGGCACATCAAGTCTTTGCAGGGCAACGTGCATTCTCTCTCATGGAGGCCAATCAAGGCAGCCCAATTAGGGGAGCGTATTCCACAGACAAGCAACAGCTTTAGGGATACCCCCCCCATTCCAGTTGTTGGGGGATCCTCACATCTGCTACACATGTGCAGGGGCCCTAGGTCTAGCCCATGTTTGCTCTTTGGTTGGTGGTTCAGATTCTGACAGCCCTCAAGTGTTCAGGTTATTTGACTCTGTCTTCCTGTGGAGTTCCTATCCCCTTTGAGGCCCTCGATTCTTCCCTCAGCTTTTCTTTAAGGGTCCCCAAGCTTGATCCAGTGTTTAGCTGTGGTTCTCTGTATCTGTTTTAGTCAACTGTTGTGTGGAACTTCTCTTGGCTCCTGTCTGCAAGCATAATAGAGTATGAATAGTGTCAGGGATTAGTGATTGCCCATGAGATGTGTCTCAACCAGTCATTGGTTGGCCATTCCCTCAGTCTCTGCTCCATCCCCCAGTCCCCATCTTCACCCTGCCCCTGTATTTCTTGAAGACAGGATTAATTTTGAGTTGAAATTTGTGGGTGGGTTGAGGTTCTATCTCTGCAATGGGATCGCTGCCTCTCTACAGGAGGTAGCTTCTTTAGGTTACATATTCCCACTGCTGTGAGTCTCATCTAAGGTCACCCCCAGTGACTCCTGTGCAGCCTCCCCTCTCAAGTCTCTGGCATGTCCTTGAGATGCTCTCTTATGCCTCCCACACCTCCACCTGCAAATTTCCATTCATTCTCATGGCCCACTGGCCCTCTCTCCTGTCTCTCCCCATACCAAGTCAAATTTTAACTTGAGATTAGTTTCTCTTTAGTGATTTTAGTCTTCAGCCTGAATATATGGTCTTTCTCATCTACTCTCAGCATTCTTCAGTACTTCTGTCCTTCTTGCAGTAGAATCATCTGCTTTTTATCTTTCTGTTGGAAGGATCACACATACTATCTGGATTCCAACCGTGCACACTGTGTCTCCCATTAAGACCGTTTATTTCTCCCGCAGGAAGACAGAAGGTACTTAAACTTCAGGCAGTAAACTTATCTTGCAATACTTCTAATGTACCTCTATTCTGTTATACTATGATTTATATTCAACTCAATTTGTCATCCTCTAGGTTAGTCAGGCTCAACAGGCCTCTGTTCTCATCTTGGTATGTGCCAAAAGTAAAACTAGGTGTCTTTCCCTGCAATAGTCAGCTACCTATATCTAGAGCGAAATATCTGAGGAAATTAATTCCCACAGAGGAATTGAAGGCTGTCTTTGGCTTAGCTATGGAGGATCCAGTCCAGTAGCTGGCAATCCCACTGCTCTGAGTCTCCAGTGGCATTCCAGATGGGTGGCAATTAGAAAAACATAGCAGAACAACTGGAAAGCGACTTATATAAAATGCTAAAAGTCTCACTGGGTGCTTGCTTTGTACACATGACTTCATGGGTCAGTCCCTAACACTGTAAAAGGAAGATAAGAAAGGAAAGGGGAAAAAGACAAAGAAAAATGAGCAGGTATGCTGAAGCCTCTAAAAATCCCCTTCAAGGCTATACTCCAAATGGTTTCCCCAAGGCTTCACATCCTAAAGGTGTCATTACTTAATAGTGGTAGCCAGGGACCAAAACTCTAGGATACGGACTTGGGGAGACAGTCTACATCCAGGCTACACTACTGACATCATAGCCTGTTTTTGTATAAGGACACAAGTCAATTAGTAGGTTGCTTGGTTAACAGCAAGACTTGAACAGTGCTCCCTCTTCAAATGCTTCAAGTTTTTGCTATAATGTTTCTGTCTAGGACTTATCTCTGACCCTCAGGCAGTACTTGGGTTATCTGTTGCCTCCTTTCTAGCTATTATCCATATCTCCATCTCTTTCTCCTTTCCTGTTCAGGGCATTTTAACTTGATTTATTATAAACATATTCCCAGAAAACAACCCTTCAGTTACCGTTACTTGGAAATGACAAAGAATTATGTATATGATATATAATACATGGCTTTCAGAAATATTACTTATTATTAAATAAGTACAAAACCCTGGGCATTTTTATTTTACTTTATTTAAATACTCTTTACTTGATATTTAAGACCTTTTTACACTAAGAATTATAATAATTTATTCTAAATCAATTTGTTTTATGCAAAATTTCCTTTGTTCCTTTTGTTTTTATTGTGATTTACAGAAGTAGAACTAAACCCTTCAGAAGGAAAAAAACATACAGAAATGTTTTTACCTACAGTAGGTTGCATGAAAGAATCATTTCACCAAACCTAAACATATAGGGGTATGTATATTATGATCTTTCCAAAAGGTGTTTCCTGATAAATTCAAAGGTACTTCAATTTTCATATCTGGTATCACATAATTGTTTACAGGTTGAACTTCTGGGTCAGTCACTTTTACAATTGTGCAGTTGTGCTCTGAATAAATCATGAAGTATTTAGTCATGCTGTGATAATGGACTAACCACAGGAAAATCAGTGGCTTGACACACAACCATTTATTTCTCAATTATGTGAAGCTGTTTGGGGTCCAGCTACTCTCTTGGGCATTTTCTCTGCAACAGGAGCACAGAACTGGCTGTCCCCAACTTGCAACTCTGTCACCTGGAATCTATGACTTCCAGAAGTGCTGAGTCAGGAGAAGACCCTGTCCCATGCCAATTTTTTGTTTTTACAAGTTCAGCATATGATATGGTTCACATGTGTATGCAGATGGATGCACACAGGCCTCCGTTGTGGTGGCCAGAGGAGGATTTTAGCATCCTTCTAGGTCAGTCTTCACCTTGTTCCTTTGGGTCTCTCACTAAGCCTGAAAGCAGGACGACAGCCAGAGAGCTGTAGTGGCAACCCTACTTTGCATCCCACTCAGCACTGGGACTGCAGGTCACACCACCACACCCAATTTTTTACATGAGTACTGGGGATTAGAACTCAGATCTTCCAGCAAGTGCAGCAAGAAGGACTCTTAACCTACTAAGCTATCTACTCAGCTCTAAGGATTTTTTTCTTTTAAAGCTTGCTGTTTGCCTTCTGTTACTCTATTTTGAATTTGCAGAGGGAGCTTTTCTGTCACAAGTGCTGAAAATACCTAGAAGAAAACCAAGGTGTCATTCTATTATTTGCACAAAAGTAAGAGCAAATGCTTGTCAGTTTTTAAGTGATTTTTTTTCTCTAAAGAAACCTGTTTCGGATTAGACCTCAGGAGGGAGTAGGATCTAATTAGGAGCTGCTAACTTTGGTATCATGCAGGGAAGGGGGAAAGGGCAGACACAGAACAGCATTAGACCTAACTGTTTACTTGAAAACAGGCTGCTTGCATTGAAAATCCAAAGTCCAGGTGCTTGGCTCTTCTGCTATTTCTAGAAGTTTCCTTGCTTTCATTATGGTTAAAATTTCCCCAGAAGATCATTTGGATTCTGTCTTCTTGGAAGAAGATCACCCACACAAATGAATTAAAATACAAGCTAAATTCAGCTTTGTTCAAATGTGCCTCCACCTAGCATCTCACCCCTTCTCCCCATCCCGCATCCCACCCACAACCCCAGGAAGAACGGAGGACAACATGACTCTATTCCTGCAGAAAGCTGGAAAGGTACTGGCTCTTTATTCTCTTGACATCATAACCAACTAGTACTTGTCTGAGGCTTCCATTTTGACCAGAAAACTCACTGCAACTCCTCACAAGCCCTGGGTCTCTGACCTGTTCCAAATAAAGCAAGGGATTCGCCACCAACATTGTTCTTGCTCTGGTCCCCAGATAATCCTCTCAGTGACACTGATTCCAGTGTTTCCTCCAGGGATCATGGGTGAACATGTCTTCTCCCTTTAAGAATTCTCTCCCCCACCCCCCCAAAAAAATCTTCCATGCCTCTTTCTTAAACAGTAATTTCAGCCTATCTACTTTGAGTTGTTTTGTTGAGGGTTTTTTCCTAGAACTTTAAAAATTAATTTGAATTTTAACTGAACTCTGCTCCTGAAATTGCTTCCCCGTGCCTTATGTAATCTTACCCTTCATTTCCATTACTTCTGTATTTTGGGATGCTACTGAGAGTAACAAGGATAAAATATGTCTAGAAAGTCTCCCAAGCTCATCACTGGCTTGATTTTGTTAAAGGATGGTATTTAAATGAGAAAATAAAAGTAAAATAAATTAAAAATTTCAACAATTCCTATGGGTTAGTACATGATTTTAAACAACAAAGTAATTGGACTAGTATCAGAGTTGCCTTCTCTTAGTAGAAAGCTTAGGTAGGAAACCAGAAATCACACTAACAAATGTGTTTTAATAGCTCAGTATTCTAAAATCTGTTGTCCTTGAGACATGCTACAAGCGTTCCATTCATGGTATTAAAAACTTGCTTGATTGGAGTCAAGTGTGGTGGCACATGCCTGTAGCCCCTATACTTGTAAGACTGAGGCTGGAGGATAGCTACAAATTCAAAGCCAGTCTGGGCTCAACTAAATATCTGGATTATAAAGTATAGGCCAGCCAGAGGGGTCTTAAAAACAAACACGCACACACAATCAAATACATACACACTTGATGTCAGATGAGAATTAAGGGAGAATTTCAGAGATAATTAGCAATAAGAAGAATCCTTTCACTTAGTTTGTAACACTAAGACCTCTGCCTTGTAAAGTGAATTGTGGATAAGGACCGGTAAGCATGAATCATTTGGTACAAACTGCTTTTTCCCTAGGAGGCAGATAACACAGGAAGGACTTAACAGGTCAATAATAGCCACTGTGAGGAGCACAGTCCTAGACGGAGGGCTCACACAGAGAAACTCCTCATAGCACACTGAACAGACTGAGTAAATGACTTCTGTCAAATCCAGTCTAGGCATTTTACAAAGATCAAACTTAGGAAGCTCATTAAGATCTAGGATGCCAGTAAGAAGAGTAAGAATACGGAAGTTTGTAATGTTGCCAAATTCCTAAGCGTGTTTAGCTCCTTGGTGGCAGAGGGAAGAGAATTATGTTCACAAGCATATGGCCAAGGTTGATAAGATCTAATTATATGTTTGCAGCTGCTTTGAATCTGTAAATATCCTAAAGTTGGTCAACATTATTGACGCACGACAAAGGCAGTATAAATAAAGGAAATTGGTTACAATTTTGAAACAACAACAATAACAGTCTTTTTTGAAGGGAGGAAATTAGACGAAGTTTTCCAAGTGTGACTTAATAGGATAAAGATGAAAAGGACAGTCTTCTACATACACACACACACAGACACACACAGATACACACACAGATACACACACACTCAAACACAAGAGGTTCGTACCTTGTTAACAGGAGTATTGACAATAGTTTGAACCCTTGCAAATTTTCTTACTAAATTCATCAGCATTATTAAAGAACCAAGGAGGTCATTTAGACAATGTTTAAACAAAATTACAACCAATATTCAGTCGCATTTTGCACAGGGTCTGCAATGTTCTATACTAGGCCCTCTGCAAATCTTTTGGTTGTTAGCATGGTGGTTTTGTGGGACTCCTAACAGTGGGAGTAGATGTGTCTCTAGCTCTTGGGACTGTTCTCTTTCTTTTGGGGTGCCTTGTCCAGCCTTGATGTGAGAGCTTTTGCCTTGTCTTGTTGCATCTTGTTTTGTCCCATTTGGTTGTCTCTTGGAAGCCTGCTCTTTTCTTAAGGAAATAGAGGGAGAATGGATGGGGGAGGGGAGAAGAGGGCAGCTGGATGGAGTGGAGAGAGGGAAGACTGTGCTTGGGATGTATTGTATGAGAGAAAAATTGATTTTCAAGAAAGAAAGGAGAGAGAGAGAGAGAGAAAGAAAAAAGAAAGAAAGAAAGGTAAGAAGGAAGGGAGGAAGAGAAAATGTAGGATTCAGACAGTACACCCAATGAAAAGACTGTGTGAAGCTGAGCATACAAAAATGGTAGTTCCATGCCTGGGATTATCAAATTGGCAAAGAATGTCTACTGACAATAAGACCACTGTGCTATGTAAGCTTATCCACTGTAGAAAACCAGGAAAATCCCAATATAGAGGGGAAGAATATCTTTTGCCTAAGTTTTTGGTGCCTTTGATCCATGGTGATTAGGGGTGGGGCAGACCATTTCACAGCATGATGGGTAGGAAACAGAGTGTTCAACATTTTTGTCTTCCACACTTTGACTCCTCTGGGTCCTCAGCCTCCAGGAAAGGGGTTTCCACAACCAGAGTGGTCTTCTCTGATTATTAGTCCTCTGTAGAAATGCCCACACACATATCCCTGTCAAGTCTGGAAATAAATAAATAAATAAATAAATAAATAAATAAATAAATAAATAAATAAATCCCTCTGGACAAATAGCTAACAGTAGCGCCTAACAGCATACCAAAGCATGGTACAATACTCAGCTTTACCAGGCTTTCTCAGTATAGCTAGCATTTCTTACAGAATCCGTACTGGCGACTCCTCTAGGCTATTCTCACCCACCCTCTCCACTTCCCTTTCCCCAGCTTGTCATTCCTATATAACCCACTGGGAGCATAGCACAAAGATCCCTGTGCTCACAGATTTCCAGAGAAACCCAGGAAAATTGAACACTCAAGATTATCTTTCGAATTGAGAAAATGTTTAAAAAACCAAAACGACAACAATAAAAATCCTCATTCATTCATCCAGAAAGCTGAGAATCAGACCTCATTAATAGCTTGAAGATCGTGTTATCCACTGGGACAGGTCATATCAAACTACTACAACCAGGACTGGGAATGACTAGAAATCTAAACGGTCCTTATAGTTAGGGGTTCCCCAAGCTCCACAACCAGATCCAGAGGTAGCTAATAGCCCACATAACCTCTACACTATTTGTGTGATTGAGACTAGGCCAGAGCCTTCCCAGGGGTAGTCTATCTCTAGAACTCATCTCCTTGGAAGAAATAATGTGTACCTTGAATTGAGTTTCGATGTATTTATGTTTCCTTGGGCACTGGGGATTGGCTTCTGCCAGGAAATACAGTGACAATGAACTGCCAGTCATCAGACTCCTCAGTCTGAACCAAGTTGATGAAATCAATCAGAATAAAGTTGTTCTCATCACTTTGTGGTTTGCTTTCTTGCCTGGATAGTTGCAGGACGCCCCTTGTTAACCCAGCCATTTGGGCCCTGCTACCGCTTGGTTCTCTTTGTCTCTGTCTTTGTCTCTCTCTCTCTCTGTCTCCATCTCTCTGTCTGTCTCTGTCTCTGTCTCTCTCTGTCTCTCTCTCTCTGTCTCTCTCTCTTTCTCTGTGTGTGTCTCCCTCTCCTCTGTGTCTCTCTATATGTGTCTGTCTTCCTCTTTCTTTCTGAGTGTGTGTGTGCATGTGTGTTACTGTCTTTCTTTGTGTGTCCCTCTCTCTGACTCTGTCTCTCTCTGTCTCCCTCTTTCTGTTTGTCTCTTTGTGTCTGCCTCCCTCTTTCCTCTGTCTCTGTCTCTCTCTCTTCCCCCTCCTTCTTGTTGTTTTGCTCTCTCCCTCTTCTCCTCACTGCCCCTTCCACTATTCTAATGGCCTGGTTCAGACTACTGGCTATATTTAGTCTACTTTCTCTCCCTGCTTGGAATCTTCCAGATGCCTCTGGCTGTACTTTCTCATATCCACAATAAAAACCACACGTTGGAGCCATTTCCTTACTTTATCTATCTCATGAGAAACCCCTCTGGGTACAATACCCAGAGAGGACCTTGACTCATCTCAGGAGTGCTTCACAATGTATCAACTTGAAAAATCAAGACCTACTATTGTTCTCACAGAGTTACAAACAGGAAACAATGATTGTGGTTAAAGTAGGATTGTAAATGAGAACAGTTTGGGATATGGTAGTTGCTATTATTTAAATATTAAAAATACATTATAACAGATTAAATTTTAGTGTTTGGTAGCATAGAACCAGGACTTTTTACTTTTCCTCTTCTGTTATCTCATACCCAAATGTATTCACAGGTCTGCAATGTATTTTATTCAGCAAATAAATATACTAATAATATGTATCAAAATAACCACTATAAAAGTTTATTTAATGTCATATGCATACTTCTGCACGTATACACATGTCTCCTGTTTTAGTGGCAAGATAACAGAGTGCTATTTAATGTACAATTGAGAGGCATGGCTCTGACATTCAGAGTATTTTTCCTGGATAGTTTATAGGTTCCATGAATCAAAATGTGAGGCTTTTCCCAGTGTGGTGGTTAAAATAGGTTTGGCCCCTATAGACTCATGTATTTCAATGCTTGACCCTCAGGGAGAGGAACTATTAGGTAAATGTGGAGTAGGCCTTGTTGGAGTAGGTGTGGCCTTGTTGCAAGAAGTGTGTCACTGTGGGGGTGGGCTTTCTGGGCTCCTTGGTTCAAACTCCACTCAGTGCAACAGAGAGATCTTCCTCTTGGCTGCCTGCAAAATAGAGTCTTGTAGCTGCCTTAGGATCAAGAGGTAGAATTCTTGGCTCTTCTAACACCATGCCTGCCTAGATGCTGGATGGTGACCATGATGATACTGGACCGAGCCTCTGAAGCTGTAAGCCAGCCCACATTAAATATTTGCCTTTATAAGAGTTACTGTGGTCGTGGTGTCTGTTTATGGCAATGAAACCCCAAGACACCCAGGTTATATAGCACCTGATGCTAATTACCTCAACCTGGTTATCAAGGCAAATGTCTGGCACAGAGCAGACTGTTAATGTGATCAGAGTCATGGACAGTGATATAAACAGCAGATTCACTATGGGAATTCAGGAAAAGGAAACAACTTTAACAAGCCAGTAGCTGAATTTCAAATGTTTATTGTAGCAAATGCATCTCAAGCCCCTATAGTGACAACTGAATATCTTTGCAATGAGCTAGAATACAGTGAAGAGATACAACCCTGCTTCATTTAAGCCCTTGAGGGTAGAAATAATACCCCTCCCAACTTGCTCTCTCCATAGAACAAGGAAAGTCACACAAGTCTCACTTCCCTTCTATTAGAGTTTTAACTCTACCTGCAACAAAGCTGGCTCCCTGTCACTTTTTAGTGGCTATTCTTTTTTTTCTAATTTGATATTTTATGTATTAACATTTCAAATGTTATCCTCTTTCCTTATTTGCCCTCTGCAAACCCACTATCCCATCCCCCCTCACTGCTTCTATGAGGGTGCTCCCCTTCCCACCTACCCACTCCCTTCTCACCACCCTAGCATTCCCCTACACTGGGACATCAAACCTCCACAGGACCAAGGGGCTCCCCTCCCTTTGATTCCAGGTAAGGCCATCCTCTGCTACATATGCAACTAGAGCCATGGGTCCCTCCATGTGTACTCTTTTGTTGGTGGTATAGTCCCTGAGAACTCTGGGGGATCTGTTTAGTTGATATTGTTGTTCTTCCTATGGGGTTGTAAATCCCTTCAGCTCCTTCAGTCCTTCCCCTAACTCTTCCATTGGGGACCCCTTGCTCAGTTGACGGTTGTCTGCGAGCATTGCATCTGTATTGGTCAGTCTGTCCAAGAGGCATTCCTAGTGGTAGGGCTCTCTACTTGA
Source organism: Grammomys surdaster (assembly GCF_004785775.1). Taxonomy (NCBI): domain Eukaryota; kingdom Metazoa; phylum Chordata; class Mammalia; order Rodentia; family Muridae; genus Grammomys; species Grammomys surdaster. The sequence goes on from NW_021621692.1 coordinate 4,027,521, forward strand.
AGTCTCTATTGCCTCAGCAAAGAGTATGGCCTTTGTGCCTTCCTGGAGACACCAATGGCAGTGGACTCTCTTCTTTCATGCAGCAAATACATTTTAATATACTCGTTCAGATTTTTTGATCCCCTTTTTTCCCTACCAGACCAGTGCTTCTCCCTGTATCTGATTTACATTTGACTCCCAGTGTTCCAAATCTGTGGACACAATTATTTCAGGTGTATTTGCTGAAATGTTTATCTGGAATTCTTAGCAGGATGCTTCTAGGCTAATGAGTCATAATTTGTCTAGTCTCGTATTCCATACATTTCACTGCATATCCCTCAAAACAGTCACATGTCCCATGTGCGTTCTTCTGCATCAACGGACTGCATATCAGCCAAATCATGATGCGATTTTGTTGAATAATATTTTCATCACAGGCTAGGACTTGTATTTACCGCTTAGGGCTGATACGAAACCTATCTATAATTATCAGAGGCAATGGAGGAGGAAGGCAGACATGACCTTACAAGGATGCTTCTTTGAGAGGAAATCTTCACAGGGTCTCCATGTAAGGACAGGCTGCTCCTGTCTGTAAAAAGGGAGAAGACTGCTTTAAATGCCTGGGAGAGTTTAAGAGAATATGGGGGTTCATGACTCACTTTTACAATCAAATGTGCTCATCCCAGGATGTTAGCCCTGCTTTTCTCCACCTGACCTTAGCTCGGAGGAGTTGATGTGTTCGTGGCTTTTGTCTACTTACTGTATTGTTCTTTATGATTAAGTGCTGGAGCTAAGTTTATTTATTTATTATTTCTTAAAAGGGCAGTTTTCCCTAAAGCTGTGATTGTCTTCATAGTGTTGAGGACCATTAATTAGTTCCATTCTTTGTGCTGGCTGCATTGTGTTCTCTTACTATGAACCTTATATTTCTTATCATCTTCTACTCATTATCATGTATAAACATGCCAGTGTTCATGGTTATGATCAACAGAATAAGAAATCTTGAAGAGATACAAACATCCATAGTTGTGGATTTTCTCATCACTGTAACAAAATACCTGACAAAAATCACTTTACAAAAAAGGTCAGGTTATACTATGAAAGAGAAGACAAGGAAATGTTGGTAGCAGGAGCTCATAGCATTGTTTACTTCTCTATTGGAGGATCAGAAGGCTGAATATTCTGCCTGAAACCAGAAACTGATATTCCCTTCAATACTCACTGCTAGTGACTAACCTTTGCCATCTAGGTTCCAGTCTTAAAGATACTCTATCATTTCAACACCAGTTAGGGATCAAGTGTTGCAGCACACAGTCCCATGGGGAACACAACACTGAGAATGTAACATTCCCCAAGGAAGGACTTGTCTGGTGTGATTAAAACCAAAAAATTTGCGACGATTTAGAGATAAGCCTGGAGCCTAACTTAATAGACAAGCATCCTGCAGATGTGATCACTGAGCGATACGATGAAGAATCCAAACGGTCAGAGAAGATTGTCATGGCTCTGCTGACTGAGGAAAGGAACCATGACCCAAAGAATACAGGCAATTCCAGAAACTGAGACTGATGCTCGCTTTATAATCTCCAAGACAATTTGTCTTTTCCTTGTCCTAATTGAATACTCAATTAAGAAAACTCATCTTTACTCTAAGAAAGAAACACAGCCTTTCTGAGTCTTCGATTTTAGCTTAACAAGGTCCTTGTTGGACTTCTGATCTACAGAACCTTCACATGTTTGTGGTGTTTTCTACCTTCTTTGAAATTTTAGTTTAAGACATTAGAATTATGGTAAGTTACTATGCCAGGAATTATTCCATGATTATGCAGCCAACTTTAGGTGAGACTCAGTAAACAGTAATGGAAGGCCATGTGGAATGTTCTCTGTCGTTCCTTGTCAGAAGTTGGTGGTAATTACACTAAGTCAGGGTAGAAATTCCAGAATCTAATCATGAAGAAACTGTTTTCTGACCCCTGCCCTGACCCCTACCTCCCATTGCCTATGACCAGAAATCCTCAGCTATCTCCAAAATTGAACCAAGCACAAGGATTTCTGAAGTAAATCCATTTGGTGCATTCTGGAAGATGGAGTGAGACCATTAAGGTAATATAGGAATTCTATTTTTAAAGATTTTTTTTTACTGTGTGTTTAAGTGTATATCTTTGTGTGTGTGTGTGTGTGCCACATGTGTGCAGTGGCCATGGAGGGCAGGAAAGGGCATCAGATTCCCTGGTACTGGAGGTTCAGGAAGTTTGTGACCCACGTGATGTTGAGTGATGGGAACTTCTTTCAGTCTGCTGTGAGAACAGCAAGCACACTTAGCCATCTCTATAGCCCAAAAGATATACATATTTATACGTGTATGTATTCATTCTTTGAAATTTGAAATACAATATATTTTGATATTTTCATTCCCCATTCTGCCTCAATCCTTCTCCTAGATCTACTCCTAAACCTCTTCACTTCCTCTACTTCCTGTATTTTTATGTTTTTAAGACACTGTCTCATAATAGATGTCCTGATTCTCTGGGTCTTATAATCACTCCACTCTCTTTTTCGTGATGTTCCCTGAGTCTTAAGTATATGGGTTGCATCGTATTATTTTCTTCGTAAAGAATTAACTGCTGCACTTGCAGATTGAACAGATGTGAAGGGCACTTGGAGCGATGTAAAGTTTATGTCCACAGAAGTGGTTTGAATTGGGAGAGCTTCAGTAACTGAAGGTTGCTTGTTAATGGTAAGCATGGCAGATACAGAGATAAAAAGTGGAGAGGCAATTCAGTGGTGGAGTGTTTGCCTAGCATTTGAAAGCAGCTTGGTTCGATCTCCAAAACTGGGGTCGTGTGAGGTTGTTCTTTGTTAGCACAGAAAGGAAATAAGCAAATCTCAAGTTCCCCAAAGGGGTTAAAGTCATGGAAAACTTCATATTACGTATATACAGTCTTAAGATTTTCCTTGTCATTGCTTATGGCTTAAGTAAAAAGGAAATGTCAGTTCAGTCTCTCAGTAATGATGTAACTTCAGTGATGGCTGGATCTACCTGATTTATCAGAGGGTTCTCTTATTATTATTTTTAAATTATAAAATTAAAATATAATTATATCACTTTCCTTTTCCTTTCATTCCTCCAATCCTTATCATATTCAATATTCATTCCCCCAAATGATCTTTCTCATATTCATGGCATTTTATTATATATATTCCTAAACAATATATATATATATATATATATATATATATATATATATATATATACACACACATACCTATACATGTACATATATATGATTTAACAACTGAGTGCTCACTTGGTATTGAGTAACCAGTTAGGCACTTTTCCTTGCATCAGACTATTCCTACCACTCACAACAGTCCTTTGTAGTTATTTTGGAAGAGGAAGTGGATAAAAATGTAAATCTCAGAAGAACAGGACATCAGTTATCAGACTGTGACTCTTAGAAATGTCAGGGAAGCAACCCCAATGAAATCTCACTAACGCTGCCTGAACAGGACCTGAAGAAAGACAGCAGCAATAGACATATTAACATGGGTGGGGGAATCTCATGGATTCCCAATCTAGGAAAACAACTGTAGGTGTGTATCTTAGGGTTTACTGCTGTGAACAGACACCATGACCAAGACAAGTCTTATAAAGGACATTTAACTGGGGCTGGCTTACAGGTTCAGATGTTCAGTCCATTATCATCAAGGTGGGAGCATGGTAATGTCCAGGCAGGCATTGTGCAGGCAAAGGCTGAGAGTCCTCTACCTTCTTCTGAAGGCTGCTAGTGGAAGACTGACTTCGAGGCAACTAGAATGAGGGTCTTATAGCCCATACCCACATTGACACACCTCCTTCATCAGGGCCACACTTATTCCAACAAGGCCACACCTCCAAATAGTGCCAATCCCTGGGCTAAACATATACAAAACATCACATTGTATGTTTTAAATGTGGATTTGCTCTGTATTGTCTTCAATCAGACTATTTACATTAGGCAGCAGAAAATACATCACATCCATGCTAGAACTGCTTCCTGTGTTTTGTACAACCAAACAAGAAAGAAACTACCCCATCCTTAATAGTTCCCAGTTATTCATGCCAAATTTTCACTGATACCTTGAGTCACATGTCTATTGTTTGGTCAATCCATGAAGATAATGACATGTAATATCCTTTTTAAGAAGGTCTTGTTAAACTTTTTCTTAGTATAAGTCTAGGATTTGAGGAAGGCAAAGCCCAGTCCCATCTATTGCATGAAAACTGAAATGAAGCTAGTATCAAAAGCATGGAGGAGCAACTGAGAGCAGAAGACAAAACCAACACAACACACCCGCACACACATACACACACACACACAAACACACACAAAAACAAACACACAAAGGGTTATCTTCCCTCCATAGTGAAATAGAGATATTGCACGAAGAACACAAGAGTCAAGGGTCAAAAGTGTTTTAAATTTTTATAGATCTGGTAACATAGGACGTTAAGGGCATTTGAAGGATGGGAACTAAAACTAAGGGCCAATGAAATGGCTTTATATCTGATTGAATGTGAGTGGTACCTGAAAAAGTTAATTGTTCTCCTGTACTCAGATGACCTTACGTAGCTAAGAGCTGAAGCCTTGCATATATTTACCTGACTTTATTGGCTGACTAATGAGTTGGCTCGCAGTAAACAAAGAACAGAAAGGATAGGCTACAAGCACATTTGAGCACTCACTGTACTCTACTGACTTCACAGGCTTCGTCAAGGAACCAAGTTCCTGTGTGTTTTCTTGTAACAGAGCACCAGAAACAAGTTATCAATATGAGCATTTTTAATGTCATTTGAGATATTGCCAAGGAGGAAATCAAACACTTTAAAGGGAATAGAATGGTGGGTGCCTAACGCTTTGTCAGTGAGCATCAGAGAGTATCTCACTGGTAAGGTTTTATGGACAGGTAAGAGATAAAACACACGAAATAGAAATGAGTAGGTAAAGTTATAAACACGAGCATACTTCAAGCAGAGGACGAGTAAATCGAAGTGATATACACTCTATACTACTAAAGATATGTCACTGGTGATTTCTAATGAACATATGATGCATTGGAAAATTTATCATAGTTCATAGTATTTTCCCTAAGTTTGTAGGAATTAAAATTACTTCCAAATAGTTTCTGGACCATTGAGAACATTAGATCTGTGATCTGTGCTTTCGGATTGCTTAATAATTGGCAGCGGTTAGTTCTTTGAGCTAGAATCAACAATAAAATAAAGTATTAGCATTAACTTCAGTTGTTATAATATATTTTCATTTATTTTCAGTGTAGCTACATCTTTAATATTTAGGTAAAATATAAAATTCTAGAAACCAGAGTGATGATTGTGGTGCCGGTAGACTTTGTTTTAAAGCATACAAGGGAGTATGTATAATTTCATTTGAAATTATGACTGCAGGATAATTTTATAAAAAAAATATAAAGTACATAATTGTCTCATAAAAACATTCAGTGATGTTAAGCTTAAAAAATGAAAATGTAGCATGATAAATCAATAGAAAAAAAAAAGATTTGGGTACCAGATAAAATTTTCTCTGGGGAAATCAGTTCTTTGCTAATTTTAATTGATGTTATATAAAGACCAATAAAGATTAATATGTACGCTCTGCTCTTTCTGACTACATTGTATGTGAATCAGACAATATTCATATCTTCATCTCTCAAGGATGTGTTTTCGCAAATGTCTAAGCTCACACAGTTGAAAGGCACCCCCTGCCCTGCAGCTAACTTCATTTTCCTTCCACTAGTATATTTCCTTCCTAAGCACCCATGCAAAGGCAGAAGATGCCGTGGAAGACAATTAAATAAAGCAGCGAACCTATTTAAGAAAGGAAGCAACTTGTACCCTTGGACCTCAGAGACCTCATCTTTTCTTGACTATTGATTCAACATGTGTTCAATAATTATTTAATTACCCTTAATGAGCAGGGCTCATAATAACGTTCTCAGGGCTGGAAATAATTCCCAAAGAAAGCATACAGAGAACAGAAGTTCCACACACTACCAATAATTTATCCGTTTCTTCAATTTATCAATAGTACAATTGCTTTAAAAAGAGTGATTTCAGACAGTAAAGGATAATGATCACCATGCGCTTGTTAGTAGAACGGGGCTGTGGACAGGGTTGAGTCCTGAAGATCAAATTATATAGAAGAATTTTTTTTCCTAAATGGGAGAGAGACTTACAATGATTTTTAAAAGTGTGTCAAGGAATAATGAAATATTCTTTGGTAATCAGCATCTGTGAATACAGCTTAGGAGTTAGACATGAGAGGGAGGCATTAGAACCCTAACAATGAGGAAGAAGGCAGAGTCTTCTCTGACTGCAGCCAAACTATAGAAGCATATCAACGTGGACCAAGGGAAATGAGTGCCTGGAACTCACTGTCCACCACTATCAGTTCCTAGAGATTTCCCCCTAAAGATCAAGTTCTATGGAAGACAGAAGGCAATACTGTAGATAGAACTTCTATTTCCTCAAAGGAAGGGATGAGATGAAAGCTATACCCAGGCTGTGTGACTACATGGCCTGTGGCTTGGGCTGAGCCCAGAGCAGTCCTTCCTCTGTTCTAACTATCCCTAGGCCTAGGCCTAGAAGCTTCTAGACTCCATAAGATCTAATCTTCCAAGCTGACTGATTCAATATGGCTTGTGTTGGCTTCTGCTTGAATTAGTACTCTTGGCTTCATACTGACTGTGGAAATATGTTCTAATCTTCTGGCTCCTCATTCTCAGCCTCCTTTGTTCTCACCTGTCTCTCCTTTGTTCTCTCTACAATCTGTCTCTGTAAAACTACCACACACACACACACACACACCTTCTCTCTCCTCTCTTTATCTCTATTTTTATGTCTTCTCTTTATCTCTCTCTGTCTCTGTCTCTCTCTCTCTCTCTCTCTCTCTCTCTCTCTCTCTCTCTTCTTAAGAACCCTCTCTTTCCTGTTGTTCTGTAAATTAGGCTTATCCTATCTCTGACAAACTGCTAAATCTTTTTCTGATTTGTCACTTTGTCTTCCCCTCAATTGGACATTATCACTTTTAAACATGGCTGCTTCCTTCTACAAACTAACTTTACCCTACTGTTTGGGATCAAAGGTGTGTACTAAGGACTTCTTTGTATTCCAGCCAGAGGGATTAAAGGTGTATCATTCCAGCTGAATCACACAGACCTAGAAGATCTTTGCATGTGATTCCTTTCCAGAGCAGCCATGATGCTGGATTAAAATTCCTCTATACAGGAACACCCACCAAAGAAATTTACATGGGTTTGCTGTGTCATGCAAAAGAGAATCAGAGAAATGATAGTGACTAAGCCTGTAAGAGTAAATAATAGAACCTAAATAGAATCCTGCACATTTCCATTTTTATTTTCTTTGGAAATTCTGCATTTTCTTGTATTTTTAAAATATATTTGCAGACCTTTTGTAATTTGGCAAGTATTAAATTGGCAGAAACTTGAGAACATATATTTCATGATTCTGTGGGAAAATGGGGCTGATCTCGAGTTGCTTCGTCACACAATGTAGCTACAGAAAGTATGTACATTTCTAAGCATTTATCCTTAATCATATTCTCTAAATCATTAGTAGAGCCTGGAGCAACAGAAGAATAGGAGTCCACATACTGTATGTCAAACAAAAATTATATAACATGCTAACATACTGTTAAAATAAAACCTAGTCTGTCTTTTATTCTTGACAGAGATATCGTCACGATTACAAAATTGAAATGTATGTTCTATAGTTTGTCTTTTAACTGACTGAAAGCTGGTGAGAAATTAAAATTCCTCTATACAAGTGAATCACTTGTTAGTGGAATTCTGTTGATTGTATGTGTTTTAATAAATAATGAAGTAGAATATATACATGTAATTTATAAATATGCATATGTTTAAAATATACATATGTTTAAAATATGCATGTTATAAATATGCAAATAAAGCTGCATATGTTGTAATTTTTATTTTTATTAATTCTACTAAAAACAATGTATGTATATTATCAATAAACTTGCCTATATATAATATATTATTGATAAACATGAGATAAAGCCTCAAAATTGAACGTAAATGAAGCTAAAGTATACAAAACTAATTTTCAATTTCAATTAATGTATTTACTAATTAACAACAATTTCGATAATAAATCAGTATATTTTCAGCATAATAAATTTATCAGCTAATAAGATTTGAATACAAAATAAAAAATGTGTTTGATTAAAAATAATGCTTGATTTTACTTTTAAACTGTTTCTACTAAAATATTCAAAGATTTTCTTTTTAAGACATGTTCTTAGATTTTTATCATAGGAACTTACTATAGGCTCAAGCTGAGCCTAAAGTCTTGATAATACTCTTGCCTTGCTCTTCCAAGTGCTGGTTAACAGGCATAAGTCATTGTTTTCAACTCAAAGGTACTTACTCCAATTCAACGTTAAAATCCATGATATACATAAAGTACTTGCCTCACAGATGTGGCGCATGCTAATACTCCCATCACTGGAGAAGCAGACACAGTGGAGCTTGAGAGGCCCTGTGCTCTCAGATTAGTGCTGGGGAAACCAGGAATGTTAAACTTGCAGTGTAGTCTCTTCAAAGAAAGAGTTATCTAACTTGTTTTCCACCCAGAAGGCTAGAAATGGATGTGGCTTATACCCTCTTGATCACTGCACTATCTTTACAGCCAGACCACTTCTGGCTCCCCCAGACTCTTACTGTTTACTGGCAGAGATGGATTATAGCCTGGTGACTTTTGTAGCATCTGTGTGACTGAGACCACACCAGATCCATCCCAGATGCTAAGATATTGCAATTTATAGAACCCATATTTATGGAAAATGTCACATATAGTCATGCCTTAGGCTTTACTGTGCACATGGGATTGAATTAATTATCATCAGGAATTTTTTTTTTCCAAATTGTGCTGTACTTAAATAGGTCAAAGCTAAATGGCCCTGTATCACTTTCTCAAAGTCTGAACCAGCACCAGCTACTGAGTCATGTTCGGCTAGATTTTCTTCTTGCCTCACAGGGATTGACTCTCTGCTTGCCTTGGCAGTTGGCAGTCACAGAGACATCGTCCTCATCCCCCCCAACACACACACACACACACACACACACACACACACACGCACACACACACATGTCAAAGTTCAAATTATGGAAAGCACGTATCCTAATTGAAACTTGTTTTAACAAATATATTTTAATACACATATTTGAAAATTTAAACTTTATAAAGTTTATTTTATAAAACCGTTGGGAATGCATTTATTTCACAAGCCTTTGGGAACTTGGCATTCTATGTCTACTCATTTGAGAGTGGAAAAGGTGAAAATCTGATTCTTCTGACATATACATGGCCTTGGGCTCAGTCTCCAGCACTGGATATAAAAAGAAAAATATTAAGCTTAATACTTGTCATTGCTAGATTTTGATGCTTGAAAATTCAGAGTTTATCCTGAGAGCTGGAGAGCTGGCCCTGCCCCTCATGGCTACAGCACTAGGGAGAGCAGGCCTGTACCTTGCCTAGCCAGCACACCAGACCTAACTCCAGTAGCAGGGGAACAAGTGAGCCATCCCTGAGGACATGAACATGGAGAACTGGCTCTGCCTCTTACTTGTCTATCATGATGTGGTGTGGGTGTAGGGGAGATTCCCTACCCAGGACCCTTAGCCCCTTGTGATAGTTAGAAGAGCTGGGCCTGGGGTCCTGGGAGTCAAAGAGCTGTCCCCATCCCATTTTGAATGTAGCACTTGGGGGAGCTGACCCTGTGTCTTGCCTGAGTATCACAGTAGAGCTGGCTTTGATGGCCAAGGGTATGAGAGCAGGAGAGCTGTCACTTGCTGGCTATCGCATTGGATGAGCTAGCTGGGTCAGCACTGAAGAGCTTATCCTGGTTTTGTGGATAACGGGAAGGTTGGCAAGCTGACTAAACCATCTACTACCCAGACCTAGATCCAAGGCTCTGAGTTGGCCCACCCTAACGTCTACATCATCTATGAACTGCAGTCGTATCTGAAAGGGCTGGCTCTGTAGATCCAAAGCTCCATGATCTTCATCACACAGAGGAACAGCAGGATGTTAGAGAGGTATCGAGGATGCGGTATAACAGAAGCCGGAGGCCTTGACTCAGATCAATGACTCATTGCAATGAACATTTGCAAGTAAAGATGTGTAGAAAACCGGGTATGCTGAGGAACACTCTGTGACACAGTACAGTTTCCACAACGAGATTTTCTTGTTTTGTTTTGCTTTGTTTACCTTTTTATTTTATTATTTTATTTGTTTTTATTTTTCTCTTTTGGAGGGAGGGGTGGGTTACAAGGCCGGAAGGTGAATAGAAACGGACAGGAAACGAATGGGATGGGGTACATGATGTAATATTCACAAGAAACAAAAAGAAAGTAAAAAAAAAATAGAAGTATAAAGTATCAATAAAATGCTGTATCTGTTAGGAATATGTATAAAGTCATGAATTGAGAAATCACAACTAAATAACCTTGCAACTCTTGATAAAAGTAGCAATTTTACCAAAAGCCCATGCTAGAGAACAAACATTTCTATCCCTCTTAGGAAGCGTCTTCACTAAGCACTTGAAGTCCTCTCCTCTCTCTGAAACACCATTGTGTCCCCAAAATATTGGATGTGGCCCAAGTCAAAAGTTCAGTGTGTGCAATTTGCTGGCGCTTCGCCTCAGTCAGGAGACACAGAGAGGGAAGGACCTGAAATGCGCTCTTGCTCTTCACTGGCCCAAGTGTGGAGGACTGAGGCAGGCGCTGTGCGGCAGAGAGCCAGCGTGTGGGAGAAGCTCCCACATGGTTCTCCACTGTATTCATTATCTGCTTGGAATCTGCTGGTTCCCCCCATGCACAACGCTCAAGTATGGATTCACTTAGAGGAAAAGTCATTTCTCCAAAGATGTGTATTCAAGTGCCTTTCTCTAGACACAGCCTTCTTCGCTCGCCCCCCCCCCCTCAACACACACACACATGCCTTTGCAGGGTGCTCACACCCTTTATTAGCATGTAAATGAAGATTTATCTGACAGAGCTGCTTAGCACTTGCTGTAAATCCTGTCAGGTAATTCTTACAATATTCAAAAGATGGCAGTTATGCAATGAATTTTCATCTTCAGCCTGTTGAGGTTTCAGTTCAGAGAATTATGCTCTTAAAGAGATATAAAGGTTCAGGGGGCACAGGGGATGAGACTGGAAAGATGGCTCAGGGGTTAAGAGCAGATTTTTGTTCTTGCAGAGGACTCAGAGTCAATCCCCAGTATCCACTTGATGGCTCACAGCAATCTATTACTCCAATTCCAGGGGATTTGACGTCCTTTTCTGAGTTCTTCAGGCCCCAATAATACACATTGTGCACATATATACAAACACACACACATACATAATACATACATACATACATACATACATACATACAGACAGGCAAAATACTCATACACATAAAATAAAATAAATCTTTTAACAAAATACATAAACAATAGTTTATAAGGAAACTACAGAATGTTTCTTTCAGTCAGAGGTAGCCACCCTAAATGAGGAGTCTGCATTTGAAAGGCAAAGAGATGGCTAATCTGTACAAAGCATCTTGTGGCTGGTACCAAAACTGCCTCCTCCGGGTTTAGTACTTACCCAAATTCACATGTTTAGAGGCACAAATAAAATCTTGTATCTCACAGTGTTTACCTTAGTTTCCTCTAAGGGAATAAGTTTCCCCTACTCTTTAAAAAAACAAAAAACAAAAAAACAAAAACAAACAAAAAAAACCTTTTATTCAGCTTATTTTTAATTGAAAAAAAGCTATAAAAAGTTCTGTAGATACCATATCATCATATTCTTTCCAGATAGAAACCTTTCATATTAAAAATAAATAAGTTCATTGATGTATATAGTATTCTTACAAATTGTAATTGTGGGTACTTCAGTTTTATCTGTTTTCTTCATGTTAAGGTAAATTTGAGTATTTAGTCTTGTATAAAAACTATGGTTCCTTATCCTTCCTCTGTAATTATAGAAAACAGATAGGTGAATTACTTTTAAAAGGAAAAGAAAAAATGAAAATCAGAGAACTCTACTATACTTTTACATAGAAATAAAGTAATCAGTTCTTAATCTACTCAAGGATTAAGTTAAATTGAACTTGCACACACGTAAACTTCAAAATCACATTTTCGGTTTTAGAGGGTAAGTTAGGAATTTGGAGTTGACCCATATTTTCTATTAAAAATTTACCCTTTCTTTGGTTTTGCTTCTTTTTTATGAAAAGAAAAATAAAGGAAAATAATATGAGTATGATATAAATTAGAATCTATAAATCTCTAAATCGTTCTGGTGATGGTGGCTCCAGCCGTAAATTACACTTATGAATGAAGACAACTTGGAACAAAAGTTCAGGCTTGTTTTATTACACAAAGTTCATGGCCAGTAGCTGTTTAAAGTTTCTCTGTTATGTAACAGATATGGAATAGAGGAGAGAAAAGAGTTAGTTGTAGGCATTTTCTTCAGACCAATCTTTCGTCCTAGATACCTGAGCATGCACAGATCACTCTTTCTGATAAAGTGCTGGGCTCTGCACTTCAACAAACACCATGTAGTACCATGTGAAGTAAAGGCTCTCTACCAGCAGCCAAATAAATATGTGAATCCAAGACACTAACATTTAGAAAAAGCCTGATTTTTAATCTAAAAAAAGTATTACTACCATTAGGATATGTTTGTATAATTTCCCATCTATTTTAATACCGTGAATGTTCCATTTCCAGTAGGTTTCAAAACTAATAACACACTAATCAAATTTGTTAAACATTTCTGATTTAATCTACTCAGCACTTTAGGAATGTCATATGCCTTAGACATGGTCACAGTCTTCAACATCTGCTGTTGAAAACATTTTTTAACGATTATCTTTGAGGTTTACTTTCTTCTATTATATTCTATATACCTATCTATTCATTAGTTCTAGTACCTATCTATTCATCTGTTCATTTACTGACCATCTACCACCTATCTATCTACACTGGCCAGTTTTATTTTAACATGTCACAAGCTAGAGACATTTGGGAAGAGGGAATCTTAAATGAGAAATGCTTCCATAAGATTGGCATGGGGAGCAAGTCTGTGTGATACTGACTGGAACAGTGATTCATATGGGAGGGTGCAGACCATTAGTGACAGTCTAATCCTGAGTAGATGATCCTGGGTTGTATAGGAAGGCATGTTGAGCAAGTCACGAAACACTGGGAAAATCTAAGACAAAATTCTTCTGGGGGAAGTTGGATGGAACCATGAATTTAAAGAGCAAAAACTTGTGTCTTCCTGTGGGACACAGATAAGCTGGTCCACAGGTGCTGGAGAGGTGGCACAGTGAGTAATAGTGTCTGCTTTACAATAATGAGAACTAGAGTCTGGATCCCCACACCCATATGCTAAGCCATATGCAAGATCCTTAGCTCAGTGCTAGGTGCCTTAGAGCAATAAAACTTGCAAACTTATTTTTTAAAAACAAGAGGAGTTAGTTCGTATTATGCTTCTATTATGGTGTTTATCAAATCACTTTGAAATTTATAGTGCACACCCAACAAACACAGCAATATCAGAAGTAAGAAGGCCTGGCTATGTATCCTCAAACTGGAGATCTCCCTGGATACACTTCCCAAGTTCTGAGTTTACAGATGCTTACCATCATGGTAGACTTATTTACATTCTATACATAATTATGAAAAGGTGGGGCTTAGGGTGCTCCTAGTATTTTTAGGTATCAGTATTTGTACCCCGGTAGACTATTTTCTCTGTTATTTTAGCTTGGGATGATAAACCAAACACCAACACATCAATTTCAGTGTATGAGTGTGGATTCATAGTTCTTTGCAATTATTTTAAAAGGGAATTAAGAAATTAGTTTAAGTAGTTGCTAGGAGCATCCAAAAGCTGTAGCTAGGCAGAGTTTGTGAGCTTCTGTCCTCTTTGAAATATTAGCCTCCTCTTTTATCATGCCCTCAATGGCAACTGTAACCCATCAGCTGCTAGTTTGAAGCATGTGGGCAGATGCCCATGAACACCGGAAGAGGCTCCGTTGGTATTTTATTGGCAATAACTCAAAGCTTATTAAAATCCAGATGGAGAGGGACCTGCAGCTCATTGAAGTTCATATGCCCGAATGGGCACCGTGCTGTTTAATCGCCTGCCTTTCAGTGGTAATTCACTTCTCTTGTCTTACTCTGACGTTTCTCCCAAGCCTCACGTAACCTTTCAGCCAATGAGCCCCCATATCATCTTTAAAATCTAATGCTCATTGGCAAAACACTTTAGGTTGACTTCTTTGTTGATATTTTAGTATTTTTGTATTGGTGTTAAATGAACATTGCAGCACGAAGAGGCAATTGGGTGACTCATTTATGAGTCTTTCTAATATAGCTATTAAATTAAAAATGTCTGGTTTCTAATTCAATAATATTTTCCTAAACACATTAAGCTTATTACATACACATGGCATGACATCCCTGCAGTTTGCCTCATTTATAAGAGTCTCCTGCCATTGCAAATCTTGCATTCATTAGCTGATACCTAGAACGTACCTCCTATTCGTTAGTTCAGCCAGTGATACTATTTGTGGTTTTAATAGTATGAAATCAAGCTAATTGTAAATAAAAACAAGCCATTTGCCCCAATGGCCAGGAACTGAGACCTCATAATTCTATACATAGCCATTGGCCTGATTATCCTCAGCTGCAGTTTACCCTCTGAGCTCAAACTGAAGTCTTATTTTCTGTCTTAAGTCTTTATAATAAGAGGGGTCTCCCTTTCTATCAATTGCTATGGCATTTAAAAGGTTTGAGCATTCATTGTACACTGAATTGTGTACTGCTCCAAATTGTTATCTGTTTTCGCCCAGCTTTGTCTTGTGTCCCCAACTCATAAAATTAAAAGGTCTTTGAAAGATCAAAGGCAGTGACCTGCACTTCTGTGGCCATGCTGGGCCTTGTGTTCCATATATTACAGCTACCACAGATGGCTCTTCACTCCTGTGATAACTCAGACAACAATGTGCTACAGTCTTTCCATTGTTTCTCTGGAACCATCTTATTGTCCCTTATGCTTTGTGTGATCTCTCTCTCTCTCTCTTTCTTTCTCTCTCTCTCTCTCTCTGCCCCCCCCCCGTCTCTCTCTTTTTCCTTTTCTTTTTTTTATAATTTATTTTTTCTCAAATCGTAATTCTTTCACACAGGGGTTATAAACACAGAAAGGCAGGATGTGGGGAAGGGAATGACACTGGAGTGTGGGTGTTTAGGGGGAATACAGATATCTTCAGAACCCGGTATAGACAGGGTGAAGGTTCAGGGAACAAGTCACTATGACTCTGCCCTATGACTCGCTTGTCCTTATCTAAGTCGGTATTGTCTGCCAAGGCTACCTATTTACAAGGTCTATGACTACTCAGGCTTGTAAATTTCCACAAAAGCTGCCTGTTTACATTAGCTTATAGCCATCTGTTTCAATGTTTTTCCACTGAGACCCAAGACTTGGTGTTAGTATGCATGTATGACAGGCCTATTGTTGATTTTAGGCCTACGGCTGATTTTAGGCCTTCAGTGTGTAAGCAGGGCTGCCCCAGACATCTCTTTCCTTCTCTAAGTATAGAAGGGCTGTGGCAATTCTAAACTTGCAAAGGCGGGGATAGAGGCCTGATCTCCAGTGTTTGAAGGGGACCTTGTAATGGCTCCAGTCCCCCTGTCGTCCAGTGAGGCATGAGGGCCATACCCATCCCAATGTCTTTTTCCTGGAGAGGGGATACTTTTGACATCAACATCTATGCAGTCAGGCTTGTCCCTCAGGGAACCCAGATAGATATTTTTATCTTTTATTTATATTCCCTTGTAGTGCTCAGCCTCGTAGCCTAAGCAAGAATTCAGATCGCCTGTCAGAGGGGGTTCTGGGTGGCCCCTCTCTGCTTGGTCTAGGGGCAGAAGTCCCCCCTTTTAGGTTGGGTGGAGATGGGTTTTGGGAACACCCTGTATAAAGTAACAACCTCATCTTGAGTCTCATGGTCCTCCATAGCTAACTTATGATAATGTATCTGAGTAGGTTTTGCTACCAAATTATTTATCTGTTGTATCACAGGGTTAGTCTGCCTATTTGAGGGCCAGGGACCAGCAGAAAAAATCAAAAAGAACCCAAATAATGGTCCCAAGATGGGAGGAAATAGGGTTGACAACCTTGGAGAAGCTGAAAACCAATTCTTGTACCAGCATTCATCTGTCTCTTTCCCTCTCTGATTTTTCTTAGGGCCTTCACTGACCTATTTCATGCTCTCTTTAACCCTCCTTGTCTTGTCTATGTAAAGGCAACCTTCTTCTTTAAGGGTTGTACACAGTCAAGAGCTGTACACAACCTTTTCTATTGTAATAGAATAAATCAAGTCCAATAAGGATCTTTGCGATTTTAGGAGGTCTCTTCAGACATCTAAATGAGGGATTTCTTCAGATTAGTGATGTCAATCTCTAGCTGTTTAATGCTCTTGTCAGTGGCCCTTCAAAGGTCTGAGTAGTATAAGTTCGGAGGCCAGCATCTGGATTAGAACTTCTAACAGCAGACATCACGGGTGATTCATTTTTACCTAGGATGCTGCCTGAGTTAAAGCTCCTGGGAGTCCCTCTTTCTCTCGGTTTTCTGGGGTTGAGTACAGAGCTGTGACCTATGCTCGGGCCCAGACTGGAAGTCCTCTCTCTCTCTTTCAACCTCTCAATCTCTCAATCTCTCTCTCTCTCTCTCTCTCTCTCTCTCTCTCTCTCTCTCTCTCTCTCTCTCTGAGTACAAGCACATTTGCAGATTGTTTTATATGATTATACATGAGATATTTGCATAACCCCAGAGGTATGACTATGTAGTGTACTCATCCCTCAGCCACAGACAGTGATGGGGCTTTGGTAGTTTCCCTATAATGTTTCTAACACATGGAACAAATATTATTTTCTCCACTATGAGGACTTGGTAAATATTTTTTTTAAAGATGGAGATGTAAATTATCTAGATTTGATCATTACACATTGCATGCATATATCAAATTATCTTATTATACTCCATAAGTATGCATCATATATGTAAAACAGTTTGTAAATGCTGAGAAGAAAATATACAGAAAGGAAAATTTTCAGTTGAATTTAAGTTTCACATCCCATTTCCATTCATTCTTAATATTATATTGACCAAGGATATTGTCTTAAGTCTTCAATGACTTCAATTCAAAGGAATATGGTACCTATAAAATTGTCATTCAAATATACTAAAGTGGCTTGCTTGATGTAAATGTCTTCGGCATATCTGACGAGAAACAAGAGCAAACTGGGCTTACAACAGACAAAGACGGGTAAGTCCTTATAAGAATCATTTATTTTACTAGTTTTGCATCTGTGTACTCAGAGAGTTATATGTAAGCAGCTAAGAAAACCAAGAGATGGGGAAGAAAATAATAAGACTCAACCATACTGACCACAACTTAAAAGTAATATCTGCAATTGTGTTGATAGGCTATAAAGTTTTATTTGTTTTGATTGTGGTACAAGATAACCTTGCAAGTTCTTTTTGTGTGTGGTTTTCCCCTGTGGAGTCATAGGAAGTGAGTAAGGGTGACTTGGGAGCATGAGATGGTATGTGTTCCCCTTTGTCTTGAAGCATGAGAAGAGGGTGTTTAACTATATTCGGGTGCATTCTGCATACCCAGAAAGCTAGATTTTACCTTTCTTGACCTAAACATCTCAGCTTTCTACAACATTAAACTGAACGTATGATTCCATCTGCCCATTCCCTTTGAGGACACTGATCTTGGTATATTAGTCTTTGTGTCCCCTCTGATAGGCACTTCGAGAGATAATACCGATTTCAATGTGGAACAGAACGCTAACATACAAAACGCAGAACAATTGTGAGACTTCATGAATTAGTAAAAGATAAACATTCTCTCCCACGTTGTTTTACTTATAATTTATTTACCAGAGAAACCAGATCTTTCATCTGCGTGTTTTCCCATATTGTCTGATTTTGTTGAATGTCCTTCAATGGTGATGTTGAACAAGTTTATATTTCCTGAATACTATGGGTTGTTTTCAGTTTAAAGGATTGATTGAGACTCTGATTGGCTAACTTTGGAAAGACTACTTCACAAAAGATGTGGTCATCCAATAGAGCAGGAGAGGCACATTTCTGGTTCCTCTTCATTCTAGACTGACTCCGTGGAAGCTCTCTAAAGATTATAAAGTTAGCAACGATCTTTTCTGGAACCTTTGAATACTTAACTGAACTCTCCTGGTTTAAAAGAAAATACCTCATCTAAGCTTATCTGTTTGAACACTTTGTTCCCAGTTTAGTATCACTGTTTTGACTGTTGATGAGCTTATAGTAAGAATAGGTTCACTTCCACTTGATAGAGGAAGTGAACCAGTAAGGGTATGGTCATGAGGGCTGTAAACTGGTTCCATTCCCCACCCAAACTCTCTCCCACTTGACCTCTAAACTCCCACCAGCATCTATTCCTTTTCTGTCGCAACGACAGTGTCCCCTTAAACTGGGAACCTTTCTTTTCTTAAATTGACTCTGTCATGTACTCTGTCAGAAGGATGAGAAAAGTTAAGTAATACATTTGGTCACAGACAATTTTTATTTGTAATTTTCTATGTTTGTGGACACTGATCTGAGACTTCGTATAGACATTTAATGGAGAGCATGTGCTCACATTTTTATAGTTATTCTCCTGGGGTGACATTGTTGCCTTATGTTTATTCTTTCTAAATACTGCTTACAAGTCACTCTGCTCACGCCAAGCTCCAAGGTAGTGTACGCTGCTCAGGAATCATTCTACACCTGGCCAGTCAATTTTGTTGACGTTGCTATTGTTTTGTTCTTTTTAAATTAGATGTCATGTTAAGCATGCATGTTTTCTCTTTTGGAATATCTGGTTTGTATATCCATTGTGACAAAGAAAGTTGAGCTATTCTTCTTACATGGACTTCAAATTTAGTGTCTTTTTTTGTTAATCATTTTTTTTTCTACAGTCTTACATACATTTTGGGTTTTCTCTTTTGTTTATTGTTCCTTAGAAAAATTCAAAAATGTTTATTTGCTTTTGTTTTTATTTATTTTCATTTGTGTGGATATTTTTGATCTTTACGTGTCTATATAAGTTTATGTGTGCAGGTGATAAGCCTGCCAAGAGAGGGTGTCACGTCTCTCAAAATTAGGGTTACAGGTGACTGTGAGCCATTTGTTCTACAGACAAAACCAGGATCCTCTGCAAAAGTGGCAAATGTGTAAGCTCAATTACTACTGAGCCATCTCTCTAGCCCTAATTTTTTTAAGATTCGTTATAAACAAGTCACTTATTTGGTATATACCTCCCGGGAGTTCAGGGAAATATAACTTAAATAGTATGTAAAGTCCAGATCTCATTTGTCAGTATTGAATATTATACAAAGCCTATGACTCACAGGCCAATTTCCATATAAAATGAAACCAAAAAACATTTTATTATAAAAATAATTTTTTAATCAATGTTACTCTTAACCAGAGGTCTGGCTTCTACATAAGGTAACATACCTCTACAGGATTGTGTGTGTGGTGGCTTCAATACAGGATCTCTCTGTAGGGAAGGGTTGTATACCTGGCACGGTGTCAGACATGGTAGCCTTGCTTGGTTAAAGAGCTATATTTCATAGCACTAACTGCAAGCACAGCAGATTCAGAAAACACACAGTACGTAGTCTAAGGATCTTTCAAAGCTGTTGTATTTCATGATAATTCTGGTAGTCGAGTGCTATAAGAGAATTCCATTAGAAGTACAAGGAAAAATGATATTTTTTTATGAAAACTGTTTTATTTTCATGAGATAAAATAAAATTCTACTGTGAGAAGCCTTCGATGCCTCTGTTAATTATGCACTATATACAGCAGGTCTGTGGGAAAGGGATGATGGCAATTAGACCCTTCAAACTGTGTCCTTGGGTAACAGAACAATTATACAAAATAATCCTGCTAGGTTCTAGTTGGTGTTAAACTCAGAGTGCCTGTGTATAGGATGCTAATGAACTTATCAACTTTATTTATGCATATAAAGATTGAAATAGAGATTGTCTTCCATGTCTTCAGATCTGGATGGCAGTTTTGGGTGCCCTCAGTGATGGGTTTTGGGTTTTAACTGAAGTTCCCCCTTTCCATTCCTCTTTAAGTTATCATTCTGACTTTTGTTCTATACTGAGTGCTGTCTCTTTAGGGACACAACCTTCTTTCCTCCCATGCACAAGCAGATTTAGTTCTCAGTAACAAGGCCTGTATTGCCACATTTTCCCTTGTTTGCAAGACTTTTGAAAAACTTACCTCGAAGGAAAGACTTTCCTTGTCACTACAGTCAATATGGTTGAGGAAAACAGCTCTCATGGATTCCTGAAGACAGTCAGCTAGGATATTTCTGTAACTTTTATCCCTAGAGTGTTGGAGCCCAATATTTCCTGCAGAAACATTGTAGAACAATGACTGTCCTCCCCCTTTGAGTATTCTAAGCCTTGAAAGTGTTTCTTCTTGCTATGACTATTTTCTGTGGAGGCAGATTATGTCTGTGATTCTATTTGGTCCTGTGCCTATGCCTAGCATCCTAAGTCCCTTCTCCTGCTACTGTTTCTTCTCTTTAGAGGAGCTCTTAGTAGAAGTGGAAAGAAGTCATAAACCACTTAATATAAAAATATAATGTAATATATGTCAATGGAAACAAATATGAGAGAGGGGGGAAAGATGGCTAGAAGGAGAAGAGAGGAGAGAGGTGCTTAGTTTTAAATGTGAAAAAGAAACAAAATAGAAGCTGGAAGGTGATCTTAGCTACAAGTTTTATTGTTTGGTAGAAACACTGTAATCCATGGAAGCTGAAATGTATGTGAGCCAGCTAAACTAGAGAGAGCACACAATTCAAAGTGTAAACTGAAAAATTAGCAATAGGAGAAATGCGAGAAGTTAACAGGATTCTATGAAAGTAAGTCTAAGAGAGGAGCAGATGGTGGGGCATACAGGAATTCATGTGCATGGACTCATCGGGCACACGAATGAAAGCTAAGTGGTTTTCCATGACATCAATTGAAAAGTAGAAAGAGAGGTCACCCTCCAGCCAGAGGAGAAAGACAGAGAGGCATGCTGGCTTATTTGAGAG
This sequence comes from Grammomys surdaster, assembly GCF_004785775.1. Taxonomy (NCBI): domain Eukaryota; kingdom Metazoa; phylum Chordata; class Mammalia; order Rodentia; family Muridae; genus Grammomys; species Grammomys surdaster. The sequence goes on from NW_021621692.1 coordinate 4,048,744, forward strand.
GCCATTTCAATTCATAGTAATGATGAGCTAGCCAGAGAAATTCAAGTAGAATTTATAATGGATTTCAACAGAAAATTGTAGGTCACATGCAGAGCATGTGGATATTATATAAGTTGGGCCTAATATTTGATAGAATTTTAATTAACTTTATTATACTGATAGGATCCAATATCTTGTCTGTCAATCCTTCATCTTTGAAGGCTGCCTTACAGTTATTTGCTGCTTAGAGATCCATTAGGAGATAGTTTAAATGTCAGATGCTGTGTCAATAGAATTCATTATCTTCGAGGAAAATACAACCAAACCAGTGGTGTAAGCCAGTAGCTGTGGTGATTATCTAAAGGAACAATGAAAGAGTCTTTTCTCTGGCTTAAAATCTTCCTGGCTAGTGGCTGGAGAGATGGCTCAGCGGTTAAGAGCACTGACTGTTCTTTCAGAGGTCCTGAGTTCAAATCCCAGCAACCACATGGTGGCTCACAACCATCTGTAATGAGATTGGATGCCCTCTTCTGGTGTGTCTGAAGACAGCTACAGTGTACTCATAAATAAAATAAATAAATCTTAAAAAAAAATCTTCCTGGCTCATTCTTTCTCATTTAAATTCAGTTTCAGAAATCTGCCCTTTAGAGGTAGATTGTTTTGTTCTAACCTGAGCCCCCC
>NW_021621692.1:4049503-4063983 GCF_004785775.1 Grammomys surdaster
CTCTCTCTCTCTCTCTCTCTCTCTCTCTCTCTGTCTGTCTCTATCTGCTTCTGTCTCTCTCTCGTTCTCTCTGTGATATCGAAATGGTGATGAGTGCCCAGATCTTGGGCAATCTACCATTGTATTCTGAAGATAAAAGATTTCAAAAGAGAGACCGAAAGAAACATCCAGGAGAAACTGAGAACTACTTTCCTGCAGTTCCCTCATCTCCATGACAGGAAGAAAGAGCTGGGAGCAAGCAATGTGTTGTTTGGATTGGATGTCCTTGTCTCTTTATGACTCCACAGTAGACACCACAGGTTGGACTCTGGCTGGCTACTCAGAGTAGTGAGTGATTCCTCAGAGTTCAGGCTACTGCCTTTTCATGGAGAGGTTAAAAAGGAGATGGAACTCAAGTTGGGGGAAGGAACAGAATTCTCTCTTGATCATCAACAGGTGAAGCCTAAAAATTTCACTGGAAACAGTCATGGCAGAAATAACAGCTGAGGGCCTGTTTGGGGGAAGCCAGCAAAGCAATTTCCATCTGGTGTCTGTTACACTGGTCTTTCTCCCCACCCCTCACCCCCGTGTAACTCGGGTATGAGCTGCAAACCCAGTTTATTTAGAAAATGCTATGTCTTGAGATACTAAAGCCTTTGTGAGCTACCTCTCTTCATTCCCCCTCATATGCTCTGCCTGTGCTTCATCTTACACTCAGAAGGAAAAAAGAGAGAACATCTTTAGTCATTCACTGTAGTACAAGGCTAGAATATCCAGACAGCACTGGCCTCTCTTGCCTTTAGGAAAAAGCATTAGCCAAAGGTGAATGGATTTATAGGAAAAAAGCCATCTGATTTTGAGGTCAGCCTATTGTGCCATGGTCATAGATATTTAATGAACTATATAGGATTTGTAAGATAAAGACAGTTAGCAGACTTGTCACTGCTATTTCAAAAGCAGTGAATGTATGTATATATAGTAGGGTAGAAGCAAGAGTTAGGATACCATTCCTGAAAAGCAGTTCATAATTTATTCCAGGAGGAACATTGTAGAGTTGAGAATTACATGATCCTTTGAAGATTTTTTGCATAAGAAGAATCTGGTTCCATAATGCAATATATGAAAATCACAGGTAAGCTTGCTGGAGTGGGGCTGATAGCATTTGACAAGGATTTAACATGAAAACAGTTAAAAAGTCTGGACCAACCTAAATACCCTTACTACACTACACTCTTCAGAGTGAGATAGAACCAAAGAAAACCAAACCAAACTTCATTTTCTCAGGTCAGTCAATAAGAGTGGAGTTAGCTCTTGGATATTTTTCTTCATCACTGAGGCAGAAAAACTTGTCATATATAAACAAGGGAAGTGGGATTTATTTTGGATCCTGGTATCAGAGAGTCGAGTCTATGATTGGATAGTTCCATTACCTTCAGCCTGCAGTCATATAGTAATGGGAATGTGTATTTATTTACGCAATAAGTTCCATTTACCTCATGAAAGACAGGAAAGGACCCAGGAGCTTGTATGATTTTATACTGTCACCTACTATCATCTCCTCTAGCTCCATTCAACATCCTCAGGTTTGTACCACCATGGAAAGTGATGCGGAAAGCTGGGGACCAAGTGTTTAAGTGTGAATCCATGGGAAACACTTCATATTCAAGTCATAACAGCACATTCTAAAACTGGCAATTTCCCACATCTATCTCAAAATAAAATCATGATTTTTGTTTATTTCTACAGGTCTCCAAAAATCTTAGCAGTGCTAACACGGTTAAAACGCTCAAATTGAAGCTTGTCTTGAAGTGTGACACTCCTCTGACACTCAACGCAAATTCTTCAATATGAGCCAGTTTGTACAATGTATCTCATTCCGGTGCGTAACTACATAATAACATTTCCATTTTATGAGGATGCACCAAAAAATGAGAGTGGAAATAAAATTAAGACTGGCATGTGATAGATGTAAATTCTGAGAAAGTACTAGATCCTTTAGCTCTGTATCTGGCATACTGGTCACATGGTGTAGTGTTAAACTTAAACAGACTTGGGTGGTCCTGTGCTGATGTTCAGGACTTTTATAGGCTACAACTGTTTCAAGTGGAATAATTTCTTAGCTCCTGGGAGTTTTCTCCACAGATATTTTATGTTGTTAGCATGACAAGCCTCCTCAAGAGCTACTGCAGCACAGGCTTTGCCTTTATAGTATCAAATATCAAAACACTACAGTATCCTGCTGGGACCCTGGCCTTCTCACATGGTAGGTGGACTCTCAGGATTTCTTTGTAAATATTAGTAGAAGACTCCAAGATACCACAATGGTTGCCTCAAGGAGTTCTAGAAAACAAACACCATGTGAATGGCATCAAGACACACTGACAGCTTGATCAGTAGTCAGGTCTCTGTGGATCCTGGCTCCTGTAGCTAGGGTTGCTGAATATAAAAAAGCATTTTTTCGGACATCAAGCCCTGTGTGAACAAGATACCTTTATAGTCCTCTCTTCTCAAGGGAAAGTCTTTCAAACCCACTTATACTTTTACGCTGCTGAATTTGTAGTGAGTAAGGTCTCACCAAATCCTGAGATGCCTGCAAGCATCTTGCTATTATGCAATACAATGTATTTTCTCCTGATTTTCACACACAGAAGGAATGACATTGAAAATCATGGTGTTAAGTGAAATAAATCGGATGCACATAGCTCTGTTTGAGTTTATTTTTCTCGTATGTAGAATAAAGAAAAAAATGAAAGAAATGTAAAAGAATGCTGCTTTGTGTTAGCCCACTAGTCTTTCCCTGAAACCTTATATTCATTAATCTCAAATGTATATAGACTTCTCTATATATATAGACAACTCTATATAGTCAAAAGGATGAATCTACAAAAATTCCACTCTGCTTTCTGCTCCAAGTCTCACTGAAAACCAGACTGAAAATAGCTAGCTGAACTATACTAAGGCCTGAATGCTCTCATCTATTTACATTTCCTTTGCCACATGCACAGGGTCTGCAAAGATCCAAGCAAAAAGGAGTCCTAGAACTAACACTGGAAGTGGATGCATGCCCCCACTCCTATCTAAGAAGTTATCTCTAGATGGAAATTATTTTCTAATGAACAAAAAAAAAGAGTTTTGTCCAGTGGAATCTCAAGGGGTATACAAACCACACTTAATGGACAAACTCCATGCCTAAAAGCAGATGGCCAAAGCAGAGCAAACTCAAATGGTATTTTTGAAGAATTTTGTCTCATGATTTCTCTGAACATTTTTTTTTTACCCTTTTCTATCTTTTATTTGGGGTCTTGTATTATAAGGAAGGCATGAGGGAGGGGAAACCCTGGCCCGAATATGTTCTATGAAAAATATTTTCAATTTATATAAAAGGAAGAAATCTCTGCCAAATTAATTAGTCCGTGACTTTTACAGTAAGCCTCCCACACAGGATGAAGACAGGAAAAAATAGGTAGACAAAAATCTTTGCCAGAACAAATGGCTTTCTACTATGATTCCAACAGATTCCTTCTCAGAGTGAGTATCTTGACAAGAGGGGCATGTGGAGGAGGAGGCTGCTCATGGAATGATGAACAGGAAGCAGAAAGAAAGGAAGAGATCAAGCATCAAGTATATTCTTCAAAATCAGGAAACCCTACCCACTCCTAGTGTTGCTTCCTCTAAAAAAACTTCACCTCTTGAAGACTCCACTCCCTCTCAAAATGGCAGAACTCTCTAGGAGCCAGTTCAAATTGCTTTTGTTTTCAAAACCAAAGTATTTATAGCTTAGCTTCATCTTCATCTTCTTTATTTGGAATTTTAAGCAGCAGGATAATAAAATCCTAACCAGATTATTGGCTGCACACAGGTTGAATTCACTTTGTCTACAAAACACAAATGAAGATACAATAGGGAATGACATAAAGCAACATTGTCACATTAGCAAGAGGTAAACGTCTCTGAAGAAATCAGACTGTGAAATGTATTCGCTTGTCTTGAAAGTGATTTCGATAAAAACCAATAGTGTTTTTGAAAAAGGAAAGGTGATTTGCTATCATTCTGAACAGGATTATCCCACCCTAAGAAGAATAGAGAGGGACTTCCCACTTTCATTCCCAACCACTAATGAATTTATACTCTTAGCAGCTCAAATTCAAGTCACCTCAATGGAGATTGTCAAACTAAGCTGTCACTCACATTGAGTCACTGGGAACAAAATAAATTCTTCTTGACTGATTCTCAATTGAAAGATTATCCTCTTTCTCTTGGGTAGGATGATAACACTGAGTTAGCCAAAGAAAGAATAATAGAGAAGATGAAAATGAAAAGCTATTCATTTTAAAAATGGATTGCATTGGTTCTTTGATAATTTCATACATGTATTTCGTCTATTCTGTTTAGTCTCATTCCTCACCCTCCTTTATTTCTCTCCTTCTTCTGCCATTCCCTCTCCTCTTAACAGGCCCCTTACCCATATCCACACTGTTTTACTTTGCGACTCACTAATACTAGCAGGACAGTCTATGTGACCATGGTTTTGAAACTGTCCTTTGTAACCTGATGGTCTCACCTACTGTGTGAATTCACAACTGAAGACAATGTCTGACCCTCTCCAAGAACTTAATGATAGCCAATAGTTTAGTAGAGAGAGAGAAAAGGTTTCATTAACTCCATCCCAGTCCATGAGTGACTATTGACAGCCCCTGTCTTGTTCAGGCCAACTGCAAGCAGTAGCAGCTGCTATGATATCATGTTTACAGAGGTTGCCATGCCCTGAAGATAGCATCTTCCATCTCCTCTCCCCAGGTCCCCATTCTTACATTCTTTCCACTCCCTCTTCTGCAATGTTCCTTGAATCTTAATGGGGGTGGTGTAAATGTTCCTTTTAGAGCTGACAATTCAACCTTCACTTAGTGTGAACATTTGTCAGTAGTTAGGAATACTCCAGAAGGTTATTTAGTGAGGTTAGGTGTCATAGAGAAACTCATTTTAGAAGATTCCTTTTGGGAAAAATGTTTATCATGCTTGTAATGGTGCCAGTTATAATCTGCTAAAGTTTTAAAAAAAAAGTCCTGAGAAGTGTTTGAGCCTAGTAGTGCTTTCTACATTTGGAAGTGAAGAACTTTGCTTCTGTAAGTTTACACTGTCCAAGAAATATTCAGAGATTTGCTAAGGTACATTCTATGTTTCCGTATGGTTCTGTTAGATCTGAGAGTTTGGTTTTCAGAAACTCCCAGAGGAGATTCACAACGCTCATCCAAGAATCACAACAGAGAGCCTTGTCAGAGAAGGCATTGGTTATACCTTCTTCTTCAGTGTTTGGATATAGACATAAGAAAGCTATTCAGAATAATCAGGAGCTTCCACATGCTATGTAGGAAAAGGTATTGGGGAATTTGTGTAGTATCCCAGAATAGAGTTGCACAGGAACTCAAAATGCGTTTGGGTATGTCTAAGCTTTCGCTATGGAATATGAAATGGGAGTCTCTCCATTTCTCACGCAGTGTGTTAAGAGTTCACAGAATTCAGTTTGGGATCTGGCTGTGACCAGATGAAGCTGAGGACACATATGTACCAGGGTAAGGAGCCAAATGATATATGAAATGCAAACTCAGATATAACTGTCAGTCTTTACTGAGTATTTCACCTGTGTCAGGGACTCTAAGAAATGTGCCAATTTCATTATTATCACTACCATTTTATTTGAAAAAGAAAAAAAGAAACAAACCAAAACAACAACAAAAAGACTAAAATCTTATGGGTAGAGAGGTAATGGGAAGCAACTTGAACTCGAGCCTCCTAGCATTGAACTAGAAAGCCTTGTGACTACATCCAGTCACACAAGAGGAGACATATCTATCTTCATTTAGAATACAGAGGGTCCTGGACCACACTCCATCCACCTTCCTCAATAACTCAGTAGGACTGTCATCTTTAGAATGCCTGAGAGTTACCTTTTATTTCACATCCTCTCGCGTCCTGTACATTTCCTGTTTCCCTTTTTTGTTTATAGTCACACCTTCAAACTGTATTAACACACCTGCTTTCTGTTAGGCAACCTCTTGCTGCTAATGAATCGCAGCTTCCTGGGGTGGCACGAGAGAGAGAAAGTGATCACAGAGGGATTGCAGCTGGTTTTATAAAGAGACATCTCATTAAATATTCTCCTTACTACCCAAATTAATATACTAAATCCTGGATATTAGAACACTAGCTCGTACCCTAAACTTTGCATTCATTAGCACTTTTATTTATAGCTTCTAAATAAATGTGTGTCTCTTAATAAGTTTTATTTCTTTTTTGAAATTCGTGAAATGGACATTTTAAATGTTTTCTCTTACAGCCTCCACCCCCCCCAAATCAACATAGTACTTGAGAGATCTATAAACTTGTATAGCTCGGATTTATCCTCTTATCAAAGAATGACGAGGCATTAGTCTCACAATAAACTCATTGATTTATCTGTTGGCTGTCAGAGGACATGGGGTTTGCTCCCAGGTTGCTTCACTATTGTTATCACAGAAGCCATGACTTCCTTAATCTATTTTCTCCTTCCTTGCCGTGTCACATCCTCTCCCACAACACTTTAATCCAATAGTTCGAATCCTTGGTGACATATTAGAATCCCCTGGGGGGAATTCGCGTTTCCCCATGCCCTTATTGTATTTGAAACCCAATATATCAGAATTTCTGGAGACCAGATTCAGTTATTAGTATTATGCAACTCTCTCCAGATGCTTCCCCTGAAGAGAGAAGTTTTATAACATTGCTTTATTTCTACCTCATTTAAAAGGAAAGATTGCTCTCTTGGCTCGAGCTGCATTTAATATAATTTCTCAGAACAGTGTCCTCAAAAATCAGAAGCTAAAATGTTCTATCACATACACGGAAATCTATCCCTATTTGCTGATTTTAGTTTGAGCTACATGAACTGCATGTCAATCTATCTGCCCATGTTAAATGTGCCCCATTGGTGACATCATTGTTTAATGAGTCTGTGAGCAGTAGCTTCCTGAGGAAGTGGTATTGATTCATGGGAGTCTCTGTGTAACTTTACAATTCATAGATCTGGTTTGCTTAGAGCCCAGAGGTTATAACCTCAAATCACAACTAATCTTTTAGCAATTCAAATCAGAAGAAAAAATATGTGTAGTGTTTTGCTTTCAAGTTATTAATTGTCCAACTTATGGTTGTATGTTCTACTCGGAGTATTTGAAATCACAGACATACTATCACTTTGTGAAGAACTGTGTTCTGTTGGCCACCAGCCATTTCTTAAAACCCTTGGGAGAGGACGAGTCAAAAGGGTGCATGGTGACTCAGCTCCAAGGAAAACAGAGAACAAACTGATTTAATGTCTTAAGAGTAGCTTGTTATATAAACCTCAGCCCAATATCCAAGATGACAATTATCCAACATGATCTATAGTGTGTACCTAAACTCCTCACTATCCTAGTGGGGAAGCATTAGATAAAATGCTATTGTTCATTTTTTATGGAGACATAGGTAATTTGGACTCTAGGTACCCAGAATCCTGCAAGAACAATGTACAGCAGGATATGTCTGCTAGCTACAATATTATCCTTTTAGAAAAAGGCTTTGAACTCTTTATTTTCTTTGTTAAGTATATTTCCAAAGGGATGCTAGCCTAGAAACCAGTGATTTCAAGAACTGCTCTCATCTCCTTTGTCTAGTCTGTATTCTTCCTTTTGATTTCAAATTCACTTTTTTTAAAAAACCAATTTTTATACTTTCTATTTTCAGTAATGAAAATTATAGAAATATAACTTGCTACCAAGAATAATTGAGACAGAAATCATATGTTTTCACTTGACTTATATTTATGAGAGTTCCTAGAAATTTTAAGGTATAATACCTATTCTGGGAGCTAATTTGGGCAATAGATTCATGCCCAAATTGAATAGATTCAATAATAGGGTTGCATAGATTCATGTATTAAGTTGCTTGAAGGAAACCATAATTTGACTTCTCTTCTTGGACAGGTGACTGCTTTTGAACTTTAGTTGTCTCAGCTGTAGGGTTTTACAAAGGTCTCACTGAGGATGCTAATTAACATATTTAAAAATTTGCAACTATAGTGGTGTGTTCCATTAGCTGCTGTCCTCTACAGAGTTATATTTATGTTACCCAGAATTTTAAATAAGCCTACTTTAGGGATATGTTTTATCTACATAAACATGCCTATTTTCAAATGCATGAATTTTGAACCATATGTAAACTATTAAAACCTAGATAATTTTACTCTGTTAGGGAGGCATATATGTAGAAATAACATATCAGGTAAAGTTGAGTGTTCTTTTTTTGCTTGATATTTTCTCAAGATGAAAATTAAATAGCAGTATGATTGTACAGAATTTGCCAAGGATACTACTGAGCACCCCAGGTTTTCTTCAGACACACTTACATAGTCTACAATAAAGACTCAACCTATAAAAATTTTCTTTTCTTTAGTTAAAAAGAAAGAAAAATAATTGGGTGTGAGGCAAAGGCAGGCTTGATGTCAGTCTGTTCTATACAGTGATACATGCCAGATGCTTTGACTTAATCACATCTACCTGTTGTCTGTCTGTCTATTCATCTATCTATCTATCTATCTATCTATCTATCTATCTATCTATCATCTATCTATTCAGCCATCAATTTATCTATGTAATCTGTCATCTATCTCTTTACCATATGTTTATTATATGTTGTGTCAATATACATTTTTTATATACGTAGATGTTAGATATTGTATGTTAGATAACATATGTTTACATATTTTAATTATGCAAATGATATCTATGTAAATTTATCACATCTGAAAATGTTTAGAGTTTACTTATCTATATACCATATCTCAAGATAAAAAATATAACAAGAGGAGTTAAAGGGAAAGATTTTCAATAAAGAAGTCAGTGAGAATATTGTCTTTAATTTTTTTCTTCATTCGCGAATGAAGATGCTAGGGAAACATTGGTAAAGAGGCATGAAAATATTCTACTCTCTTAAACAAGTAGTAGTTTATGAACAATGAGACTAAAGGAGATGCTATACAGATTTTATTTGTATGCTTTACAACTGAAATTCTACTTCTGGATAGAAAAATCTCTGTGCAACATGAAAGCAAGACTGAAAATCAAGTGCATTTGGGGCAATATTATATTCCAGATTTTCCAAATTGCAAGCTCTCTATTGCTGTTTATCAAAGCTCCACGAACACAAAGCATCCTACAATAAGGAATACCTTATGTCAACTTAATGACATTTTACTTACCACATCTATTCCATGTGACCTGAATTCTAATGGGAACACAATTAGAGAGTGAAATGTATTTTTAGGCTTTGCTTAATATTTTTGAGGTTAGCCATTATTAAATTGTTTTCACTGATGGACTTTAATGGCAGAAAATGTAAAATAAATGAAGCAACTCAAATTGCTGCTTTATTGCCTGTGGCCATCTGGCTCAATTGGAAAGGAAAGTATATAAAGGACTGTGAGGTTGTAGGTTCAACAAGGATACAGGCAGCAATTTTATTCTATCCCTTCTCTCTCCTCCATGCTAAGCACATCACATCTCTTTCTGTGTGGTCTAATTCATAAGGTAAGATTCAAGAGCAACAGTGTAGTTGGATCAACACGCCAACATGTGAACACACACACACACACACAAAATTGTGATTGTAAAATTTTGTTATTTTCAAAGACATGAGTCCATTCCTAACTCTACAACATATAAATATACAAATCTATGCAATAATTGCAACTATCATTTATTAGGTTTGGTTTAGGTAAAACTTAAATGCTACCTTCGTTTTTCAAATGATAACTTTATTTTTTAAATGCTACCTTCATTTTTGGCATGGATGACTCCATTGTTAAGACAAAGTTGAAAATCTAAAGTCTCTCTTCAAAGGAGAGGTCAATTGTCTTCCTGTCATGCTTGCCCTAACTTCTGTTGAAAATCTTCACACTGCACTTAGTACAAACTTAACTTTTCTGGATTTTCAGTACTTCTTAAGTAGTGGGTCCAATTAAATAAAAATGAAATGTGGTTTCACTAATAATGTGTTGAAGAAATCAAAATATGTCTGACAAATCACTTGCAAAATTCAGGACTTATAGATATCATAAGAAGCAAACAGTGACCTCAAATGGTTGACTCAGTTTTTTCATATGTAATGGGCTTATTGTTATTTAGTATGGTAATTTTTGTCATAGGTGATATCATCAGTGTGTCATACATGTGGTAAGGGAAAAAAGTTGTCAGTTTCCAACCTCATCTATGCAATGGTATTATAGTAGTTATTTGTGGTAACTTTCTACTGTTTCATCTAAGAATGAATAGTGTCATGTAGGTTGAATTTTTTTCATAACAATGTTTGTAGGCCTAGAACCAGTGAAAAATAACTTCCTATCAAGAAGATATTTCTTCAAAGCCCATAGGATTATTGAGAGCATTTAGTTTTCACACTCTTAGCTTCTGCTTGCACTGAAAATTATTACATTTTTTTTTTAATGATCAGAGTGAAAGGTTAGATTGTAAGATACTTTTCCAGTCCTTGCTTGAGTGATGTAGGCCAATTGTCAAACTTCCATCTTGATAATACAATGTCCCCTGAAATTTTATATACCACAATGATTATCATTACAACTGGAAAATTTTATACAAAGACAAACCCACAGCAGATCATGTTCTTTCAATTCTGACTGAGACGCTACACTGTAATAGGGCTCAATGGTTTTGTGTATTATTCACGATGAAGCAGGTGCTTCATGCTAGACAGTCCTTCCCCATTTATTCCTGACACATGTAACTGAAGTCAACCCTGATGACTCTATTCTTTGGTGGAGATCCATTTATTCCATAAAGCTTAGATGGAAATAAAAATAGGCGTATCACGTAACAAAACACCAGTCTCTTTCAGCACTGCCTTGAATACACCTTTGTGTATTCCAGTTATATTCCCTAGGCAGCATTTCCTCTTGTGTCCAATTAGATCCTGTTCTGTGTATTTACAAACAGGAAGCAGAAAGGCTGTGACCTCAGAATCTTCCAGCAAAGGTTTCATCAATTTTCATGGGTGTTAGTGTTGTTTGGTAAGGATATTGGGATCCCTGTGAGTTCTCTGTAGAACAAAGCTGAATGATATATATTCTGTATCTAAAAGATGATGTCATTATAATGTTTTCATATGAGTACAGGAGAAAGAAATTTAAAAAATTATTTTTCTTAGTTTTTGTTTTAAGTGGTAAGCAAATTCCACTGACCTTAGAAAAGTATTGATAGGAAACACACACACACACACACACACACACACACACACACACATATTTACACATATATATTTTGGACTTGAATGACAAACTCATAGACAACAATTTGGATGGAAGAATTTGCATTTGATATTAAATAAAGTATGGAGACAAAGACAGAATGCCATAAGATTCCTGATCTGTAAATTGATAACATCTTCATAACATACTTATACATACAATCAAATTAATAAAAAAAAGAAACCAAGTAGAGATTCTAAGATGATCCAAATTTTTTTTACAAAGTCTTGTTTAGAATCCTGTTTGATACTGCAACTTCAACTCTATATAATGAAAATATTCAATTGAACTAACCTGATTTAATTAGAACAAATGTTATTTTCATTTTCTTTTTAATTTCTTTTACATAGATTTATTTATTCTGTGTGTATCTTTCCATCTACCAGGTGGGTCTCAGAAAGCAATCTCAGATGTCTAGGCTTGGTGACTAGCACCTTCTCCCTCTGACCCATCTTGCTGGACCTAAGATGTTTTTAAACAAACACATCATTTAATTTGCATGCAGTGTATGTATGAGAATGACATGCCACAATAAGAAGATCCATGGAAGGATAGTGTGGTATGTACAAGTTTGTTTTCTCTTTACATCGTGGGAGTTCTAAGGATTGAATTTAGTGGTTAGCCTGTTACATGCTGGTCCATCTCACCAGCACCATTATCAGTTCTTCTAGAATTTTCTTTAATTTAAGCATGTATTTTGATATTTGTTTGGATTTTTTAGCATTATTGAGCATATAGGCTATGTAAGCTACAAGAATTTGAGCACTAATATTAAGTATTCTGTGGATATAAAGCAAAGGATTCATCTAGATATTAATAAAATACAGTGTTCTATATTCATAACGGCATTCCTAACAAAAGACTGAGAGACTCAAAACCAGGTATACACTCTCGGGTCCTTTTTAACGGTCTTGACCCTTCCTATTGTTGACTATGAGCTTGGCGTAGGCATTTAACCTATCAGTACAAGAACCAAATAAGAATTTAGACTGGAATTGGTTACTATAGGTTCTGATGGATAGTTAGCATGGCTCACAAATAGTGCTGAAAATTAGCAAACATAGCATACCCTTTAAAGGTCAGCCTGTTCTTTATGTGCTGAAATGCCATGGTTCTTGGAAAGACAGTGTCAGGAATTGTCTATGAGAGAATCAAGTTCATATCTAAACAAGCTCAGTGTTTTTAGCTCTGATTTTAATGGCTTATTGTTCTAATCTGATTTCTGTTGTTGTGATAATCATTACTACCAAAAGCAACTTGAGGAGAAGAGGGTATATTATATCTTACAGACTTCAGCCCATCAAGAAGCAAGGAAGGAGTTTGAAGAAGAAACCAGTGGAGAAGGAATGCTTCTTATTGGCCTGTTCTAATTTTCATAGATAGCTACATTTCTTGTATAGCCCAGGTCTCCCTGTTTGGGGATGCTATCACTCACAATGAATTAGGTGTTTTTCCACCAATTGCCAATCAAGAAAATGTCTACAGGCCAATCTGATGTAGGCAACTTTTCAATTATGCTTCCTTCTTCCAGGTGTATCATGTTCACAAACAAAATTAGTCATCATGCTTACATTGCATGTGACATATGTAAACGTAATCTTGAATTAGCAATGTATCTTCTGCTACCTCCCTTAAATTTCTAATATGTCAAATGCATGGGTCAGCGTATATATGTGTGTGTGTGTTTTTATACATTACACCTAGTTAGTATATAGAGATACTTAATAGGCTCCAAGTGAGAGATTCTAGTGAAAAGATGCTACCCATGTCTGGACATTTTCATGGATTTTATATATTAGCATATGTGATAGTTAACCTCTTAATCAACTTGACTACATTTACAGTCACCATGGAAACATATCTCTGGGTATGTGTGGTCATTTGAATGAGAGAATATTCCTATAGTATTTTGTGCAAACACTTAGATCCAAGTTGCTGGCAATGTGTGGGAATATTAGGAGGTGAGACTATCCTGGAGGAAATATCTCACTGGAGTAGACTTTGAGAATTTAAATCCTTGTGAAACTTTTTTATATACTCTGTATTTGTTGTCTAAGATGTGCTCAATCTGTTTGCTGCTCAGGAACACCATGCTTGCTGAGCGCCATGGTTCCCTTCCATGACGGACTCTGCCCCTATAGAACCAGAAGCCCAAATAAATAGTCAGGTCTATAAGTTGCTTTTTTCCTGGTGTCTTATCACAGCAACAGAACAATTGCTATTACAGTATGCCTATGATGATGTCTTAGAATCTTTTCATAGAGTATGGAAAATTCACTTTAACTATGAGGTATTCCACCAACCTACCCAGTTTCTTGACTTGGTACGATGGAAGAAAGCAGTTTCTCAGCAGCATTCATCCATCCCTGTTTCCTGACTGCAAATGCAATGTGACCGGAAGCTTCATGTACCTGCATCAGTGGCTTCCCCACCAGGAAGAACTGTGTCATCAAACAATGAGCCAAAATAAGGCCCTCCCTCCCTCCCTTCCTTCCTTCCTTCCTTCCTTCCTTCCTTCCTTCCTTCCTTCCTTCCTTCCTTAGGTTACTTACATTGGGTATTTTGTCATAGCAATGACAAGTTAACTAATATACAGTTAGTAATAAAAATAATCAATGTAGCAGAAACAGTGTTAAGCTATTGTGAGAATTAATTTTTGTTTCAGTAGTTTGACACTAGTTTTACATAAGTTAAGAAAAAGTAACAGTCTAGAGACAATGATAATGTGCACATATGAAAAAATAGAGTGGCAAAACTCACAATTAAACTAGACAGAAATGTCAGTTCCATTTTATTGATATAAAAATATATTTGCAATTGAAAAACATCTTAGATTTACTTTTGTGTGTATAAATGTTTTGTCTGCACACAACATGTGTGCCTGGCTCAATAAGGAATCAGAAGAGAGTGCCAGATCCTCCAGTTTTGGAGTTGCAGATGGCTGTGAGCCACAGTGTGGGTGCTGGACATTGACATTAGGTTCTCTAAGAAAGCATTCAGGGCTTTTAACATCTCAGCTATCTCTCTAGCACCATGACTATTCCTCTGCTCCTTTAACAATACTACTTCTTCTTCTTCTTCTTCTTCTTCTTCTTCTTCTTCTTCTTCTTCTTCTTCTTCTTCTTCTTCTCCTTCTCCTTCTCCTTCTCCTTCTCCTTCTCCTTCTCCTTCT
>NW_021621692.1:4063993-4086142 GCF_004785775.1 Grammomys surdaster
CTTCTCCTTCTCCTTCTCCTTCTCCTTCTCCTTCTCCTTCTCCTTCTCCTTCTCCTTCTCCTTCTCCTTCTCCTCCTCCTCCTCCTCCTCCTCCTCCTCCTCCTCTTCCTCCTCCTCCTCTTCCTGCTCCTCCTCCTCTTCCTGCTCCTCCTCCTCTTCCTGCTCCTCCTCCCCTTCCTCCTCTTCTTCTTCCTCCTCCTCTTTCTCCTTATTTCTCTGTCTCCTTCCAGTCCCCTTTCCCTTTCCCTTCCTCTCCCCCTTCATCTTCATTTTTGTCTTATTGTTTTCATCATCATCATTGTCATCATTATCATCATTATCATCATCTCACTTGCTTCTCTGTGGACTTGACTGTTACTTTACACGCTAGGAAGCTGAGCACAACTGCCCCCCCCCATTTCCCACAATGTGGTTAATGTCAAATCAAAGAAGAATGAAGAATTACAATAGTAGATGATATTTTTAAGACAATCTAACTAGTGTTGAATTGAAGAGGTCAATGCAGAAAACTGAAAATTAATGGAAGGATGGTAAGTGCTTTGGGAGTTCTTCTGCGCTTCAGATAATCAGCCATCCACATGGTGAGGAGGCAAGTGGTTAATGAGGAAGTCAGAGAGCACCATAGACAGGAAGAAATGAATGTGGAGAAAACAGAAAAATTAGCCAGAATTAAACAACAGTGAGGGGCCTTTCTGTGGTGACCCAGCAAAGGGGAAGGAGAAATAGTGTGGCATGCCTCATATTCTTAGAAATGGCCATTCCTCAGTGTTCTCCTAAGTCAGAAAAAGATGGGCAGACAGATTCCTTTCATTTGACCTGGTCATCATCAGAGCTTGTTCCCAGACTTTCCAGTAGCCCTGACCAAAAGGATGCAAAGGTCGAAAGTTAATCACTGGAACTGTGCTTTTAAAGTTGTCACACATTGGGTTCAGTCTGTTTTTGCTTCATTTTAAACTCTGGCATGGCTGCATGTTTGAGCTCAGAATCTATGAAGCAAAAATTGCTCTCTTTGGAAGGCACAGCACATACTGTATTCATCTTCTGCTGGGTCAGTTTAATTAGAAACAATATATAAGGATGTGTCAGGATCCAGATAACTAACTCATGACTTACTGATAATATATTAAATATATTTGTGTTAGATTTAAACTTTGGATATTATATTGGATGCTATATTAAAACCAGGGATAATTGTGAGCAAATGTAACTGTACTTATTTTACATGGTTTAATTGGCTTGCTCAACACAGTTTTATAGTTTTAAGACAATGTCTTATACTTTATATCTCAGGCTAGCCTTGAACTTGTGGCATCCCTTCTGCCCCAGCCTTTGATGTGGGAGAATTACAGACATGGAGCCCTACCTTTAGTTTATTTTCTGAAATGTATTCTATAGAGTCTCCTTTCTCAGATACTTACAAAGCCCATTTTTGTGGAGTATATGAAGGCACATTATTCTAAGCAAGGTGGTTAGTTATTTCCCAACAGTTACAGAATGATCTGCAATAAGCGACATGGGGGTAGAAAGAGTGAATGGTTGGTTTTGAGGATCTTTTCTCTCTGTGGCTCCAGTAAACTGAAAAAGGCCATTTATAATTATAAGAATGGGGGAGATACCCCTCAACTCTCCATAATACACCTCAACATGCCCATAGAAGAGAACTTTTAATGGTGTAAGCATTAAATAGCCAAACTGAGTGAGATTTCCAGAGTTTTAGAACATTACATAAACTCATTTTTTAGGGCACTACCTAAATAAAACCAGAGGACCTGACCTGATCTGTGAAAGTCTCGAGAATTTTCTTTTTCCATCTGATTTTTCATGTTAACCCTGAAGGAATTGGAGAGGCAACAGTAAAGAGAAAGAATCAGAAGAGTTCTTTATATATGTCTGGAGGAAGTGGTAAGGTAATAACCCTTGAGGAAGCCAATCAAATAGGTTTTCCTGGTATAAAACATGGAAGAAGCCAGTAGCTGAAGTAAGTTATAGGCAATGTTTTAAAGAGGAAATCAGAGAAAAACAAAGGAAGTGTGGCTTGTGAAAGGATTTATGGACATTGATGTTGAGATAACATTGGGAAAACTGAGCCTTACTGGCTCCACTAGTCTTCTCTGGTTAGGGAAAATTTTTTTCATCTGTCTACCAAATCCCAAGGGTGGTGTACAGTGTGATTAATAGGAATTCTCTCTCTCTCTCTCTCTCTCTCTCTCTCTCTCTCTCTCTCTCTCTCACACACACACACACACACACGCACACACACACACTGCCTTTCTCGGGTTTGCTTTGAATGAATTGAAGTAACTGGTTGGTGAGAGAGACAGCCAAAGATTAAGAGAAAAACATGTGTATGGGGTGTATTTCCATTTGAAAGTTCCTGCGTAAACTTCAAGGTCACATAAATGTTGCTTGCAACAGAGGGTGCATTGTGAGACTCCTGAACTGTGCTCACTTTTCCCGTCCAATTCTCTATGAACAAAAGTGTGCCAATCCAAGTGTTCTCTCACGTCAATGAGATGGCTCAGTGGGTAAAGACATTTAGCTCTTGCCGTCAAGATTGATAACCTGAGTTTGATCTGGGGGAACTACATGAGATCAAATTCCCACAGGATGTCCTCTGACCTCCCCCCCTCTCCCTCCCTCCCTCCCCTCCCTTCTCTCTTTATATGTGTCCCAGCCTCCCATACACAAATTAAAAAAAAAAAAAACCAAAACCTTCTCTCCTGTTTTTTTTTAGTTTTGATTTTTATTGGTTAATTTATTTATTTTAAATGTTATCCCCCTTCCCAGTTTCCCTTCCACAGCCCCCCCATCTCCTCCCTCCACTTCTATGAGTGTGATCCCCCACCTACCCACCCACTTCTGACTCATTGGCCCATCATTCCTTTATGCTGGGGCATAGAGTCTCCACAGGACCAAGGGCCTTCTCTCCCATTGATGCCAGACAAGGCCATTCTGTGCTACATATACAGCTAGAGTCCTGGGTCCCTTCATGTGTATTCTTTGGTTGACGGTTTAGTCCTTGGGAGCTCTAGGGGGTCTGGTTGGCTGATATTGCTGTTCTTCCTACAGGATTGCTCCATCAGTCCTTTCCCTAACTCTTCCATTGGGCTCCTTGTGTCCATCAGAGGGCTGGCTGCAACCATCCTTATCTGTTTTGTCATTTGAAGTAAAAAATGTTTGATTTTGTCTGTTTGTTTAGCAACTTCAAGAGGTATGATGAAGCTGTCTGGAGATGAGGCAGTTATGAAAAGCAGAGTGCATTCACTGAACACCTAAGCTACAGCTGAGGAACCAAAGACTGGGTCTAGTCTGTAGGTCTTCCACTGCTGGGCCAACAGCCCTTTTAGATAATGTAACCTCCGTGAGGTGTAGTTTGAGATCTTCTCTGCCTGTCTTATAGCTATAACTTTGAAAAGTCACCGAATTGCCCGGGCCCTCCTTTACTTCATCTTTAAAGTAGGGTTATTGCTCATCACTCAGTGCTGGCATGTGGGTTAACTAAAGTGGTGATGCCCATTTCGTATATTTGATTGCCTAGTTACCAGGGAGTAACATGGCCTGGTTGGTGTGGTTGAGGCCTTGAAAAAGGAGATACTTCTCTCAGAGTGGGCTTTGTGGTTTCAAACACCCACATTAGTACCCAGCCTCATTCTCTCTCTGTCTCTCTTCTGTAAGACTCTAGCCAGCAGAGTCTTAGTTTACCAGAGACCCCCTTGAGTGAACCAGGCAGAAATGAGAATCGCTGGAAAAAGCAAGAGGAATTTTAATGTTCCAGTATGCTGGGGCCATCCTGCATCCAACAGGAGAGACAACCCTGCGCTGCTTGGTTAGTGAGCTTTTATACAGTGTTTAGGCCGCCAATGCTCCCTCCTGTGGAATCTCTCCTCCTGCTCTGGGCTCCCCCATCCCCTGTGGTCTGAGGAATGTTAATTAGCCTCTCCCTTCTGGAGGGGTGTCTAAGCAGTCTATGACCTTTCTCTTCCAGGAAGGGAGGGGTCTGGTGGAATTTTCTAAAGTTCCTGAGTCAACCTCTTTACTTATTCTTTCTGTTGTCTGTCTCTGTCTCTTTCTCTTTCTGCCTGCCGCCTTCAGACAAGGATGTAAAGCTCTCAACTACCATCTAGCGCCATGCCAGCCTGCTTCTTTCCATGACAATAATAGACTTAACCTCTAAAATTCTGAACAAATCCCTAAAAGTTTCTTTGGTCTTGGGGTCTCTTCACAGTCCCTTTCTCTCTCATCTATGAACTTGACTCAAAGCAACTTAAGAGAGGAAGGGTTTATTTTTGTACGTGCTGTGTAGATGTATCTGGCCGTCGGAAGGAAAAGTTTGCTGTCAGGACCAGCTGGTGATTAGTAATCTTTTTACTATCTCAGTGATGCTGACATAGGTCAGGTTAGACCAGATTTAAAGTAGATAAAGGCAGGTTTATTCAAAGGCAATTCTTGGGCAGGTTCATTGCTTTCACAGGTGGAGATCAGTGGAGTCTGGGCCAAAGCAAGGAGTTTCATAGAGCTTAGGCGAGGAGTGATGACGTCAGCTAGCAGCTGGACTGTGCCATAGGAAAACTGAGTCCCTATGTGGGTTGCGGAAAATGTGAAGAGGAGTGATGACTTGTTAGGCTGGAGTTTTCTCAAAGCAGGCAGGGAGGTTTTCTCTATGAGGGAAAGGTTGGGGGAAGGAGGACAGAAGGGGTTTCACAGCTTGAGTAGGGCCCAGCAGGGGTTCCAGCCTAACAGTGATTATGGCTGTAGAAGCTTGAATTTTTCCTCAGCTTTCAACAGGATGGAAAGGAGAAGCAAGAAGATCAGACCTTAGCCAGCTCTTCTTCTCTCTCCTGTCTGTTCTGTGCCACCCACATTCAGAGCAGGCCTTCCCATCTTACTTAATCTGCTTCTGGAAATATCCTCAGACAGGAACCCGTAGGAGTGCCTCACTGATGCCCTAGGCGTTTCTTGATCCAATCAAGTTGATAATCAAAACTAACTCTGACCACAAGTAATAAAAAGTTTCTGTGGAGAGTGAGGATCCAGGATTTTAGGGAAAATGTATCTGCAGTCAAGTGCTTTGTCCCTGGGCTATACTCCCTAAGGAGAGACTATTTCTGGAGATCAATTAATGGCTTAAACTGTCAGTCTTCCATAAGACAAACTCACATCTCTAGATTTCTGCCTGAAGACACAGGAGAATAGAAACTTAAACATATACATGAAATTTTATGAGATCCATTTAGCATTGGTATTTTTGTTTTTACTTTTAATTTTTTATAAGTTATAAGAATATTTAGAGTATTTATACTAAAAGTGCAATCAATCCAAATATTTATTGATCTAGAAGACAGGGTAAATAATGATGCCTACTCACAGTTTGTCTGCTGCAGATGTACCCACTCAATAGATTGCTACTACAATGCTTATGCAGTTTTGATACCTATAAGATATGCATTGCATGCTATGGACATTTTATCAATGTATTAGAAAGGATATCTGTATCTATATCCATATTCATATCTATATCTAGTGTTTGCCCCTAAGAAACAATGATCTTCACTTCATGATAAAAGTCTGGAGACTCAGATAAATAAAAGAGAGTCAGATTGGATTGGTTTTTGTCTCTGCAGAAACCAAGAATTAGCCTAGATAGAAGGTAAAAGTGTCTAATGCACCAATTTATGGCAAAACAATGATTTGTATACTCCAGATCACATTGCTTTCCTATCTGAGGTCTTTATTGGCTGAGTTCTCCAAGGAAGTAAAATCTTTTCTGCTTGTCTAACATAGCCTTCAACTGCCACCCCCATCTTCTCAGATAATCTCCACTTTTCTGATAGCTGGGTTTAGTGACATAATTGATTGCCCATAATTTTGCATTCCTAATTCACAATAACATGTTCATGGGAAACAAGGCTCTATATGCTAGCTACAGAACACAGGGGCTTATTGCCTCCTGTTTATCTGAGATTTAATGATGAGCCTTAAACACACCTCACACTGGAATGATTCATCTTTATACTGTAACAGAACACAATTTCTCTCCCAGAGTTCGGTTTTAATACTCTTTCTAATCAAGATTAATTTCTGGAAACACGTCTTATGTACTTTCTTTCAAGACCAAAGACAGTGGTATGGTTGTCAGATATCTATTTGGGATTGGTTTTGTTTTATTTTTTTTCTCTTTATAATATGCCATGAGATCATGAAAATGTCATTTCAGGGAATCGTTGTACCATTGCCCATGTGTTGAGTTATTGTCACCCTATGTGGTTAATATGTATGATCTACACAGGAATCTGTATATGTACAATTCTATCTTAGTGTGGATTCCCAGTGGAATGCACTATGACAGGTCAACTTCAGGAAGTAAAGGAAGATTTTCAGAAGGACAAACTGGACTAGAACCTCTCAAACAAAGAAAGTTAATTTTCTGATGTCTAAAATGGACTTGGAGAAATAGGATCTAGAAGGCAGACCTTATAGACTCTAGCACAACACTGTTCTCTAAACTTGGAGTAAAGAATTTTCTAAGAAAGAGCAGGAATGAATGAGCAATATATGACTTCCTCTTCCTTCTCCTCCTCCTCCTTCTCCTCCTCTTCTTTCTTCCTCTTCCTCCTCCTCCTCTACCCTCTCCTTCTTTCATCTTCCTCATTCTTCCTCCTCCTTTTCCACCTCTTTAATAAAAGACCCAGTCAGTCTCTTTGGCTTATTTTAATGAGGACTAATTAAGTAACATTAATCTTTGGCAGAGCGTGGTTATCCTAAATACAATGTTTGAAACTTGTAAACTTTCTATTGTTCCAGCATTTAGGCGTCTAGTGTCTTTTTGTCTATCTGTTTTTCTCTTTTCTTTCTTTTCTTTCATTTTTGTTATTTTCTCTCATACAATCATTCCAACCACAGTTTCCCTTCCCCTCCCTCCTCCTAGATCCCCACTCCACCTCTCCTTTCTCCTAGATCCACTCCCAGGTTTGTTTTCTCCTAGGATCATCAAAACACCTTGAAAAGTAGAACTTTTTTATATTTTAATACATTGCACAAATCGTTCTGAGCACCTCATACAATAAATCTTTTATAGTTCTTATAGCAATTATATGCTTCAGTCAATTCCATAGCTATAAATACATCTTATCTCCAGGTGCCACAGAGGAGGGGGTGAAGAACTAGAACTAAGGTATCATGTAGGTACTTTCATCTTGGATGCAGTGATGATAGGAAATTCTTCTACTCATAGGTCCTAAATCCCCAGTACCCACTTACCCACCTCTTCTCCACCACCCCACTTGCATCCTCTGAACATACTCTGACTCATCGATTCATCTCACTAGGTCCTTTCTTTATCAATTCTCCTAGTTTCACTTCTACCCTGACCCAGCCCATCCCTGCAATGTGTCCTTTCAGCCTAGCTCAGGCCAATAGCTTCTCATCACACTTTCAAAGTCTCCCTGATGCTTGAGCCTGAACTTTCTTCAGTCATCACAGAGAAAGTGGGGAGAGTGGGCAGAAGGTGTGGGTGATAAGGGAGAGAGTATACTGTTTGTTGCTGCTCAAAAAGTCCAGTAAGTACTACTTCGTAAAATGACTATGTGGGAAAAGAAGTCCTGCTGATACTTTGGCTTTTGGGGAAATTACTTGAGAAAACATAGGGGTTATATGCTATAATAAAATGTTGTCTATTCTCAGTTATAGCAAACATTACTAAACACATCTGCTACTGGCCTTAGTTGTTCATTTTCCCCATTCCTCTAATGTTCTACCCAACACTCACATATTTTAACATTTTCCATTTTGCGTCCTTTGTTCTACCTGGAGAAAATCTCTAGGGTCCACCTTGAAGGCAATGGTGAGAGGCCTCTCCCACTTCCAAAACTTGATCCTCAGAAGAACATGCCCCAGTGAGATTGCTGTTTTTATGGAGTACTTATAAAAATCATAAGCTTTGTCTTAAGATGAAAACAGCTTCCTGATCCTACAGGTTGTTTGTTTGTTTGTTTGTTTGTTTATTAGCTACAGCTTTAAGAGGAATATGGTACCCTGCTCCCCAGAGCCGATTTATCTACAACACACAACAGGTACGGTACCCAGGACCACAATATGCAGAAACTCTGGATAAGATATATTCTTAATATATTTTAAAATGAGAAGAAGCATTAAAAAATAATGACGCTATAAGAATTCATGCAGTCGCGGATGTGTGCATGAATATACAAACAAAAAGGCTAATACAATCATCCATCCTAGGGGTTTCCCTGCAAAAGACAGAAAACCTGGGATTTTCTAAATGGACTCCTGTGCTTCTCTGGTAAAGTACGGAACTGCTAGTGGAGCTTTGTATACAAGTGGCTCGTATATCCGGGAAATAAACATGCAGGCAAAAATTCACAGGTGTTTACAGTAAATAGCCTTTGATGAATAAGGGTGAATTCTGAAACTCTATGGAGGAACTAACAAGATTTATTACAGGAAGTAACAGCTATTATTTTTTTCACAGACTTTCTTTTATATGTTTGACAAATAATCTTCATTCAATTCCAACAAACCCTAAATTAGCCCCTTGGGAAGCTGAGAAAGGGGAAATCTTCCTAAAACAAAAAGAACAATGTGTGTGGAACAGGGCAGATTCTCTAGTGTGAGAAAGCCAGGCCCAGGCAAAGCAAGGCACACAGGTGGCAAACAAAGGAGCTTTACATTGACTCAAAATTTACAACCAGGAACGACTTCTTAAAGACTGAAAATCACACTGTATCAACCAAAGAGATGCATGCTATATCAATGGAACTATGGGGGCAGGGGAACCCTAAAAATCCTAAAGAAAGAGGGTTAGGTTGGGAAGACAAAATTTCTCTTTTACAGATATGGCCCAATGATAATCAAAAACTGTCAAAAATAAAAGCTATGAGGCTGGGATCCATTGGCAGAGCACACTCCTGGACATGTATGAGGCCTGGGGTTGGGACCCCCTCAATGGAAAACCAAAGAACAAAAGAAGCAATAAGTTCTGATGTTGATTTGGATTTTTGACTTTTTAATCATATACTAAGAATGGGAAATTATACTCAAGAGGCATAGGCAGGTCGATCTCTAGAAATTCCAAACTAGCTTGATCTACATAGTGAGTTCTAGGCCAGCCAAACCTATGTAGAAAGAGCCTGTACCTAACAAGCATAAAATAAGTAAGAATAGGCAATTAGACTCCATTAGGTAGAAAATTGTTATAATAAATATTAATTGATGAACTTACTAATGAAATAGTAACAGATTTCTTCACTTTTAACAAAATTAATACAAGAAAATGTAAAAAAATAATATTATCAAGTGCAAACATTATCAAGTGCGATAAAGTCCTTGCCAAATGCTAGTAAGATTACTCTAATAATCAATACATAATCCTTTTAAAGGCACACCTATCTTTTATACTTATTAGTAACTGCATACATTATTGAGCATCCTGTGGGTGCCTGGTATACATGGGAAGCAGAAGAGAGCATCAGACTTCCTTGAACTGGAGTTAGAGACAGTTTCGAGAGGCCATATGGGCACAGAGAATTGGACCTTAGTCCTCTGCAAGAGTAGCCAGTGCTCTTAACCACTGAGGTATCTCTCTAGCCTCATAGATAAGAAATTTTACTTTTTGTGGGTAGGAAATAAAACTAACTTTGAAAAGAAAAAAAAAGGAAGGGCACCGTTGTCAACATAGTGGGGCTTTGTATAATTTCAGCGTTTTAAAAATTTTAGTTGTCTTTTTTCAAGTAATGAAGACAGGACAGCATATTTTTGAAACAATGTTGTTTTTCTAAGTCAGCCATGTTTTCTAATGATCATTTTCTATCACTTTAGTTGCATTGCCTGAAATTGACTTAACCATGTGCTTAGAAACTCGACGTATCTACCTATCTTTGCTCTCTTGTTACAACGCTGCCTGTTAATCTCATAGTCATCTGAAGCTCATATCAGTTTCTCTGTAATGATTCATCTATCAACAGTAAGCCAAGGATAGCATGACTGCTATGACCTCAAATGTCTTCTTCAAAAGCAGGGACACTTCACTAATGTTAAACACCTTGATGTAAGTAGGAAGTCAAGCAATATACATTTGTGAATGGATGGAAAGTGTACAGAGAATGAAAGAGCACTGGCATAGGTATAAAAATATCTGTCAATGAAGGTATCTATCTCCAGCTTGCCTGTAATGTTAGTATGTTGTAAAAAGGAACAACAAAAAGAGCCAGAGGTTATAGCTCAGTTGGTAGAGTGTTCCCCTAGCACGCAGAATCTCAGCACTGAGAAGGGAGAGGCAGGAAGACTAAAAATTCAAGAACATGTTTGACTGCATCGCTGTATAGTAAGTTTGAAGCCTACCAGAAGTCCCTACCACAAACTTTCTCTCTCTCTCTCTCTCTCTCTCTCTCTCTCTCTCTCTCTCTCTCTCCCCCCTCTCCCCCTCTCTCCCTCCCCCTCTCTCTGTGTATGTTTGTGTGTGTGTGTGTATGTAATAAACAAGATGAACAAGGGTAAGAAAGAAAAACATATTAGAATAATATATTATAGTAATTGTGATAAAACTTAAATATAGGTCGCGACAGAAATGAGGCCAACATTTAAAATTAATAATAATTCCATTGACCAAAGCTTGACCGAACCAAACTGAGGGGTGGTGTGTGTGTGTGTGACTGTGTGTGTCCTAATGACTATTTAGGAATTTGATTTTTTTATATTTGGCCTGGGTTATCTTCCAAGTCATAGACTACCAAAACACCAAAGTTTCCTTCAAATGATGCTGCAAATGCAAACATGAATTTGTAAGAGACTACAGTACCTAATTTATTTTCCTAAAAAAATGAAGGCACTTGAACTTTTTAGAGACAGTGGCATTACTCTGCAGCTAAAATATTATGTCTTCCTTTGCTTAATTTTTGGCAATGCCTTCTTCACAAAGGCGACGGACAATAATTCTTTTATTTGAACCCTAATTAAAAGTCGCCATTTGTGCATATCTAATGTGACACCCATAAGATTTTAATTGTCTCTAGTGTGACATGCTTTTGTTGTTACAACATAACAAGTATGCAAATTCAACATTCTTCCTAGCTGTTCCTTACTGTGAAATTAGAATTATCCTGGAGAATTCATTTGAAAACAAAGTTAAGCTGCTAGCACACTGAGATAAACGGCATAAACTCAATAGTCAGAAGTTGAGACAGAAAATAGGCAAAAAACAATTTAAAAGCAGGATATCTCTGAGACCATATCCTACAGTTCATGGAAACTTTCTAAGGTACAAAAATAAAGCAAGCCAATAGTATTATAGAAAATGTGATATCCAAATAGAATTGTTTATAAATAGAATGTTTTTCAAAGTTTCCATGAGGCATCAGCTGTTCTTTTAACCCCCTGAATGCTGAGACTTTCCACCTCACTAGCTAAATTAAGACATAGGAAAATATTACCTATGCATTGTCTTTCGAGGTGGCTGTTGATCTATTTTTATCTGTTGTGGATTCTGTCTTCAGTTCAGTTTAAACAGCCTCACACACCTACACAAAACAATACAGAGAAACAGGGCAACACCAGGTTGAATAAGAAATGATTCTTTGTGTTTAGGCTGTGAATAGAATTACAATCAAAAGAAGAAGAAGAAGAAGAAGAAGAAGAAGAAGAAGAAGAAGAAGAAGGAGGAGGAGGAGGAGGAGGAGGAGGAGGAGGAGGAGGAGGAGGAGGAGGAGGAAAGACCAATATGCTTGGCTTTCAGGGCATGTCCTTGGATAACCTTGTACCGGTCTCGTTAACCAGCGCCTTTCAGTGATTACGCTAAAATGTGTTCTAATGACTGATAGAATCTGTCATCATCCAAGTGTGATACCATGTATTTGTGAACTGTTCCAGCAGTCATAGACACTTGAGTAGTTGTGCTTGAGTTTATTGCTTGTCTAGTGGAGAAAATAATGTTCCATTAAAAACAAATTTCAGAAAATTTGGAATTATAAAGTTGATTTGAAGCTAGTACATAGCTTGCTCCAAAGCAATAACAGTATTATAAGATACAAGACTTTATTCTTCATCTAAAACCACTGATAGCAATAGTATAATATTTTTCATTGTGAGCCTAGCCTTTAATGGCTGAGCCATCTCTCCAGCACACGGAGCTGATGGAGATTGCATCCCCATAGGAAGAACAACATTAACTGGACCACCCAGAGCTCCCGGGGACTAAACCACCAACCAAAGAGTGCATATGGAGGGCTCCAGGGCTCCAGCTACATATGTAGCAGTGGACTGCCTTATCTAGCATTAATGGGAGGGGAGGCCTGTGGTCCTGTGGAGGCTTAATGACATAGCATAGGGAGATGCTAGAGCAGTGAGGTGGGAGTGGGTGAGTGGGAGGAGGAGTGTCCTCGTGGAGGAAAAGGAGAAGCAGGAATGGGATGGGGTGCTTGCAGAGGTGAAACCGGGAAGAGGGACAACATTGGAAATGTAAATAAATAAAATAACCGATTGAAATATTGTAATATCTAAAACCACTGTGATTATTGTCTGAACAACTTTCTTATTTTGTTTTTACAACAATCATCCAAACATAGAGAAAACAACCAAAAGCCGACCAAGATACACCTTTCCAGCTATCGATGTCTGAGGTAAACACAAACCAATCGAGCCATGCTTTGTACCTGCCCATAGTTAAGCACTTTAAAAGCTGGGGAAGGGATTGCTTTCCCAGGCCAGAGAGTGAAACCTTTTCTCACACAAAGCAAACAGGAAAAATAAAATTATTTTAAAAAGTGCTTTATCAAAATGTATTCACTCTGTGTTTGTTCTTAACCCAATTTAAAGTACTTTGTAAATTTAAATAAATTTGAAGTGTTCTGTTAATGTGTAGAGCATGATATGGCCACCTGTTCCTTGGAAGCAGTCTAGTGACTCATGGCTACTGAGGAAGAGAGTTAGTTTTCCTCAAGAGTGTTGTGTGAGAGAGGCTGCACATGCTCCAGTAAGTGGTCTCATTCCCATATCCATATGGACAAAGCTAAATGGACTCACTTAAGAGAAAAAGAAGCTTTTGAATATGGGAAGGCAAGAGGGCAGGCAGTTGAGGAGTATCTGGGATTGGATGGAAGAATGAATTTTATCACAAAACATTTGAAATTCTCAAACAACAAAAAATGACATCCTGAGATGTCCTAAATCTCTGGCCTTCCCACCCATTTGAAAATATTTCATTTTAAAGGAGCATTAAAAATAAGCATCTTATGAAAGGCACACTATGTATCAAAACCACAGAAATTAGGTTTGGTAAGTTGTGAGTTCACCCCTGTTCACCCTGGCCAGGTCCCAGACTTCAGCCTAGTCCCCTTGAAATCACAGTGAATGCCTTTCCCTGTTATTTGTAAAATGTCTTGAATGAACTGTTCATATAAGGCCTGTCCTCTATTATGCCAACAGACAACTCTATAAATGGGGAATGGGGAATGTTATTTGAGACTGTATCAGAAGAGAGAGCTCCACCTTCCATCCTGCCGCAATAGGGTCCCAAACTTCAAACACCCATTGCTCTTGCAGAGGATCCCAGGTTCAGACCCAGGAACCCACATAGCTACTCAGCAACTATCTGTAAATCTGGTTCAGGGGATATGGTGATATCTTCTGGCATCCTTGGCCCCATGGACAGCATGCATGAACATAGTGAACATATATTAAGGCAAAATATCCATAAAATAATTAAAACTAAAAAGGAAGGAATAACTAGACTTTCTAATTTACT
The DNA here is from genome assembly GCF_004785775.1 of Grammomys surdaster. Taxonomy (NCBI): domain Eukaryota; kingdom Metazoa; phylum Chordata; class Mammalia; order Rodentia; family Muridae; genus Grammomys; species Grammomys surdaster. The sequence goes on from NW_021621692.1 coordinate 4,077,747, forward strand.
CAATAAGTTTTCCCTTTGCAAGCCAGATAAATCAACATAATAGATCAGTCCTTGTGGGGGATGAGACAATGTGTGGAGTGGAGTGGTAGTTGTGTGTTGAATATATTCCCATGAGTATGTCTGTGTGTGAGTCCATGTGTATTTATCAAGGCATGGGGTAGGGGAGCTGCATCTTCCTCTGTCTTATTTCCTTGAGTCAAGGTCTCTCATTGAACTGGAAGTTCATAATTTTGACCTAGCTGGCTGGCCATGAACTCTGTACATGCAGCTTTCTCTGTACCCAGTATTGAGTTTCCAGACATCAGCAGCCATGGGAGCCCTTAATGTGGATTTTGAGATTTGGACCCAGGTCCTCATGTTTCCAGAGAAAGCACTCCTATGCACGAAGCCATCTGCCCCTCACCAACCCCCATTTGTCTTCTACTAGCCACTGTAGAATGTGTTAAACTGCCCCTATTTCTACCTAGCAACTAGGTAAACTGATAATCTCTTAAAATGATTTTGATTTTTCTCAGACATCTGTTTTTCCTATAATCATTATAATTATCTTTGCTGGGCATATTTGGATATGACCTTGACTTTGGGAAAGTAGACTTCAAAATGTTCGTAGAGAAAAAATAAATATGATCCCACGGCAGGGAGATTTCTTTGAAAAAAAATTAGACATGATTTTGATTTTTTAAATCACAAATAGTCCAAATAGTCTGATGAGAATGAATTAGCAACAGGAGGATTAGTCATCATGGTTTCTAGATAAGGCCAAAAGAATTTTTAGAAAATATGCAAGCACACACTGATCCCATACATGAGTAACAGAAAAAATGTGAAAGAAGGGAGGTGGGATTCAGTTAGAGAAGAGCCTTAAAAAAATGAAAAACAAGTGTAAGGGAATGTAATGCTACTATAAAGGCAATGGCCAGAGGCTGATGGTGCCTAGCAGGTGGCAAAGGAAGCCAGAGCCATTGTACATGGGTTTATTTTCTATCTTTCAAACTGCAGCAGCAGCAGCAACAACAAGAACAGCCACAAAGACATACTGGGGTACATGAGAACCTGCCTCAAAAAAGAAAATAAAAAGAGGTGTACAAAGCAAAACAAAAGTTAAACACTCAAGACAAGCAGACCTGGAAAGGTTTGGGTGATGACCAGTGTGATGCTTTGAAATCTAAACTTTTCTTTTCAATATATAAAATATAATTTAAAAACAACCTCATACGGTGGCTAAAAGAATTGAATGTATTAAATGAATTAAATGAAATGTCGTGAGAAGTGCCTCTCATGATGAAATTATATATTATATAATTGTTACTATGACATAAACAATGAAAGCAAACAACACAAAAAAAGATAACAAAGAAAATAATATTCCAAACTGATAGTTATTTATTTTAAAAATAACTCAGATTTTATTGCCCCTATTTCAAGAAAGATATTATAGTTTGGTGGCTAAGAATCATATAGTCAGAATGAAATTTTTATGTTGATTTTGCGCAGGTTTATTACATTTTTTTCTGTTTGTTTATTTGTTTATGGTTGGAAGAGAGGAGGCACCTATCCCAAGACACATGTAGAAGTCACAGAAAAACAGGAGCCAGTTTTGTTTCTGTCCTACAAGTCTCATAGACCAAACTCAGGTCTTGAGATTCAGGGAAAAGCTCTTATGCACACTGAGTCAACTCAATGGCTTTCGGACCAATTTCTTATCATCCACCCTTCAGTGTTCTCAAACATCATTGGAAATAATATTGGTACTATTCTTCTGGGTACTGAATGTGTTAGAGCATTAAACTAAAGGAAAGAGAAGCTGATAGCTGTGAGGAGATATCACATATTCTCAGCTGCTCAATGAATGAATGAGTAAATGAAAGAATTCATGAATACAGGCATATGTAATACATATGAGTTCATCTCAATATTAAAAAGTACATTTAAAATATGGAGTGATCCGTTGATTAAGCAGCTTGAATTGAACAGTCCTTTTTCAGTCACCAAGAGCTTCTAAAATGACATAGGCTTGTCCCTGTTTAGCATAATAAGGGAATTTCCTCTACCAGGGAGGAACTGAACACAGTGAACCTGTCTGTTTCTTCCAACATGAAGATGGAAATTTGTGGAAATTCCATATATGGACCGTTCGTTCTATTTTGTCCTTAATAGCTTCTTTCCCCTTTGTGGATTGAATGGATAAATTTCTCCATTATTTAAGAAGTGAGTCAAGGGGGTTGGTATTCAACTTAATGATAGAACTCTTGCCTAGAAAATTCAGGACCCTAGGTTCGGTAGCTAAGTTTGAGAAAAATAAAAATGAACACAAAAATCACAAAAAGACTCTAGTTAAAACAAGTAAAGAAACCAACAAACAAGCAAAGAACATGTATTATACAGCAGTCCAAGCATGTCATTGCATATCATAGCAATGCAAGTCAGGCAGTAGGAGACTTCAAAAAAGAGAACATCACTCAGAGTCTTTCCAAGAAGCCAGCTGCTCCTGGAAGATGCAGTATACTTCCCAAATAGGCATACAGGCCTTGGGATTGCTGTCCAGGGAAGGGAGTGGGGTTATGGGCAACCATAAATCCCTATGACACTGGTAGCTTGAAAATAGCCAATGTCTTCACTATGACTCAAAACTCAAACAAGAGTGAGACCCCTTTCAGATCAAAGATGAGAGAGTTTTATCTGCTTTCAAAATATGCCCCAAAGCACCTTAAAGATGTTTTTCACATTTAGACTTTAAAACTCTAATAGATAGAAATTTAGTATTCAAAAAAATATATCTCCTCTTCTATGAGAAATGTCTTCTTTCCTGTCTTACTCATTACTTATTTTTTGTATACTAGGTTCTTTTTCTTGTGTGTGTGTGTGTGTGTGTGTGTGTGTGTGTGTGTGTGTGTGTGTTAGTATGCACACGTGCAGATTTATGCATGTATTTGCACATATGTGTGGCATCAACCTAAGTGTTGTTCTTCCATCCACATTATTAATATTACTAGTATTGCTATTATTATCATCACCACTCCTCCTAAAAGAACTAGCCACAGAACTGGAACTTCCAAATTGGTTAGGCTACTCATTGGCCAGTAGTCCTTCTGTTTCTATCTCCTTAGATCTCAAGTGCTTGCCACCAGGCCTTGCTTTTTTTTTTCCTATGGATTCTGGGGGATCAAAGTCAGCTTCTCTTATTAACAAAGCCAGCCATTCAGCAGTTTAATCATCTCCCTGGGCTTTCAGATACTTATCAAAGTGTTTAGTATTCAGAAATAGTCAAGAGTCTGTCTCTAGGCTTTAAAGATGTGTAAAGCAATACTAATCTCAATGTTTTAAATCTTTATAAGGTCATGATTAATAGGAATTTGACCCATGCCTCCAAATGTTTGCTAAACTGGACACAAAGACCCATGTATATCTTAAGATAATTCACTTGGTAGCACTATAACATTTGCCTCTATCAAATGTATGGAAAGTGGCACCGTATATTTCAAAGAATCTTATTTAGTTACTGTGTTCCTTTTATCCCAACGAACACTGTTGCTATAACCATCTATACAGCATGGCATTTACTGTAAAGTGGTTATTATTATTATTATTACTACTATTATTATGTCAACTCTGGCTGGAGAAACAACTCTTCAATTGCCAGCATTTGGTACTCTTGTATATGTTTCAAAAGCAGGGCTCCCAACACCAACCCTTTGAGCTTTAGTAGAGACAAGCTGGATGGACTCACCTTGTGATTCAAACCTTGGCAGAGTGCTTCCATAAAGATTGTTAAACATTATTCACAGTGGCAATGAACATGATGGTTGGCCAAAAATTTAAGAGTATGGGAAAGGAAGCAACAGGAATTTTAAGGTGGTGGCATGCTGGCTGTTAGTTGTTGCTGTTGTTGTTTGGTTGTTTGTTTTTCATTTGACACAATCTAGAGTCATCTGAGGGTTCAAATACCAATGCCAGAGACAAATAACACTGAGAGACCACTTGAGATGAAACAGGGGCTCTCTGACAGAGTTAGGTTTCCCTCTTACTGCTCTTTAGGGAAGGCGTTGCTTATAGCATTAGACTGTAGGCAGACACAGATCTGCAGGCAGGAGACTGGGAGTGATGTTATGCTGTGTGACAGATATTTCCTAGGGAGTCACAACACACATGCCTCCTCAGCGCAAAAAGGAAGTACAGAATCTACATGAGACCAAAGTTACTATAGCACCAAAGTCCAACCAGGGATTTGGTTCCTAACAAGAGAATGGGTGGCAGGCTTCTTGTAAGGGCACATGTGACTCAAAAATGCAAAAGTGAAGATGAGGGAAGATAATCCAAGTGAAGATGAGGGAGGGATCAGTAAAGCTGCATACTTGAAGCTCTCGAGAGTTTGCACAAAGCTAGCCAGGACCAATCTCTTCCCTTAGCAGCTCAGCTGGTCAGGGTCCCCTCCTGCAGTATGGGTTTTCTGCTTCTATAGAACTGGAGAAGGGCTACTGAGAATCTTACATGTTTCCACTTTCCCAGACATGTGATGTTTTGCTTACCTCCTGGGTCTCATAATTCTCTCCCTCCTAGAGAGACTGTTTTAATGTTGAGGAAACTGCCATAGAACAGGTAGGAAGCAGGATATGTCCCCACCAATATCTCTTTGATGTAAACTCAATCCCCTATGTGAGAAACTCTGTTTCCTGGAAATGTGTTAGCTACAGCCTTACAGACAATGCTCTCGGTAGGATGCCTGTGTGAACCTGCAGAGGAAGGGGCATGCTGCAGCTAATGTAGCCTAAGCAAGAGTCTAGTCTGAATTCTAACATTACAAAGAATATATTGTGAGCATAATGCCACAGGTAAATCTATAAAGTCTAAGAGAACTGATATTTGACAGAATTATCACGTAGATTGCCCATGAGGAGGTGAAGAAGAGCCAATACTAACTCCGGTTTATGAGCTCAGTGGGTCTTGATAACTAAGAGGACGCATCTGGACTTCAGATACAAAAGCAGGGGCTTAGTTAGGGTAGAGAGATGACTAGATGACCATGTTAGTTAACTTAGTGTCACTGTGTCCTAATACCTGGGTACGACAACTTCAAGGAGTCACAGTTCCTTTGGTTGGAGTGATTTTAGTACAACATGTAGGAGGAGCTAAGGTGGGAGGAGTAAGGAGAGGAAGAGGAGAAGGAAGAGGAGGAGCTGGGTGACGTAAGAGCAAGAGATGTAGGAGCGATGGAGGCAGATGTTCACGTGTCTGTAGCAGTCAAAGGTAGTTGGTATATCTAGGTTGGGTATTGGGTTACACTTCTGATTGCATGGGCATCTTGTTACTGATCATTACCAAATATATAAGCTTTTGGATAATTTAAGCATTAGAGTCTCATTTTCCTTCTGGGCCAGCATGGATGGCGGGATAGTCTGAGTAATGCCCAGCCTTGCAGATTGGCTCTGCCAATCTCCCACGCTGGCGTCTCATGGGTGGCAGGGCTGGTGTTTCTGGCTGGCCATTTCTAGCTGTGGGCGCGCACGTGGCCTCTGGCCGAAAAACATGGCGACTGAGCTAGGCAGAGCCACCACAGCTTAGATAGTTGGCTTGACAAGCGACTGAATTTTAAATAATTACTACAACAACAACATAGCTGGGAAGGCATGGGAAAACCCACAGTGTAGGAACTTGTTGAGGAGACTTGTTCCACATGAATAAACTTGTTCCACATGAATCAGACACGGGTATAACTGTTGAAGATCTACCTCTGATCTAGTACTACCAAGCATGGATCCTCTCATAAAGGTCGCACAGCCTTTGAAACATTGTGGCAAGGCAAGAACATACATATTCTGCGAGAGACATTTAAATTCAGACCATTTGTTGCAGTACTTATCTTGTGGGAGGCTTAAGCAATTGTCTGTTTGCTGCAAATCTGGCATCAACAGTAGACCCAAAAACTAGTTTCTTCTGAACCTACCTTAGTGAGTCATTGAGTTTATTTAGCTTATTTACAGGGGTATGGGCGACCCCAAACAACTGCCTCATTGGGAAGTACAACCATATTGTGGGTAATGACCTTTGGCATGCTGTATAGATGGAGTCTTCTTATTAAATTTAATTTCCTATATACAAACTTTAATGATTTCTGAGAATATGCGTAGCTAAGGCAGGGTTATATGAAGTCTGAATGGGGTTGCACAAGGAAGAATAGAATAGCTCCAATTCCTATCTAAGCTTCTGATCTTTAAGGCCAATTGGAGCAATCATGTGAGTGTCTTCAGCAGATAATCATTGTGATTCTGATTTCAAAGCAGCAATGATGATATGGCTGAAATATAGTGCACCATGATTCCATTACAACAGCATTCTCATGCAGTTCATAATCAAATCATTCATAAGAGAAAGGCTACCTCTGGCAGTACAGTGAGCAGAAGCCAGCTCCTTGACTATGGCTACAATCTGCTTTAAGAGCACAATATTTCTCCCAAGTCATCATAGATACAATGATTTTAGAAATTCAGAAGACAGTACTGTTCTGATACACTTTGATAACAGGTTACAAGTAGGGAAGTTTGTAAACAGGAGGTTCATTCTCATAATCAAATATTCATATTGACTAGACAACAATAAACTGATTCTCCTCAAGGGGATGATTGACTTCATTCATTTGGAAAAACCAAACTTTTGATATTACTTTAAAATTAATCAAAGTTGAACTCCCAAAAGGGCTTTCATTAAAATATAGTTTGAAATTGGGATGGATTCTAAAGACTTTGTCTATTCTCTATGTTGAATATTCTTCTCACGAAGCCAGTGAAACTGGGGTAAAAGTTCTCAGTAAACAAGAAAATAGCATCCATACTTCATCATCTCTGGGAACACATGGCCATATTGGTCTAACTCCTTGACTGTCTTTGCATTTAATAAAACCAAAAAAATTTAAAATATTTGGAATTTCACATTGGATTTAAACAATACCAACAACAATGAATAATATATCAATATAGGAAGGATTATCTTGAAAAGAAAGCTTACATAACCATGTAGCTGAAAAAATATTAATTTTGTTACAAGTTTAATTTAGTTATTACTTCATCCGTCACCTATTAGTCAACAGTGGTCTAAGCCGTGGAGTAGCTTCATGTATAACAAGACAACAGAGGGCCAATAAAAGATCTAGGGCAAAGATATCCAGATCCTATTAATGCAGCCATGTTGGTGAGAATTCACGAACGTAACTTCTGATATTTCTCAAAATAAAAATACAGTGTTAAAAAGTACAGAACCTGGACATGAGACCTTCCAAATTATTTTTCCTGATCATGTTGAATTTCTCAACCTGGGCAATGCTATTTTTCGACTCCGTGGGATCCTCTGCCTTTTTTTGGCACGGATTTTCCCAGGTTATGTTTTCAGGATACTCTGAAGGACACAAACAATTGCATTACAGCAGGAAGAACAGAATCCCCATTTATGTTCCCATTAGGTTAAATACACCTCAATTATGTTTCTTGTTCTACTGTTGTTTGTTATTGCACTTCCTGTATTTGTTCCCAGACACCTTCAAAATATGAGTCAGGATGGCTTGTTAGGTGTTGAGAAGGTTGGTAAAAGGAAAGAGAGTCGGTAATAGGGCACAGAGAATTTCTTGTTTCCTGTGCTAAATTTATTGAACTTGAATTGGATCCAAGGACTTAGGTTTTACAGCTGTTGTTTCAGTCTTCATTTATGTATTCAATTGTTCAAGGAATATGCAGAATCTCCTGCTGGTGATCAGGGACCACTTTTGTCATGTGGGAGTGCAAATTCAGGTTCAGAGGGCATCTTTCTCTATGTCATGTGTGTTTCATCCTTTATGCTTCAGTGATTTCTACAATGTGGGTCTGCTATTCAAACAGGGAAGAAACAATCCACATGATTTTGTTTTCAAGGAATATATATGATTCATCCTCTCTCTCTCCTCTCTCTCCCTCTCTTTCTCTAGTATAGGATTTCTCTCTCTCTCTCTCTCTCTCTCTCTCTGTGTGTGTGTGTGTGTGTGTATACATTGCTTTTATAATATATCACCTTGTTTATATCAGACAGTCACCAGCCTGAAGATAATGGAATTTTGTATGAGAAGATGTTTAGTCTATATTTTCACGCTCATCTTAAACAGTAGCAGAAAATATCTTCTCGTAAAGTTCAGCTAGTATTTTCAGCTTTACAGACCATATGCTATTCTTGTATTATATGTACAAAAAAACAGACAAGAGAAATATAAGAGAAGAGAATGAGTGTGTCTATGCTTCGATAGAACTCTTTTATTTTAACAGGTGCTTGTTTAGTTTGGGATCACAGATGATCATTTCCATATACTAAGCTGAACTTTCATACTCAAGTAAAGTTTAGCATATATATATATATATATATATATATATATATATATATAT
>NW_021621692.1:4086242-4110359 GCF_004785775.1 Grammomys surdaster
TATATATATATATATATATATATGTGTGTGTGTGTGTGTGTGTGTGTGTGTGTGTGTGTGTGTGTGTGTGTGTGTGGTGTGTGTGTGTATGTGTATATGTATATATATGTATATGTGTATACACACACACATATATATACATATATATTTATATGTGTATACACACACACACACATATAGTACATAGTAAGATGGTCTCAGAAGATGAGTATCACAGGACCTTGGTCTTTAGCACAACTGTGAAATTCATGCTTGTATGTATTCTCAAGATGAGCTAGCCTTTGTATCATCTCTATGTTGAAAATTCACCTTCTTTTTGAAAACAGAATAAAGTATGAAACCTTATTATAGGGAAGCATTGCATACCTACCATGTCTAAATGTATTGTGCACACCTTGAGCTCTGCTTTCTCAGACACAGATGGGACCTTGGAAAGATGCTCTGAATTAACGTATGTCTCATGTGTATAATGTCTTCTTAATCAAAGTCTCCTTCAAGGGAGAGGAACCAAAAAAGGATGTAGTGTCCTGTGCCTGTAATCCCAGCAATTAGGAGGTAGCAGCAGGAAGATCATGAGTTTGATGCTATTCTGAACTAAATAGAAGTATCATGTTTCTAAAACAACAGTGAAAATGAAGGGATGGGGATAAGGATATGTGTTAGTTAAACAGTGATTGCGTGAGGCCATGGGATTGACCCCAGAGGTAGGAAAAAGAAACAGAAGGAAGGAATGAGCAGGAGAGAAATTGGGTAGGAGAGAGAAGGCTAGAGGGGAGACAAGGTTGTGCATGGCTGTGTGAGAGGGAAAAAGGGAAGGGAAAGAGAAAAAAGCAAGGAGGGGAAAGAGGAGGAGGAGGGAGTAGGATATCATTACAGAAAGAGAAAGAAGAGAGAAAGTAGAGAAAATGGAGGACAGTGAGGGAGGGGAAGAGAGAAAAAGCAAGGTTGGGAGGGGAAAAGAGAGGGGAGAGGGAAGAAGTGAAATAAGTCATGTAGAGGAGGGAGAGGACAAAGAGGAGAGGGTAGGAGAAGGAAGGAGGCTGATGACTGGAGGGAATGGAGAGAAGGGAAGGGAAGAAGAGACCAGGAGAAAGGAAAGGAAAATATAAACCTCCCTACACAAAGTTTAATAATCAAGCAACATTAGTACTGGGAATTATGTTGGTAAGGTTCATTGTAAAAATTTTTAAATGAAATTTATATTATGCAAGGTTTTGTAGATTATGCATGTGCTTATAAAAGCTTATGAAGCTCTTGGTTGAATAGTCTACGATTCTAGCCATCTTACATCTTTTTCAAACCTAGGAAAAATAAATAATAAATGAATAAACAAAATGAAAAATGAATAAGCAGATACTCAGAGAAATGCTTTTCTGCATACTGATTCAATGAGTTATGAACAAATATCCCTGAACTATGCAATGGTAGAATATTAAGACACTTTCATGAAATAAACCTTACAAAAATCACAGCTAAACTATGAACTTCTATACAAATGTGGAACACAATAGTACAGCTCATCTTATAGCACTTGATAATGCATGAATCTGCTAAAGAATTATTCAAAAGATGCCCAAGTATATGTATGCATTTATTTTATATGAAACAGAACCTTTCTTTTCTCCTGTGGTGAGATGCATGGGAAAATATTCTCTCAGGACATTGGCTGGCGAGTGCACAAGTTATTGTGTATAAGAACATTTCCAACCATTGTTCTTTTCGTGTGAATTGGATTGTTTGCCAATGAGCATATTTTCTTTCACATACACTACACACACACACACACACACACACACACACACACCGTCCGATGTATTTACATGCTTGTCAATCTCTCCTTTATTATGCTACACACTGCCAGTTTCATTAGATTCTATCTGAGATATCCTTGCTTAATAGAGTAGTTGACATTTTTACTCTGTGGAAATGAAAGGTACATATTATTCAGTTCAGAAACACCATAATCTTGAAAAACAAATAGTTCCTTCTGAAAATGAATGTACAAGGGGATGCTTCTAGACAAAGATTTACTCAAATGTGTAAGATAAAATTGCATTAACTTTATTTTAAAATTACATCATCATTTTGGGGGCGACACCATGCGTTAAGGATAGATAGAGTGGATGAGAAGGACCACGGCTCATGTATCAATGAAGAAATAGGGCCTTTCAGAATTTATCTCAGAGTGATTAAGCACATGTATAGGTTTCATGCCATTTCCTATAGGGGATGCCTATGTGAGCATCTATAGTTGTTAGGCTTGATTAATTGTAGATCAAAAAACTTGACAACTGTCAATCTCTAACATATGATCAGTTCACTGAGGACAAAGCCCATATCGAGAAAAAAATATGGAAGAATTTATGTGAACAAATTCTGCAGGTTATTTATATGCAGAAGAGAATGTGGAGCTTGAAAAGAGGTGGCTCAAAAAATAGCTTGCAAGTTTGTAGTTGATAAGGTTTGAGAATAACACTAAGGGGTATATTTTGGGTAGAAACTAAAATTACCTTCTAAAACTCAGATTATAAACCAGACATAAAAAACACACACTTTACATGCAGAGACTACCATTATATCTCTGGATAAACACCTGGATTCTTTAAAACCAATGTGTGAGTTATTTTACAGGAATTTCTAGCCTTTTGAAGTTACATGCAGTAAAGTATGTGAAAACTACGCAGACTGGGTCACATGAATGCGATTAGCAACTGTAGATAAAAGTCTGTTTATTTTTTGTTCCATGTTTTTATCCCTGTCTTTCCTTTAGATAGGAACATTTCTGGGTGTAAAATTTCAAGATGCATGGGTGGCCCCATCCCTCAACTGGAGGCCATGTCTATCTATTGGTCTTTACAGGTTGTATCTCCCCTTTGTCGAGTATTTTGACTACAGTCATTGCCATTGGCTCCTGGGAGCCTCTTGGTTCCCTGGAGTCTGGGACTTTCTACTGGCTACTCCCAGTTCCCCAACCCCTTTGCTATGTATTTTAATTCAATACTCTGATCCTCTGTACTTCTTTCCTGTCTCTTTCAATGCCTGTTCCTGTCACCAGTTTTCCCTCACCCTCCTTTCCCTTCCTCTAGCTCCTGTGAGTATTTTGTTCCCCATTCTATTTAGCATTAAAGCATCTACATTTTGGTCTTCCTTCTTCAGCTGCTTATGGTTTGTGGGTTGTATCATGGATATATGATGGACAGGCCATCAAGAGACCATCTCACCTAGGGATCCATCCTATCTGAAGACATCAAACCCCCACACTATTGCTAAGGCCAGGAAGTACTTCCTGACAGGAGCCTGATATGGCTGTTCCCTGAAAGGCTCTACCAGCACCTGACCAATACAGATGCAGATACAATCCTTGAACTCTCAGGTAGTCCTCAATTAGGTCCTCCTGCAGATGCCTTTGTGGCTGTGTGGCCCCCCAGCATTTATGCAGATGCAGCTGTGCTGTTCTTTCTATATGCACACATTCAATAAAATCAAGCAAACAACACACACAAAAATTCCTTGTATTATACACACTGAGCTTCATTAAAATGTTAAAAGACTATTTAAGTAATTATGACATCATTAATTCCCTAAACAATGTAAATAGTGATCGCATTAAAAATAGAAGGAATGATAAGTGTTTGGCATAGTTGCACTTGACATCAAAGCCAGGTCTTGGGAGATATAGGCAGGTGACTGAATTCCAGGTCAGACAAAGAGACACAGTGAGATTCTATCTCAATAAATACATACACATAAATAAGATTATCTCAATGAAAATTAAGTATTCAGGATTAAAATTGCAACAATGTATAAATGCATATGTGTGAAATTCTAACTTTGTAAAGCACCTCCCACTATTTAAATAGAAAAATTAACATTAAAAGCATGATATAGCACCTTAAGTTAAATTATAATTCTACATTTTAGCAAGCCTTTTAATAAAATTACGTCAGATGATAATAAAACTTTTTCGCATAACAAACATGCAACATTATCTACGAAAACCTATGGAAAACAGGGGACAGTGACCAAGGGAAGTAGGCATTATATAGACAATAAATCTCTCATAATTAACCACAGTGGTGTCAGCGTATAAACAGACAAATGAGAAATGTGGAAAATAACAGAAAGGTCAGACACAGTATGTGTGGAAATTTAGAACAAGATGACACATGATTTAAAATGTCGTAGAGACGTCCTTTTAAATGCATTAGTCTCGGTTTCAGGGTAACCATGCGGTTACATAAACAGGAGCTTGTCTAAGAATAAAACCCAACTGGATGAAGGGAATACATGTGCAAAATAAAAAGAAATTAAAAAAACAAAAGCAAAAAATGTGAACAATTCTTCATTTATTGATATTATAATTATTTTTTAACTATGTGTGTGTGTGCAAACATGTCTCTATCCACATCATGGGTGTAAAGGTGGCCGTGAAGTCCAGGATCCCAAGGGAGTTTGAAGTGTATGAAAATTGTTCAGCATAAATGCTGGAAACTGAACTCAGATCCTCTGCAGAGCCAGCAAGTACTGTGTTTTGGTAGTTTTATTGATACTGAAGGCTTTCATTATTTTACAGTCAAATTCATCAACTCTTTTTATTTTAGTGTCTTTGAATTTTTGTATATAGAAAGTTCTTTCCTATACCCAGATCAAAGGAAAATTGAGGGCCATCTAGCTTCTCCGAAAATTGTTTCACTGTCTAGGAAAAACAATCTGGTAGTTTCTCAGAAATTTGAAAGTAGTTCTACCTGAAGACACAGCCATACCACTTCTGAGCATATACTCAGAAGATGACCTACATACAAAAAAGACACACACTTCAGTATGTCCATAGCAGCCTTATGTGTAACATCCAGAAACTAGAAGCAACTTAAGATGTCCATCAGCCAAAAAGTGGATACAGAAAATGTGGTTCATTTACACGGTAAAATACTACACAACTATTAAAAACAAAGACATCATGAATTTTCCAGGCAAATGGGTGAAACTAGAAAATACTATTAGCGAGGTAACCCAGACCCAAAAGGACATGCATGGTATGTACTCATTGATAAGTGGATATTAACCATAAAAGAATGGAATAGCCAGGATAAAATCCACAGACCTGAAACAGTTAAACAAGAAGGTAGGTAGACCCAAGGGAGCATGTTGAATCACAATTAGAAGAGGAAACAAAATGGTCATAGGAATCAGAGGGAGGGAGGAAAGTGGGAGGGAGAGGGGAGGTAGAGGGGAATGGGAAGCATGTGTGGGAGAGACAGAAGAGAGGCCCAGTGGGCCAGGAGAATGAATCAAAATTTGTAGCTGCTTGGGGTTGGGGTGGTGAATCTTTGGAAAGTCCCAGAAATGGGGAGGATACCAAGAGTCAATGTGGGTGACCATGCATAATAGTGGAGCCATGGAATATGATTAAAAAGTCTACCTCTTGTAGCCAGACAGGACCCCAGGTGGAGGGATAAGGACACCAACCCACCCACAATGCTTTCAGCCCCAAATTTGTGCTATTTAAAACAAAGATGGAGACTGAATGAATAGCCAGCCAATAACCTAACTGGCCAAACTTGAAACTCACCCCCTGGACAAGCACCAATCCCTGACATTATCGATGATATTCTCTGATTCTTGGAGAATCAGAAGCCTAGTATAACTGTCCTATGAGAGGCTCTATTCAGCAATTGACTGAAGCAGATATAGTTACTCACAGCCAATTTTTGGACAGAGGTTAGGGACTCTTATGGAAGAGTTAGGTGAAGAATTGAAGGCCCTGAAGAGGATAGGAACCTAAAAGGATGACCAACAGAGTCAACTAACCTGGGACCTTTGGGACCTCTCAGAGACTGAGTCACCAACCAAAGAGCATACATGGGCTGGAATGAGGCTCCAGGCACAAAGGTAGCAGATGTGCAGCTCAATCTCCATGTGGGTTCCCAACAACTAGAGTGGAGGCTCTCCCCAAAGCTGTATAACCTGGCTGTAGCATCCATTTCCCAACAAGACTGACTTGTCTGGGCTCAGTAGAAAAGGACGCTCCTAATCTGGCAGAGACTTGATGCCCCAGGGTGGAGGGGTACCCTGGAGGTCCCACAATCTCAAAGGAGAAGGGGAGGAGGAATGGCGGAGGGACCAAGGAGGCACTTGGGATGCTAATTAATTACTTAATTAATTAAAGATCTAACTTAGTTGTTCATGATTTAAATAATGTGCTATTAAATGTTGTTACTCTGTTACTTACTAGACTACATGTCCCAAGATCACTAAAATTTCTCCTTGGATCAGTCATCTGACCATAATAACTTCCTTTACATTTCTGTACCACAATGAATTATCTTCTTGCTTTAGATCTTTAGTACTTGCCATTTCTTCAGGAATATATGAAAGTCTACCCAGGTGCAGTGGTCCAGACTTATACCTACAATACTATTCTCAGATGACTAATCATGAATTTGAGACCAATCTGTCTTGAAAGACAAAATCAAAAAAATATATATTCTACAAATTTCTCCTGGTTGGTTCTTTCTCAAACTTTAATCTACATAACTGAGTTGCTTGATAGAAATCATTTAATGAATGGATAGAAAGTTAAGTAGGAAGACAGATGATGGATGATGATAACAGATAAATGATAGATCAATAAATATGATATATATGATAGATATGGATAGATCTTAGATAGATGATAGATAGAGAGATAGATAGACAGATAGATAGATAGATTGTTTTAAATCCCATAATAGGAATAATTTCTGTTCCAGCACATCTCACACATCACCTTTATATTTATAATGTATAAAAGTATTCTCACAATGTTTTATAGAATTTTTTCAGATAAAAATACCTATTCTTTATGGAAAATGCATTTTAAAGATATTGTATTATTTTCATTGTTCATCGTGAATGGTATTGATTTCATACTACTTTCTATCACTGTAGATATGAGTTTATCATGGTAAAAAAATTAGCTTCCAAGACTTTTAGTGAATTACAGCTCCAAGTACCATAGCCATTGTTAACCTTAACTCTAATCACAATTGTTACAACATTTATTGAAGTATCTTTGCTTTTGTTTGTTTAATAATCTGTATAATTTCTTGGAACAAATTCCTCTCAGTTGATTCTTGATTCCTGGACTTCTAGAAGCAGGGAATACATTATTACAATTGCCAGTTTATTGTCTCTAACTCCACTATGGAATACCATTCTAGAATCATGTTAAAAATCTTTACCCAGGATCTGGAAATATAGCTCAGTTGTAAGAAACTGTATGCTATTATAGAGGGCCAGCATTCCGTTCCCAGCAGCCAAGACAAGTGAGTTACAAGCAACCATAGGTACCTCCATCTCCAGGGCATCAGAGGCCCTCTTCTTGCATCCTCCGACATCTGCATCCACACACTCACACATCCATACACAACATACACATTATAAAGAACAGAATAAACACTTTTAGAATGATGTTTAACACCTCATCTGGAAATGTCCAGCTAATTATTCAATTAAAATGGGCAGAAAATCTAAATATATACTATTGAGGAAGATATTTAGGCAACGTGCAACCATGTAAAATGACGTTCTATATTGTATGCCATTTGAGGAATATGAAAAAACAGCAAGGAAGCACCACTGCATGCCTATGAGTAGGCTCAAATGCAAAACACTGGCAACGACAAATGTACAGAAAGACAAGGGGTAGATGGAGCTGTTATTCATTGCTGTTAGGAATAAGAAAGGGCAGGTCCACTTTGGAAGACAGTTGAACATCTCCTTATAAAGTAAACATACTCCCATATTCCTTCATGCAATTCAGTAATTACATTTCCCACATACATGGATTAATATCTATCTATCTATCTATCTATCTATCTATCTATCTATCGATCTATCTATCTATCTAATATATCAATCTGTCTTCTATCCAATATGTACCTATTCATATATATATATATTCATATATATATATATATATATATTTTTTTTTTTCAACCAGGGCTGCATGTCTGCTAGGCGATCATTCTACAACATCAATTCTCATTCTGATACTTAGAGAAGGTTCTTCTAAGTCAGTGGTGCTCAACCTTATTAACGCTCCAACCCTTTACTACAGTTCTGCATGTAGTGACCCCCAGATATAGAACTATTTTCATCGCCAGTTAATAAATGTAATGCATAACTGCAAGTTTGTTACTGTCAGGAATCACAATGGAAATACAGATTGATTGACTTCTCCATTCTTTAGGATACGGTCAAAATATATTTTCTTTAATTTAAACATTTTCTAATGATTTAAACACACATACACAACAAAGAGAGACAGAGACAGAGACAGACACAGACACAGACACTGACACAGAGTATTCTGTACAAAAACAACACTTCCTGGTTGTTTGGAATTAACTTTTGTAATACTCTTGAATAACTGCTACTCATGTTGATATATGCACTGATTTCTAGACTTGACCATCTGAAATGATTGGCATTTTGACCCAACTTTAATACTGTGTGGGTTTTTTTTTTTGAGGAACAATATGGATCTGTATGCTTCCTATTTCTAAAACAGCAGAAACATATTAAGTACATACTTATAGAGTGTAGAAAATGACTCCATTTCAAAATACTGCCATGTCATGACACCACTCCAATCCTACTAGGAAAAAACAGAGAAACCATGAAATGCATTACTTTAGAAGGAGTATAGCAAGAACAGTTTGTACTGTGAACTTAAATGAACAAGACAAGACTCTTTGCATCGCAGAACACAATGGAATTTCACTGTACAGATTCTTGGAAAGACAAATAACAGTAACAATGATAATAGCATAACCCTGTAAGTCTCTAAGCGTATTCTGTGGTATGAGGATCAGTGGTTTTGCATTTGAAAATTGAATCTCCTGTTATAATGAGGCCTGGGAGTTCCTTTCAGTCTACACATGAAGCTATTGCACATTGTCAAGTTTAATGCTTACATTAATATGTGCAGTTAGTTATTTGTGTGGAAGAATTAACAGCTTGAGTTGTTGGTAATTTAAATGACAATGGAAAAACTGTTTCTGAACCAACGGAGGTTTCTTTGGTTCGATTTCCAAGAAGGTGCCCCTGCCCCCTACTTTGTGCTTTTACACGATTTATATATTGCAAATGTACTTTTGGTCATTTTCTTGGGCTGCATTCCCAATGTCTCCCTTTAGATAACTATTATATCTGTGTATGCTTTGCAATATTTTCTAAGTGTTAAAAGGAAGAAATGAAATGAAGAGGAAAAAATGCATGTTAGTTTTCATGGGATGGATTCCAAACCAGTGTTTCCTTGACAACAAATTTTTTTGTTTCCTCTCTCTGCACTGCCATCTTATCCCATTCTCATCACTCCTCTGATCTAACTCACTCAGCCCCTTCCTTACTTGGTTAAGGATTTTAACTGTCATGAGTTACAGGAAGAACCCAAAGCAGACTAATGTAAAGTTATCATTGTCAAGTACAAACTTCAAAAGTCTATTTTAGAAATCTTGCTAAATAATATGGCTTGTCAGATACATTTAAAATGTGTGGACCAAGTCAACTTCCTTGTGCCCGGGAGTGGCAGGGCATACCTTTAATCCCAGCACTTAGGAGGCAAGGGCAGGTAAATCTCTGAGTTCAAGGCCAGAGCGGTCTGCACAGAGTTTCAGGACAGACAGAGCTGCAAAGCAAGATACTGTTACAAATATAAATAAATTAATGAATAAACAAACTTCTATACTAAGAGAAGCTTGGTCCATTTTCTACTTATCATAAGACTACATGATCTTAAATATACTAATTCTCTGACTTCACTGTGTAGCACCAGGTACCATCAACTATGCCTTATACTGGAAACCTAGCTAACTGTTCACTGATAGTGAAGTCAGAATGAAATCGGCTTCTTAAATGAAGTAGGGCAGTGTTTCAATCTTCAATCTTTAAAGTTTTGATCACTGTGTTACCCCTTGGTGTTTAGATGGGCTACATTTTTTTAAAATTTTTATTGGATGTTTTATTTACATTTCCTATGTTGTCCCCTTACCCCATCCCCCACCCACCCAGGAACCCCCAATCCCCTCACCCCTCCTCCTTCTTCTCTGTGGATGTAACCTCTATCTACCCCCCCACTCCCACCTCCCCACCCTCAAAATTCCCACCCCCTGGGGCATCCAGCCTTCATGAGGTCAAGGTTCTCTTCTTCCACCTATGCCCAGCAGGGCCCTCCACTCTTACATATTCAACTGAAGCACTGGATCCCTCCCCAAGTGCTCCCAGGCTGGTGGTTTAGACCCTGGGAGCTGTGGTTGGTTGGTATTGTTGCTCTCCTCATGGTGCTGCAAATCCTTCAGTCTTCACTCTAACTCCTCTATTGAGAGAACCCCATGATCAGTTCAATGGCTAGTTGTGAGCATCTGCCTCTGAGTATGTCAGACTCTTGAAGACCTCTGAGGAGATATCCATATCAGGCTCTTATCAGCATGCACTTCCTGACTTCCACATCAGCATCTACCTTTGGTGATTGCACATGGGATAGATTCTCAGGTGGAGTGGTTACTGTAATAAAAGACCTGACAAAAGCAACTTCATGGAAATTTATTCATCTTGGCTCAGTGTTTCAAAAGATTTTCATTCATCTTGAATGGGAAGCGAAAATCAAATTTGGCCCAACCCATGTGTATCATGGTTGATCAAAGCACAGTGGGCATCCAGCAAATTAGAGTTCAGAGTTCCAGCCTGAACCCGAAACAGAAAGCTCCCTAATGCCCCACCTCTACAGGGTAGATCCCACACCCCAAAGGTTCTGTAACATTCCAAACAGTACCCTCATCTGAAGCCTGAGTTTTGAAACACTTGATCTTCTGTAGGACCAGGCACCTTCAACAAGAGGAAAACCATGCCCTGTACTGGAAAAGTAGCTAACTAGTCACTGCTAGTGAAGTTATGTTTATGGTGAGCAAGGGGTTGAATTCTACAATCACTAGCTTACACAACCAGAATAATTCATAATAATAATCTAACAACATTTGTCCTTATACACACAGATAAAAAGAAGTCTTCACCCCTCTTCAAAAAAATTTCTCTCTGCAACAGTTTGAAACCACTATAGAAAACTACAACCAATCAAAATGCATGTTCCCGGTTCAGGTGGATACATCTGTAAATGCTGCCTTCATATACTTTCAAAATTGAATGCCCTTATCTGTTGTTTGTTCCCAATGCAATAAGACTAGTATATACTACATTTCTGGGTAGCTGATATTATTTCAAAGATAGATTTTTAAATTCTAGGCAACTAGACTGTATACAATTAGATTAGGTTCTCACAGGTTAGGTGTCTCAAGTCAGTAATCACTGAACGTCAATTGAGAAAATGCCTCCATAGGATCAGGCTGTAGATAAGCCTGTAAGGTGTTTCTTAATTAGTGACTGATGAGGGAGGGCCCAGCTCATGCTGAGTGGTGTATCACTGGGATGGTGGTCCTTGGTTCTAAATGAAAGTAGGGTAAGCAAATGATGGGAACTAAGCCAGTAAACAGCACCTGTCTATGGCCTCTGCATCAGTTCTTGCCTCCAGGCTCCTGCCTTGTTTGAGTTTGTATCTTGATCTCCTCTAGGGATGAACAGTGCTGTGGAATTGTAAGCGATAAACTCCTTCCTCCACAACTTGCTTTTGGCTCATGGTGTTTTATCTCAGAAATGGAGACCATAAACTAAGACAGTCAGTACTTGTAAAATCTCTAACTGAGCCATGTGTATGTATGTTCTCATCATGTCTAAAATTCCATCCTAATAGTTCTTTTAGAACCATTTTTGCCTCTTAGCCTCCTAGGTTGTACCCATGTCTGCCTCAAAAATATGCTGAAAATAGTTTTAAATATTTTCAGGTTACAGCTATCAATCAGAATTGATCTGGGAGGAACAAATAGCAATAGTCTAAATTCTTCACTGGGGTATTTATTTATTTATTTATTTATTTATTTTGCCTAAATCACTTAGGATTTTGCCAAGAGATCAGGAGTTAGCCTACAAATTGAAAGCCTTGACTCACCCTCCATGTTTTGTGGGAAGAGTAAGAAAGAATGGAAATCTTTAAGCTATAACCAGAAGAAGGAGCCCAGTTTGAGCATCTTGGCATGAGTATTTCAACCGCACACAGTCCTGGTCTTGGTCCTGCCTTGTTTTCCCATTAGCTAAGCACACAAAGTGAAAAACATAAATCTGTGATTTATTCCCCAGATGTTTCCCACTTCTTTCACAGAGTTATTTAAACACCTTAGGACTCCAAGAGAGGGTTAAGCATATGGGTTTCAGATGCATTTTTTTCCCGTCACTTGCTAATTGGGAGAGTTAACTTTTTTTTTTTTTTTATTGGATGATTTATTTACATTTCCTATGTTGTCCCCTTACCCCATCCCCCACCACCCCCTCGGAACCCCCAATCCCCTCGCCCCTCCTCCTTCTTCTCTGTGGATGTAACCTCTATCTACACCCCCCCACTCCCACCTCCCCACCCTCAAAATTCCCACCCCCTGGGGCATCCAGCCTTCATGAGGTCAAGGTTCTCTTCTTCCACCTATGCCCAGCAGGGCCCTCCACTTTTACATATTCAGCTGAAGCCCTGGATCCCCCCCTAAGTGCTCCCAGGCTGGTGGTTTAGACCCTGGGAGCTGTGGTTGGTTGGTATTGTTGCTCTCCTCATGGTGCCACAAACCCTTTCAGCTCCTTCAGTCTTCACTCTAACTCCTCTATTGAGAACCCCATGATCAGTTCAATGGCTAGTTGTGAGCATCTGCCTCTGAATATGTCTGACTCTTGAAGGCCTCTGAGGAGATATCCATATCAGGCTCTTATCAGCATGCACTTCCTGTCTTCCACATCAGCATCTACCTTTGGTGATTGCACATGGGATAGATACTCAGGTGGGGTGGTCTTGAGATGGCCCCTCCTTCAGTTTCTGTCCCTCACTTTGTCTCCATATTTGCTTTTATTGCCACAGTTCCCATCCAGTTATATAGAAATTGTTCTCTCTCTCTCTCTCTCTCTCTCTCTCTCTCTCTCTCTCTCTCTCTCTCTTTCTCTCTCTCTCTGTCTTCAATCCTCAATATACATAGAAGCCAGAATGCTGTGAGAATTAAATTCTGGCGACATAAAATAAAAATAAAAAAGATTATTAGTGAACACTCAGAAATTTTTCTGAAAAAAAAATTTTTTTGATGAGTCTTGAAATTCAAATTGTTCTGTCAAATAACTTTTCTTGTGTTTTATTTTAGTATGTATTTACAAATACTATTTTAAGGATAGAAACCCCCAACTCTATGCCAAAGTTGAAAGGAAATTATATTATAACTTAGTGATAAAATACTTTCTAATATGTCATGATTAATATTATTTTGTGATTAATATCAATCAATAGAGCTCTATAATGCCTCAGCAAAAATTTAACATGTTTCATGAATACAGGGAAGTTGGAAGCAGAGGAGGAAAGATAAATATTTCTGATATAATATTTGAACACTAAGCTGAATTATCAGTTACATTTCAGTAAATTTTTACAAATCTTCTTTATGGATAAAGTAGGTTATTAGAGCTAAATATATATTAATATAAAGCACTAGGCTAAAATTACTTCATTATCATATGTGCAATGTTGACCAATCCTGTAAAAGCTTGAGTCCTGTTTTTCTGTTATTGGCAGGGGGGTGGTGGATATGCATTTATAACATTGATATTCATGATGAACTTTTCTTAGCTTGAAGTGGCTTTCTCTCCTGTCTCATTTGAATGAATCTCTTCCAAAAAAACTGGAATATAGCTGACCACCCAGAGTTGAACACTCAAGAGTCATGGTGAGTCAGATCTGCTCCCTTAGAAGCTCTGAGGTTATCTTCTCCTAGCAGAAAGAGAGCAAGCAGATGGACCAAGGTCAGCATGATCCACTTCTGAGATGTGATGCCATCTCATCCCAACCCCAGGGGAAAAGAATGGCAGTCGTTGGTGAAAACACAGGAGAGTAAGTAACCTTTTGTCACAAAGAAAAGAGGTCTTCCTGGATCCCTGATTTTCCCATCTTGTGCCCCTTGTTGAAGACAGTCTGGTCTTGAACGCATTCCCATTTGCTCTCTTACTAGTTCACTGAAGTGGATTTAGACTTCAAAATTCTTAGCTAGCATAGGTAATTATAGAAAAAGAATTAACCATCTTAGCTAATTAAATTTATTTGATATAAGACGAGTTGAAATGTTGTGATATGGTGAGACTTCTGACAAGCTTAGCTATCTGTGCATTTCACACATAGTTGGTGACTCTCTGGTATCTTTGAAGCCATTCTAAGCCATCTCAAGGTGACAACATAAAAAACTTTACTTAGGCAGCATAGCTTAACAAGTGACAGACAAACTGTCTTGCCAAACCACAAATAATTCCAGCAAGCTCCGTGTAAACAACGATTGCATTTCTGTGTAATTGATGTGAGTTCTGAATCCTTTTTTTTTATCATTTATTCCATGAAATTTTCAGTTCTCTAGGTTTGTAGAAATCATGTGATTTCTATTCCAGCCACCAACATGTTACATACACTTTTGTCTTTTGAGTAAATGCCTTTCTTCCATAGGGCTCATTTCCCAGTGTCAGATTTCCCACAAGAGTAATTTTTCTTGTTTCAATTCTTAACCTGTCTAGCCTTCATCTCTCCTGACTGATTACTTGCATAGAAAACAAGCTATTTTAATTTCTACTCTTTGTAGATGACATGATGTAAAGAAAACTAGTGTCTGCCCCATTAATTTTTTTTGAACTTTGAACATAATTCCCTTTGAACTCAATTTCAGAGTTATTAACTGTAATATTTCATTTAAACCTGCTAGGTATTCATGAATAACGACAAAACTCCATTCATGTGGGTCACGTTTCTATTTCAGAGGACAAACGGTGGGCACATGGGCTAGAATTCCATTATCATTTGAAGAGTTATTCCTGTTTACTATAAGCTCCATGTGGGTTAAAACATTAGTTGCTGATCCAAAGTCTCTCTTCTCATTTCATGCATCACTGTTCTAAAGAAGGTCTTATACCTGGGAGGCACCTTTCTGACTTGCAAGAATAAAGCAAGCAGGGCAAAACTCAAAGTCATAAATAAACTGAGACTAATTTTTTCAATATTGGCTGCGCACATGAAAATTTAGTAAGAAAGAACTAAGTCCCTTTTCTTGTGTCTCCAAGGCCTGTGCTCAGATTTATTTTTTTAAGCTTTTCTCTCACCATGCACTAGTTAAAACCTTAGCCAAGAAAGAGTTTCTAGTTTAATGGCTCCTCATGTTGGAAGGAGATTGAGTCACTTTGACATTTATTTGCTTTTCCATTTCCTCTTTCCCTTCTCTGTTTTCTAGGTTTTTGTATCATTTTATTTATTTCTATTATTATTGTACAGTTGTTGTTGGTGGTGTGTGTATTTGTGTGTGTGTGCTTCTGTGTGTGCATGTGCACATCCATACTCATGCCACAGGCTGCATGTGTATATGTCAGGATAACTTTTGCAGATTCTAGGGATTGAAATAAATTCATCAGGCTTGCACTACAAACATCATTGTATCAGTTAAGCCATTCCAGTCCCCCCTCCTTTCTCACCTATCATTCTCTCAGACTTTTTTTTAATCACTTTCTATTGACCATCTCTATGGTGATTCAGGACACATGTGGGTCCTTTGAACTTTCCCTTAACCATTCAAATTGGCAAACTCCTCTCAGTGGTGTACTCTTCTGATCCCTTCACTCCAGAGATGAAGGCAGGAAGCTTTGGAGTTAAAACTAATACTTGATTACATAGAGGCATTAAGATCCAACTGGCATCTTCTCATGAAATAAAGTTAAATTAAATTAAATTCAAACAATGGCTATGCATCACAGGTCTCAATTACTTGGTTAAGTTGTAATTTCCATTTGCAGAAAGTAGGCAAGGTAAAGGTATGTTAAAGAACTCCTATATAGATAATACATTTTGACATGTGCATGTGTACTCATGTGCACATGTCTATGAGCATGTGTGGAGGTCAGAGGTCATCCTCTAGTATCATTCCTCAGAAGTTATGTACTTTGCTTTTGAAGACAAGGTTTCTCATTGATGTGGGGCTTTCTGATTAGGACAGGCTGGCTGGACAGTAAGCTCCAGGAGTCTGCCATTCTCTCTTCCCTCACCTGGATTACAAGCGTGGCTCACCATGCCTGGCATTTTTATAAAGGTTCTGGGAATCCAAATCAAGTGGTCCAAGTGTTTCTGTGACAAGTGTTTTCCCCACTGAGCCATTGCCCTTGGCTGATATTTCTAATCTACTATAATTTCCAACTCATGTCTATTTTGAGGTTTGACTTCTGTTTGTAATATGGAATGCTGTCCTGGGGTATTTCCACTCAGGATAAACTTTTAGATGCAGATAGTCAGTAGGGAAATAGAGATAAGCTGGGGAATTTAATCAGGATGTCCATCTTAGTCTCATGTGTATGTTTCACAAACTGAGGGCTGGTGAGATGGCTCTGTGGTGAAGAGGATGTGCTGCTCCGGCAGAGGACTCAGTCTTGGCTCACAAGTATCCACAATGGGCAGCTCATAGCCAGATGTAACAGTAGATCTACCAGTTTCGAAGCTCCCTTTTGAACTCTATAGGCACCGGCATTCCCATGTACACAACCCATACATACATCTACACATGTTTACATAATTAAAAATGAATTATTAGAACATTGGGCTGTGACCTTAAAAACTGGTTTGCAACGGGCACGCGCACGAAGACGTGAACATCCTTGTAAACAATTTGTTAACCATGACTTGAATTTTACTGCTATGAATGAGAACTTCCTGTGTTGCAAACCTTTGGGTTTGCTCTTGTCTGCATGTTTTCCCGAAAGCCTTTACCCTGATGTCCTAGGGCCCCTTATCATGTGCATACTGGATTCACTCAGAGGAAGCTCCTGTCTTCTCATGTAGGAAACAAAAACCACAGTGTATTATTAATGTAAATATCTCAAAGCAACTACCTAGTTGTCCATACTCAAGTCACAATTTAATCTATGTATTTATATAATCTATAATAGTTTTATTGCATCTTCTTGCTCCACTAGGGAGTACTAAATGCTACCTGAAAGCTTTATCTAAGTAATCGTGAGGAAGGTAGTAAATCTGTGCATTGCATATAGTACTTATTAAAATACATACCTTAGTCTCACAGCCCCTTGTCACATCACAGTAAACAATAAAATCTCATTTATGAACATAGCATTAGTATGCAGGTCACCAAAACTGCAAATGCATTATTCTAATAGAGAATATCCATGCAATACTATTTTAACCTTCAGGGATATTCTTTAAGCCAATTGTTAGTTTATGGTTCTTTCATGGGCAAAGGAGAGAACAATGCATACCTGAAATATACATTCTAATCCTTGAAAAAAGATCTTCAAGGCATTCATTATGTATCACTTATAAATAAGATATAAATCATTTAAAATGCTGTTTTTTTTCTGAAAGATACCCAGCAATCCAATGAATATACACATATAAAGTTTATTCTTTTCATGGGCTTTCTTCATGATGGCTACAGAAATTCAGTAGTCCACACCACTGCCTTAAATCAAAAAGAAAATTAAATAGTTAAGTCCTTTCACAGATTTTCTACAATAACCACTGCACTTCTGGAATAGTTGAGGGTCATCTGTATGCCCATTTTGCCTGAGATTCTTGACAGAATGTGTCACACTCTATAGCCATGGAGAACTAATGCTCTGGTGTTTTTGAATAGAGGGAGGAGAAACATTCTTTATAAAACAAGCTCTGAAGGTAAGAAAAGACACTTAGAATGCTACAAAGATGGGTCCATTGGTTAAGTGCATTGGCTTCTCTTGCACAGGACCAGAGCCCACTTTCCAGTGACTCTAAAGTGTTTGTGGTAACTCTGAGTGACCATCAATGTAACTCCATGTGGTAGATACCCTCTTCTGGCCTCTTCAGGCACGGGTGTAGTTACACAAGGATAAGGTAACTGGGAACTCAGCTAAGCTATGCCATTGCTGCCAGGATTCAGGATTCAAGGTGAAATGTACAATATACTTTCAGTACAAATCTGACTGAAGCTTAATGACAAATAAAGATTTGGCTTCGATCTTCCAGAGTTAAAAATATTCTTGCAAAAGAACAGAAGAAGGGGAAGGTGAGAGGATCCTAGAGGCAGCTACCTGAACAAAGATGAGCGTGTCAGTTTAAGAAATAAGAGAGACAGCCCAGGAAACATTCACAGAGTGAAGTTTTGACAGTGGAATGCTTGCTCTATTTTAGCACATCCCTAAAAGGGGAAGTAAAGAATGCGAAAAAGATATGTAACGTGATCCAAAGGAACACAAAATAAATCATGGGAAGAATCTAGAGCAATGAATATGTACAAGGAAAAAGGGTAGGGTCTGAACTTCACAGAAGCAGGATGACTCTGTAGATGCCATTGCATGTTCTCATTGGAACAAAGTTATCTTGAGGGCTGAGTCAATGCTTTTATAATTGTCATTCTCTGATGACTTTGTTGTATGCTCACAGGTGTCCAAAAACAACCCGACAACAATGACTGCTTGTAAGGTATGTCTGAGCAGAGGAACAAGATATTATTTTTATGATTACCATGTTTGCTGTCATTTTTTCACATTAACTGATTCTGTACCATTCACTAAAAGCCCGAAAGGCTGGTTAAATGAGATAAAAGAATATCTTTGTCCCTTTAAATTATATGTAATTCAAATACAGAAACATTTCAGTAGAAAAGTATGTTGATTCAAAGACAATGTGTTGTCTGTATCCACTAGACAGACCCCAGGGCTGCCTGCAGCACGGTATGCTGTTTTCATTCCCATTGTAAATGGAAATTGTCAGTAGTCATTGCCAAGAATAAGGCTTTGTAACTTGGAGTTTGGCACAGACTCTATAATGAATATCACTGTCCAAGTGTCTCTGGAAAATGTAGACATTTTAGACAATTTCACATGAGTGGGTGAATGAGAGTCTTATCACATTAAATGACACTGCATGTACTCTCTTTAGTAAACCCAAGGGAACTATATTGGGATAGTTCTAGCCCGGCATCTCAACTCCCCGTGTTTGGCCCAGTAGTGTCTGTGGCTCTGTAGCTGGACCAAAGTTCAGGAAAAGGAGAAACGGTTCATGGTAGGGGACATGGACTTGGCACCGTCTGCGTCATTTCTCAACATTTCAGTAATTGTAATTTCTCATTTCTCTGTGTCGACAGTCCTGAGTAACATGGTAAAGCCCAAGAGATCGTTTAAAGTCTAACTTTTTCTAAATGGTAGCTCTTCCAAGCAAGCATAGCATTTTTTTTTTTCATTTTTAGCCCTGTCATCACTCAGAGGAAAACAAAATACGTGATCCATTTTCCTTCATGCATCTAGGTTGAATTTTTGAGGTTGTTTTTTTTTTTTTTTCTCAAGTACTGCCTAAGTGAAGTTCACTTTTTCTTTTTCCCTTTCCAAGTTTTAAGAACTTTACCTTAGTAGACACTGCTGATTAAACAAAATATTAGAATTTGCATTTTTCCTCTAAAACTAAGGTTAGCATATTGTAAGAGGTTGTTATCCTACCAAAAAAAAATCATCTGTGGGATTATATATTGTTAAATAAAAACATGGAAAGTTAGCTTTTAAGTATTCCCTGAAGATTCATTTTTTAACTTAGGACAGATCAGAACACTGTACAGTTAGTGCAGATGTCAACCTGGAGTCAGCATGTCCTACATCAATTGAGCCTCAACCACAGACGTAGAAGGAGGCAGCACCTGAAACAATCAGATACTCTCTGGAATATGGGGAGAAAAATTTTGATCTATTTAATGACACTCATAAAACCAAAGTAGCATTTGTTTATATCTCTAATATCTTCACACAGATTGAATTGTTTGATAGTCAGAAGTGTCTGGGATTAAGGGTACCTATCAACTTGATTAAATTATGTTTTTGAAATTCTTTGTCCTCTGAAAGGAGAAGTGATGTTCACAATCTGCAATTAGTTTAGTTTTTTTTTTTTAAATCAACTTTTACTTGTTCAGGAAGAATGAAAATAGTCCTGTGATGGTCAGCTTGAATTATTAATTTGACACTCCCTGAAGTCATCAGAGGAAGAGCATCATGATGATGGATGTCTATATTCGGTTTATCTGTGAGGAACTCTCGTAGTTAAGTTAATTAACTTTGGAAGACATAGCCCACTCCAGGAAGCAGCATTCTCTACCCAGGAGTCTTGAAATATTTAAGAGTAGACAAATAAGCTGAGAGCCAGCAAGCAAGCTAGCATGCAAGAATTCATTTTTTCTTGACCATAGGCATGATGTGACTGACTGGAGTTTCTTTGACTTTCAACAATACCAGGCTGTACCCAGGAAATGTAAGCTGGAATAGAGCCCTTTCTTTCCTAAGTTTCTTTTTGTTGGAATATTTTTATCATAGCAACAGAAATAAACAAAAATGAGATTCCAGTATGTTTGAAACTCTTTAATTCAAAGACTTAGAAAAGAACCAAATTTTCAATTACACCAGCATGCAGAAAATCTAACTCCACAGACAAATATTAAATTCATTTAATACATCAAGTTTGCTTACGTCAGGAGGATTTCAGAATGTTATTTCAAGTCTTAGATGCATTTGCTGCCTTTGTAGGGAGAAGGTAGCCACGGATTCATATCTATGGCCCTCTGCAAATAAAAGGTTGAAATCCTCATTGGGATAAGTGGTAACACTGGAAGACTAGACTTTGGGAGAAGGCTAAATCATGAGAGTGTTTGCTTATGGATTGAATTAATATCCTTATAATGGAAACCCAAGAAGGCATCTGTGCTCATTACTTTATGATATATTCATGGAAGTTAGGGCCTCTCTTCAGATGCTTACTCTATCAGAACCCAAACTTGGAATTCCCAATGTGCAGAATTTTGAGAAAAAGACATGTTTTTGTAAGTGTTTCACCATAGCAGTTTGAACTGACTGCAGCAGAGGATTCTGAGAAAGTCAGATGAACTTTCGTCTACCTTAAGTTGGGTGTGGTGATTAGGACAAAGTTTGTTCAACATGTTTCTGTTACTCTTGAATGTATTTCTGCTTGCCTGGTATGTTGCTACCTTGTTTAGAAAAGATGAGTGCACATGAACTATCAGGTATTGGGCATTTGAGATTCATGCAAGAAGTCTGAGAGACAATTGAAGCAGTCCCTCTCAGATTTAGAAGGATGAGACTGAACCTCAAGCAATTTCAGAGTATTGCTATGCTGAATATGACATATACAGTCCTTAAAGAACCTGACGCGTGCCACACACACCTGATATGTTCTGGGTAACCCATAGACTGCCTAGGATGAGATGTAGCTCTTTATCTCAAAGGTAGGCAGGGATACATGAAGTAATACAGATATTCCAAACTTTAAAGCTGCCCACCAGGCCCTTTTTAAAAGTGACAGTAGTTCTGATCGTGTTTGCCACATCTAACTGCAATAATTTGGTAATTCGTAAGATTACCTTGCAACTGTAGACAGGAAATGTTACAAGGTGCTTCCTGTGATAAGTAGGGTCAGAAACATAGCCAAAGCTTGTCCTCCTCTGTGATCCTGTGGGTACAGATGCCTCAGTAAAGTCATCATAAGGAATTTTGAAGAGAATGCTTATGGAAATGGTCAAGGGGTAACATGCCTTCAGTGCAAGCACAAGGAGATGAGTTCAGATCCTGAGCATCCATGTAATCCAGGTGTAGTAGTGTGCCTGTGACTCCAGCCCAAGGGTGAGCTGGGGAGATGCTGGAGGCTCCCTAAAGCTCATTGGTTAGTCAGTCTAGCAAATTAATGAGCTTCAAATTCAGTGAGAGGTCCTGTCTCAAAACCAAACCAAACCAAGACAAACAAAACAAAACAAAGTGAATAACAGAAGGGGAAGATATCTGATGTTGACCTAGATGCTTCCTGTGATATGAGGGGTCAGAAATGCAGTCTGTTCTTCTCTGTGTACAAGTGGGTAGAGATGTGGAGACCAAAATGAGGCTCAATACAGTCACCATAAAAACGTGTGACACTAACAAGTACATATATCTGATAAACATGCCACACCACACACTACACATACACAAGATTAAAAATATACAGTTTAATGAGAAATGACTGCTTAAACATGCCAAATGGCCCATTACCTACCTTCCTTCCTTCCTTCCTTCCTTCCTTCCTTCCTTCCTTCCTTCCTTCCTTCCTTTCTTTCTTTCTTCCTTTCTTTCTCTCTCCATTTTAGCATCCCAGTGAAATTACAGCACTTCAATATCAAAAGAAAGAAAGTAAAACATAATAGAGGAAGAGAATTGGCAATGTGTCTTTGCCAACAACAGCAATTCCCAATTTCAACAGATTTTCCAAAATGCTCAGATGTGTGAGAGAGGCTGACTCAGCAGATAGCAAATATCCACGACCACAAGGCTCACTTGTAAAAGACAACCAGTTCTCCCTCTCTAGCACCTACTGATTGCCAAACTAGTGTGAACCTAATTTTTATTTTCATTTTTTAAAAGAAAGAGTACAGAAACGAAGGTGGATTGGGTGTGTAATTCAGAGAGAAAAATTTGGGGGGATGAATCAGGTCTAAACACATCCTGCCAAATCCTCAAAGGATTAACAACAACAACAAAAAATTAACAACTTACAGTCTACCAGGATGAAGGACTTTGATGAAGATCCATGCCAACTAACTTTAAGAACCTAAATAAGTCAGCCCTGTAGATTGTAGGATATCATTCAGAATAAGGGAAGAAGGTAAATAAAGAGAAGAAGATTGATGTAAAATATCCAGACACTCAGAACTCACATTAGGTCATTGCCTTCCACGCCCTTGTCTTCCTTTTAGTGCTTACTAAAGTAAGATTCTTACTTGAAGAAATTAAATCAGGGAAGTGGTGGACAAGACAACAAGAAGATCACCACATCCTTAAAGTGTCTGGAGGATGTACAGATCAGGTGGGAAACCCTCACAGCCCATCATAGCATCTCTAGTGCTGATATCCCATATCATCTCCAAGAACTGTCACTCAGACAATCAAGACGCCCTGCTTCCCATTTCTTGAGGTCACAAAACATCTCACACATTAGAGCTTTAAAGTAAACTTTAGGTAAAGAATGATTACAAGTTCCACCTTTACATATCAATGATATATATTTATTATAACAAAAATAAAAATTTGGGCCATCTTGCCTGGGAAGGAGTCGTGATTGTATATTGTCTATCTTCTGTAATCCAGGTATTATGAAAGTTACAGAATTAAAAATAGAATGGCCATACAATCCAGCCATTTCACTACTCGGCATGGTTTAAATGAAGTGAAACCAGCATGCGCTTCTTTTCATACATAATGGCAGCAATATTTATAATAAGATATAGAATCAACTGATTGTCAACATATGAGAATAGGTCAACTGTGTAAATATTTCTTGTATTCAGGAAGGCATGCTTCTTACTCATCAAAAGAGGAGAACGTTATCATTTGTAACAACATGGGTGACTTGAATGTGGAAGAGTGTATTTTAAATGTAATAAGCCCAGCATAGGAAGACAAGTAGATGATCTCACTTTTATGCCCA
Organism: Grammomys surdaster; assembly: GCF_004785775.1. NCBI lineage: Eukaryota > Metazoa > Chordata > Mammalia > Rodentia > Muridae > Grammomys > Grammomys surdaster. The sequence goes on from NW_021621692.1 coordinate 4,109,875, forward strand.
CTTGTAAAAGGCTAATCTCTCAAAAGAAGAAAGTGATGTATTATAAAGGTCTAGGACACTTGGCAACACTGGGGAAAATTATATATATAAAATTTCAGTTTAGCCAAAGAATGGATCTCAGTATATCACTGGGCGAGATGATAGTTATAATTAAGAATGATATATGATATTCTTTGAAAATGAGGATGAGTTTTAAGTATTTTCAGTAAATGACAAACACACACAATTGGCTATAATTATAGCTGGAATTTTGCTACTTTGTAAGTTCTTTTTTCTTCCACCTTTCTCCACCCTTTTCCAGCCGTTCAAACCCTAACACTAGATAGGAGAGAAAAATGGCAGAAAGGAGAGGGGGATACCTTATTACATTACTTCCTGCTAATTGCTGAGTGAGGTATCAAGTGTCTTGTGGCAAGTGTGAAATTCAAATTTCATTATTTCTTCTTCTTCTTCTTCTTCTTCTTCTTCTTCTTCTTCTTCTTCTT
>NW_021621692.1:4110369-4118890 GCF_004785775.1 Grammomys surdaster
TTCTTCTTCTTCTTCTTCTTCTTCTTCTTCTTCTTCTTCTTCTTCTTCTTCTTCTTCTTCTTCTTCTCCTTCTTCCTCTTCCCCTTCCCCTTCCCCTTCCCCCCTTCCCCTCTCCTTCTCCTCCTTCTCCTCCTTCTTTCTTCTCCTTCTTCTCCTTCTTTTCCTTCTCTCCTCCTTCACCTCCTCCTCATTCTCCTTCTTGCTCTTCTTCTTGTTGTTCTTCTTCCTTTTCTTCTTGTGACTTGTTGTTGTTGTTGTTCTCCTCCTCCTTCTCCTCCTCCTCCTCCTCCTCCTCCTCCTTATTTTCTCCTCCTCCTCTCCTCCTTCCTCTTCCTCCTATCCCTTCTTTTTTCTTTCTTTCTTTCTTCCTTCCTTCCCCCCCCTCTCTCTCTCTCTCTTTCTCTCTCTCTCTCTTTATTGGGCAGGGCTACTCGACTATCCATGACCAACAACAACCAACAGCAACCCACCACTAACAATCTACCTCTCCACTTCATGGGGCCCTGGTATTTATATACCATCTGAAAAGATGCCAGAATTCCATGTCATACCATCACAGAAACTCTCTCATGCTGGCAAAATCAAGCTTCTCCCACAGCATGAAGCAAATTATGGTCAGCTTCTGTGGACAACCTAAACCGTATCCATGTCTATCACTTGGGATTAAAAGAAAGACACATTCGCACAATATTTATCTGTTTTTCAAAGAAACAGATTAATTTTGTCTCAGTAGTCTTTTAATTTCAGTCATCATGTTTTACAAATAAGTGCTTATATTTTTATGTGAATAGAAGGGATAGAGCAAGAGAGGAAAAGGGGAATTAATCAAAGATAGAGAATAGGGGAGGGGAAAATAGAGGGAGAAAGGAGAGAAAATAGAAGTAGAAAAGAGATTATGAGAGAGAGGGAGGGAGGGAGGGAGGGAGAGAGAGAGATCCAAGAGTACTTAGATAAATCACTAGGTATGTACTTCTTGAGATAGAGTTACATTGTTTGGAGTGAGCCAGCTGCCTTTAGTCAAGGGAAACCTTGGTCATTTAAGACTTAGTTATAGAGTATAGTGTTTGCTATAAAATGATAACGTAAGTAATCTATCTTTGTATCACTCAACACATATATTGATATTTTATTTTTATTAACTGGTAAAAAGAATCTGCTAATTCCATCTAGGACTCTTGAATGAGTTTGTTACGTTTGTTAACTTTTGGTGGGAAACTCCTACCACTCATTGACTCCATTGAGAAGCGTGTCATTTAACTACTGACAACAAGGCACAGACATTAACTTAGTGACAACAAGGGAGTGGGGCACTCAATGTCCCAGAGGCCAGGGAAGCAAGAAGCTCCCAGGACTTAATGGGAATGACTTTAGCCAAAATCCGCAACAAAGGGGGGATAGAAATTGTAGAAACCACCTCCAGTAGATAGGCATGGTCCCCAGTTGAGGGATGGGGCCTCCCTCTCATCTCAAAATTGTTAACTCAGAAATTTTCCTCTCCAAAGGAAAAACAGGGACAAAAAATAGAACAGAGACTGAAGGAAAGGCCGTCCAGAGACTGACCCACCTAGGGATCCATCCCATCTGCAGACACAATACCCAGACACTATTTCTGATGCGAAGAAGCACTTGCTGACAAGAACCTGGTATGGCTATTCCCTGAGAGGTTCTGCCAGCACCTGACCAATAGAGATTCAGATACTCATAGCAAACCATCAGACTGAGCCTAGGGCCCCAATGGAAGAGCTAGGGGAAGGACTGAAGGAGTTGAAGGGGATTGCAACCCCATATAAAGAATAATATCAACTAACTGGACCACTTAGAGTCCCCAGAGACTAAACAACCAACCGAGTATTCATGGAGGGGTCCATGGCTCCAGATACATATGTAGCAGAGGATGGCATTATCTGACATCAATGGGAGGGGAGGCCCTTGGTCCTGTGGAGGATTGATGCCACAGCATATGGGGATGCTAGGGTGGTGAGGCGGGAGTGGGGAAGAGGGAGGATGGGATGGGGAGGGTTGTAAAGGGGTAACCGAGAATGGGGTATCATTTGAGATGTAAATGAATAAAATGGTTACTGAAAACAAAAGGCACAATAATTTTCTAGACATTTCTCTAGAAAGGAAAAGAGTTTGCATTAGTTGTTGGAAAGGAAATAAAATATAAAATATTGTACTCTGTTCTCATTTCTATAACCTAAAAGCCATGAGCTCTATCCTTTTACGTTGTTTTGATGTAAGAAACATTTTACATGTTTCTAGTCTTCTCAATGAAGAGTAATCTAGAATAGAAACTTCCCTCTTGGTATGTTGACTATTTGATCTAGGCAGGAAGTTAGAAGTACTTATTATGTAATTAGTTACCACATTATGGAGGAAAACATCATTAGCTCTTTTTGAAACACACATAAAGATGTAACTACCAAGAAATTTGAAAATTTTCCTCACTGATAAGCATGTGGCTCTTGATAATGCTGAATTAATTCCTTTCATAAGCAGTAACTCACATATCAGCACTTGGGAGAAGGTATATGCAGAAGGATGATTGGGTTTGAGGTGAGCAAGGTCAATATAGTGAATATGTCAAACTAATAATAATGATAATCAATAAGAATAAAAGCTTATGCACTGTGCAGTTTATTTTCACAATGACCAGGCATCATTTTCCTTCCATTTGCTCATTGGAAAAATAATATTGTGTGAAATGGTAAATTATTTTTATATCATTCTGAGCTGTAGGTTTCTACTCATGAATAGAAATAAAATAATTTATGTTTGAATTATATTAAATACTTGTAACTCTTGCTAAGAATAATTTCTAGAGTGAGACAGTGTTGTGAATTTTGGACTCTTAGAATTTTTTATGACATTTCTAGGTCTTTGTAATAGTTTCATTTCTGCTTTTGCACTCAAAATCTTTTAAGTGGATCCTGTGCTTAGGAGTAGTGGATTGATTCATGGTAAGATCAAATCTATTATCTTTGTACCCTTAAATGTATAACTTTAGTTTTATTTTTCATTTGTAAATACCAGATTCAGCTAACACACAGGACACAAAACTTTAATCCTTCTCCTATCAGACTGTTCTCATTTCATTTTGTTAATTTTGTGACTATCTGAATCTACTGTTGATCTTGTAGTATTGAACGTATTCTTGTTCATTGTCTTTAGATTATAGTTAACAAATTTAGTGTTCATTGACAATGACTTACAAGTATTCATCATTGACTAACATATGTCACCATTTTAGAGGGTGTGTTAAACTCTAGCAGTGATTTCTGCAGGAGTTCTCACGTTGTGTCTTTGTTGGAAATCTTTTCAAAGACAAAGGTGAGATATAAAGAATAGAAAGATAACATGATATAATTAAAAAGTAGATTTTCTATTCCCAGCACATATACAGCCAGCAAAATGTGTACAAAATTTACTTTCACATACCTACAATCCATCATTATTATACCCTCAGTTAAATGTTTACATTTTAATTCTTCTCCAAAATCCTTAATAAGTGCAAAACAATGCTGTGCTTTTCATGAGAACAGAGTCTTTCCCAATTTTACCTGTGAAATAAATCCATTAAAATTGAATGCCTTGAAACCAATGATCTACAACTCAGAGTTGAAAGACACTTATTTACATTTTCAGATTTTGAAAATGTTATTCTGCAGCAACACATTATTGAGATGAGTCAGTTTCATTTTAGTATTTGGATATCAATGTGACTAAGCATAAGGTAATGCACTGACAGTTGTTTCAGGTATTTGGTGGAATAGTCCTGTCAGAACATAGAAGTTTTAACCAAAGCAACAATGGGAAGATTGGTAGATATGTCAATGACACATGCCAAAATTCAGCAAGTGACTAACAGAACTTCTTGCAAAAATAGCAAACAATTACAATTTGAATTTGTTGCTGGTATAAAGGTTTACTGTTGAACCCACTTTGAAAATCCGTTGGCCGTTAATGAAACATTTAAAAATGAATCTATACAGTGACCAAAATATTGTACTCTTGGTATTTACTCAAGCATACGTCCTTCACAAACTATGGACACAATATCCTTACAATAGGTTTTGCACCTTTTTTTGGTAATGATTCCAAACTGCTAACAATAACAATGAATATATAAACAATTTGCACATTCACAAATAAATGGCTAACATGGAAAATCTCCCCCTTTCTCTCTCTCTTTCTCTCTCTCTTTCTTTCTCACTGTCTCCCTCTATGTCACTGACTCTTTATCACTCTCACACACACACTAGGATTGTTTAAGCAATAAATAACAGTAATTTGTTTATACAGAATAACGTGGTTGCAGCTCAGCACAGATATAGAAGAAATTACTAACATAACCAGGAAGAGTCTGAACTACATGACATTTGTTTTCCTTTGTGGCACATTCTTGGGCATTCCAGTGAAGATACAGGGACAAAAAAAGAAAGGATTGTTCACTTAGGGATGGGGATTATGGAAGAAAACTAGAAAAAGATGTAGAATCAGAGGTCAGAAAAGGTATTAGGTGAATCTATGTTTTTCATTACGATCTCATACATATGTGTCAAAATTAATCAAATTGCACAGTTTTAATAGGTGTGACCAATTATATTTCAATAAAGCCATTATGCAATCATAAAATTGGTTGCTACTAGGGAATACAGAGCAGTTTATGATATATGAAACAAAGTGACATTTGAAAGTTTCCAGGGTGAAAGGACATTCTTTCCTGGAATAAGGTATATGCTAATATAGATATCCTTTTATTGAGATTCATTGAATTGAAATGAATTATTTCATTTTTCATTCATTGTTGACCTATGTGTTTATTGTATTTCAAACCTTAGAAGTTAATATATATTACATAAAGCTAATATATATGTAAATATATACATATATATGAAATTAAAATGTACACATCCACACCCACATCATACAACCACATACACATTTTGTTATGCATTATTGATAGAATCTAATTTGGCTTTTAGTATTAACAGAAACAGTGCTTTATTTGACTTTAGAGATCATGCTTAACTTTAACATTTCTTATAAACTGAATCCTGTTTGTACTTCATTCACACATCTTTACATTAACTGTATTAAACCAATATGCAATGTGTTATTGGTTAAAACACATCATTCTATGTAAGTGCAGAAATATCATCTGTTCTTCTCATCTGGATTTATAGCATTATCTGGCTAGGTGGTTACTGGAAATAGTAGTTTATTTTATTTTATGGTTTTACTGTATCCTGTGGCCACTGATTTCTGTGTCTGTCATTGCCTGGATTACAATAGTATATTTATTGTGTTAATTTGTGCTGTTCTTTTTCTTGCCCAACATGTGTACTTTCACTTTGCCTTGCATATTATAATGTAGAACCTTTATTCATGTTCTAGGTTATACAAAATACTTCATCAACATGTGAACACATTCATAAAGAATCTAAGATGGTATCAGGAAGTTGACCATTCCTAAACATTGATCTAGGTGTATTTTCTCCAGAGATAAGGAAATTCTTGCAATTAGTATCACATGGGAAGAAAACACCACTATAGAATGCAAAATGAAATTTAAAACTAAAATTGTGATCAATTTAACAATCTCATTTCTGGAAATCTGTGAAGATGAAGTAAAAGAACCTCCTTAAAGTTACAAGTGCATTCAATGTGCTGTTAATCACAAATGCAAAAATATAATATCAATGTAAATGTTGCCAACAGATAAACGAGGATAAAGTAAATGGGTTAAACTACTAAAGAAACAAATTGTATTACAATACTGTTTCATTTCCATTTTAAAAACAGTAGAAATAATCTTCGCAAAGAAAGACCTTCTCAATTGGTTATTCAATACCAAATGATCAACCCTGAAATTATACACACACACACACACACACACACACACACACACACAATTATATAAACTATATAAACTCTGTGTGTGTGTCTGTGTGTGTGTGTGTGTCTGTGTCTCTGTGTGTAAATGGATAAACAAGTAGAGGCCAGAATTTAAGGGGTGCATAAGAGAAGATGGAGGGAGAGAAGAGATGAGGAAATTGTAAAATAAAAATAAAACCCTAACATACATAAATGAATAAAAAGGCATTATATAAGCCAGGCACATAAATTCAAGTTCTGAATGATTTATTCATATGAAGAATGTGTAATAGCTGAACTAGAATAGATGTGTGTAGTTTCCAGAGGCTAGTGTTGGAGGAAATGAGAGATGTAGATAAAAAAGAACAAATTTTCAGTTTTCGCAGTTATTGTATGAAAACATTCTGGAGACTTTACTCACAGCACACTTATTGTAGCAACAGTGCAAAAATAATTAGGAAATTACATCTCAAGTATTCTCCACAAAGAGATATCTGTATGATGGCATGGGACGTAAGTGACTTTGTAGCCAAAGACCCACCATTTAAATTTACACTGAATGCCACAATGCACTTGTGTGTGTGTGATGCATGTATGTCTGTATGTATGTATTCTCCTCATCAGTTATTCTCTTGTGAAAATGGAAACAAAATATCTTTTTTTGCCAATCAATCAGACGATTTGATTTGTTTTAAATGTGGAAACTAAATTTTCAGAGAATATTTCCACTCATCTATTGGAATCACCTGATTTGTGTGCAAGGAAACAGTCATTTACAAGATTCCCAGCAGTATGACTACGATCAGGCTGTCTCTAATGTTCTCCAAATGTAATATTTCTGTTTGGGGTCTCTCTAGGGAGCATCGATTCTCAGATTCTTAGAGGCTGTATCATAGATCCATATGAGTTACTCTAAAGAGGAATGTATATGAATAGATGAAAGTCCTACTGAGACATCAGTTAGTGAGCAAAATTTCAACAGAATTTCATTCCTATTTAGATGATTTATAGACAAATCAATTACGCTTAATGACAGGGACATCTGACAGCAAAAACTATTATTATTATTATTATTATTATTATTATTAATCTGAGAGGAGATTAGTTGGTAATTCTTTGTGATGATTTAAGACAAAGTTATTAAGCAGATGTAAGTGATTTTATCCACCAAAGATCATGTAAATTGTTTAATGTTATAAAACGTATCAAGTCACATAACCATAGATATATTTAGTTCTTCTTTGGGAAAGCTTTCTCATGTACCTTGTTTAAACAAAAAGTATTCTCTTATCATTTTTTTTTCAACTTAACAACTTGGCTACAGTAAACAGCATCTTTCATTAAGCCCGAACAAAGACCAAAACTACCCACTTAATTAAATAGGTTGAATATTCCTATACAAAACAATTTTACCAAGGTAACTCAGAACTTTTGATTTATTCTAAAAATAATGGAGAAAGAAAAAAAGGGAAAGAAAAAGCAATCCCACTGGGAAGAAAATGTCTCTTGGAAAGTTTTGTACTTTTCCCTTCCTCTATAAATTGTCATCAGTAGCAATAGTTTGGTTTGTGTTTCCTGGGGAATAGGAGAATGGAGAATCCCAGCTGTAGTGGACATAACTGGTGTTCAAGCAAATTTTACCACAGCTCTCAGGAAGAAACACATACAAGAACCACAGCTCCTTGACAAGCTCATGGCTCAACTCATTAACAAAGCCTTGATCATAGGCCTACATTAGACTGTATCATACAGAACAGGAGATCCTACCCAACTGGCCAATTACTACAATTGAACAAATTGAAAGTCTATGTAAAAATAAGGCAATGTCTACTAAAGATCTACTTATCCCATTTAAACCCTTGAGGCATGGCAGAAAAGGCCATTCTCAATACACACGAGCAAACCTAGATTCAGAGGATATATAAAATTGTTAAAAGACAAATCTGGGCATTGAATCCATATTTTAAAGACTCCTTTGCAGATCTTTTTCTTGTGTTATTTGTTGCTACTCTGAAAGCAGTTTAAGCACATTAAATTAAGTGTGGGGTAAGGGTTACTAGCTCAACAGCCCCTTTAAGTATTTTAAGATTTATGGAAGGAAAAAATAAAACAGATCTATAACTTAAGCAAACACTGTATCTTTAGAGTCATCATCTCAAAACCAGAAACATTCTCTGAGCTCAAGAATGTTCAAAGAGATATAACCACTTGCACTAAGTGATGACTGACACAAAGACAAAGTTGGCCAGTGTGCAGAGAATAAGAGACCTCAGTGTTCAGTCCAAAATGGAATTTGTGTACTGCACCACCAAACACTTATTGGTCGTCACATAAAACGTATGAGATCCAAAGTGGTGGATGGCTACAAGGAAATTTTGTCCTCAGGACAGAGCATAGCAGCAGCATATAGGAACTCACAAAATCACAGAAGCTGTTACTGCATGTACATGTGTGAATTTAATTAAGCCTGAGCAAACTCAGCACAGGAAGGGATTGTGAGCATAAAGTCCCACCACTAGACAAGAAGCTGTTGGCAATTTTTAGTAGGACAACGACGACGACAAAGAAGAAGAAGGAGAAGAAGAGGAAGAAGAAGAAGGAGGAGGAGGAGGAGGAGGAGGAGGAGGAGGAGGAGGAGGAGGAG
>NW_021621692.1:4118900-4149039 GCF_004785775.1 Grammomys surdaster
AGGAGGAGGAGGAGGAGGAGGAGGAGGAGGAGGAGGAGGAGGAGGAGACGGAGACGGAGACGGAGACGGAGACGGAGGAGACGGAGACGGAGACGGAGACGGAGACGGAAGGAAACAAGAACAAGAAGAACAAGAAGAGGATGAAGAGGAAGAAGAACAAGAAGAACAAGAAGAACAAGAACAAGAAGAACAAGAACAAGAAAAACAAGAAGAAGAAGGAGAAGGAGAAGAAGAGGAAGAAGAAGGGCCAATTATCAAAAACTGTATCCTTGCTGCAGATTTCTGAGTTTGAGACCAACCAGGTCAACAGAGTGAATTACAGGACAGCCAAGGCTACGCAGAGAAAACCTGTCTCGGGAAAACCAAATAAATAAATAAATAAATAAATAAATAAATAAATAAATAAATAACAACAACAAAAATCCAGAAATCTGTATCCTCTACTAAGTCAACCACACAGAAATGGGAGGACACATGTCCAAGAATATTTGGGCAGTACAAATTGGTTTGGGTGGGAAAAGAAAAAGGACTCAAAGTTAGGTAGAACTCAATGGAATGAATAGCATGAGTTTCTTCCACCTATTTTCACAAAATGTAAATTTGATAGTTATACATTTAAACTTTTAGATATTATAATTGAAAGTATGGTAGTGATAATGTTGACACAGTATTTCTGCCTAAATTAAAGCTTTTGAAATTATTATTAATGCATAAGAAATTCTGTAATGGTTTGTTAGGTTGAATCTGTGAAAGTCTAGGTTTCTTGTTTGAGTCCTTGACACAGAGTCTCAAGCCGACCAGACTGACTTTAAGCTTACAGAACTTGCAGTATCCCCACTGCCCCAGTACTGAGTTCACAAGTATGCCATCTCATACCCATATCTGGAGCTGAGTGTCTAACCCAGGGCCAGGGCCAGTCCCTACATGGCTACTTCAAAGCACCAACAATGGAATGAATAAGTAATCAGCGATAAAGACATATGTGAGTTCACCTTAGCAAGTACCAACCATGCAGATGACATAACTTTTAAAAGTCATATATGATCTGAAAGATGACAAAGTTTACTATCACCACACTTTTCTAGAAACAACCTTAGAAAGTGGTGACTCTTATGGTCGTCAAACCTGTGTAATTTTTATGATTGTGTGTGGGGAAGATTGTTTCAGCTCCAGTCAGGACATTAATTCAATGTTGACATTATCTCGTAAGGTGTGGTGGTATCGGAAGCCATAATTTCATTTTGTTAAAACTGAGCCTAGAGTTTAGAGCCTTGTGCGTGCAGGGTATGTGCTACCACATGGACCCGAACACTGAATTCATGTTTTAACTTGTGCCAGTTAACAGGTTACTATTTTATAGTTTTCTTCATGTATACTAAATTATTGTTTAATAAAGAGGAGAGTCAAATTCTGATATCTTGAGCTAGGGAGATGACTCAGCAAGTAAAAGCCACTGAGACCAAGCCCGATCATCTGAGTTCAATCCTCCAGACCCACATGACAAAAGGAGAGAATCAATTCCTGCAAGTTGGCTTCTAACACCCATACAGGCAGCAAAGTACATGTGCATGTACACACAGACACAAACACACAGACACAGACACACACGCATACGCGCGCGCGCGCGCGCACACACACACACACACACACACATATATATATATATATGGAATGATTGACATATTACTAAAAAAAAAAAAAAGAAACAAAATTTTTCAAAGTTTATAGCCCTGCGATGGGATTTTGGAATTAATCATGCCTGTGGCTTGCATTGCAATGGTGTCTCTTACTGTTAGATTGTCTTTTTCCATTCTTCTTTCCAAGATTTCTTTCCAAAAATTCACTGTGCAATCCAAATGGTAGCCAGAGCCTTGTCTTTGATGGGTGATCATATACATTTTTATCCCAACACTTCTCTTGAAAAGGAAATACAGAAAGCATATTGCAATTAATGGTAATGGGATATCCTACATTTTGTGGGGAAAATTGGAAACCTGCCCACTACTCTTTTAAATTCTTTGGCTGAATGGAAAACAACTCTAACCCAAAGAAGGAGAAAGGATCCAGGAGTGAGGACTTGAAATGGGGTTCAGAGTCATGCTCCCACAGTCTCTATGGCTGGGGGGGGGGGTCTTGTCACTTTTAGGTCATTTAAATATATTTGTAAATATATATGTGATATTTCAAGATGTTAAATATCCATGTGTGTAGGTCAAGTGTTGCTCTATTCTAAACATAGCTTTTTTTTTTTTTTTTTGTATGAAGTAGAGTTCCAGATACATGTACTCATCACCATCATTGATTTCAGGGTAGAGTGAATTGACTCAAAGCTTTCAGTCTATTTCCCTCTTTCCCTTTTAATTCCTTTCTGTTATATTCAAGGACCCTTCTTTGGCCTTTCTGAGAGTGTACAGTTCTCATGGTTTAGAATACGAAGCTTAAAACAGTGACATGAGACCAGTGATGTGCCTCACTCAACAGGAAAAGCTGCTTGCCAGCAACCCTGATGAGCTGAGTTTCATAACCAGGACCTATATGGTTGAAGAAGAGAATAGAGTCCCACGAGCTGTTTTGTGGTCTCCATGTGTACTCTGAGGCAAGCTCATGCTCAAACACATAGACACACACAATAAGAGTAAATAAAACGTCAGATTCTATTTTAAAAAAATACAGCGTTGGTCAGTAAGTCATATCTCTGCTCTGACTCTTGAAAGGAGGAATTTCATCCATTGCTCCTTGACAGTGCTCATTTCTTCACATGAAGTTGCTCCTTGTCTCAACATAGACTCAGTAGAAAGCAACAACAATTTTTACTTCATCTGAGTTTGGTGGATTCCTAATGCAAAGAGGATGGGTAGAAATGTAAGAGGCAGAAAATTACAGCACTATCCTTTACGTATGATAATTTTTATAAACTCATGACCTTGCCCAGACATTGAGTTGAAACAAGATTTATTATTAATTCACAATATCAAATAACAAAGACAACAATTAGAGAAGGGTGAAGGAAGAGAGAAGATGGAAAGATCGACAGAAAAGGAGGAGAGAAAAAAATTCAATATTTACCTTGGAACATTACTAGGAAAATGATATTCTGGAGGTCTAAGATAATCACAGTGGTCTCAACTCACTGATTTACACCCAAATAGCCAGGAAATGATAGCATTGGCATTATTGATGAAAAGTAGATTCTGTATTCCTACAATACTCCACCCATCTATGTATACACTCCACAACTATTTATTAAGTAGCAAATGTGTGCAGAGGAGAAGGCAATATCCTCCTATTAGAATAATATATCTTATTGGTAATACAAAGGTGATAATACATTCATAAATGCTAGAATTAAGATTGTACAAAAGTTTCGGAGACGTGCAGAGAAGTCTTAGGTCAAGGACACCAAGAGAACAAGCTATACAGAATCAACTAAGCAGGACTCAGAGGGGCTCACAGAGGCTTATGCAGCAACCATGGAGCCTCCATGGATCAGTTACTGGCCCTCTGCACAGGTATCCCAAGGTCTAGTTGAGTCTCAAGTCTCAAATCAACCCTGAGTGAATAACAGCTTTTGTTGTGTAATCTTGGCACCTTAATTTAAAACTATTGGTTGAATAAAGATACCTACAGTCTGTAGCTGGGCAGAAGAGAAATAGGCAGGGCTTGCTTTCTGGGATGGAGTCTGAGGCAGAGATCACAAGGCAGGAGGGAAGAGAAGGAAGAAGGTATCTTGGGCTAGGTAGGTCTTGAGTAAATGACCATGAGGGCTAGCCTGTTGGTGTAGGCCCAGTCCAAACATGGGAAGTGGTATCTCAGGATTATTGACAGGGAAAAGACAAAAGAGCATAGAGGGTTGATATCTGCCCAGCTCTAGTGCTTTAAGACTTATTATAAATATAAGGATTTTGTGTCTTTTATTTGGGTACTCAATGATCTAAGATGGAGTAGGAACTCCCAAGTTATATTTACCACAACGATGCTGTGTTTGCTTTGCTTGGGTTTTTTGTGTTATTCCTAACAGTGAGAGTGGGGGGTGGAGGGGAAGAGTTTTAATCCTACTGGGTTGCTTTGTTCAGCATTGATATGAGGGTTTATGCCTACTCTTATTGCATCTTGCTATGTCGGGTTTGGGTGAAATCCCTGGGAAACTTGATCTTCCTGAAGGAAAATAGAGGAGTATTCAAACTGGAGGGAGGACAGGAAAGAGTGATCAGGGAGAGAAGAAGAAATAATTTTTGAAAAAATGAATTACTACTGGGCATTTGAGATGAGAAAGCATTGTGACTAAAGCCATATTTGTTTTAGGTATAAATTGAAGAAACAAATCAAGATTATAGAACGTATATAAACTCAAAAATTATGAGGAAAAATTCGTGTTTTGTTTGAGAGTTAGTAATTTATCTCAAGCACAAAGCAAAATATTTTTTAAAAAATAATAAAAAAAACATCATTAAATTTAAATGCCCCATACTCTGGTGCACGGAGATAGATGAGTTCTGCTTCTTCAAATATGAGAAGCCAGAGTTTCGAAGTTTTAGAGCACTAATTGTAATGCAGTGCTCGAAACATTCCAATCTTGCACAAATATGCTTGCCATGATGAAATAATTAGTTAAACTGAATCTTGGAGGAAAAAAAAAAAAAACAGGGTCAGGGAGGTGGCTCAATAGGTAAGAGTGCTTACGGCCCAAGCATGAGGACCTGCGTTTAAATCCCCAGTCAGTGCTCATGTGGAATTACAGAGCGGCTGAACAATGGCTACAAGAAAACAGGAATTACTGGGGCTCCTTGCATGCTAGCTTGGAGGCACATAGAGTAGAAATAGAAAGCCTGTAACAAGGACATGTGACAGAAAGTTGTAGACCAATACATTTATCACCCCCCCACCTCCACAGATGCACACATACATACCCCATAAACATTTATCTCTGTGCCTACACTCCATACACACAAACCAAAAGCCTCACTGATCTACAGAGAACTTAAAACAGCTATACGACAGTCAGTACACTAATTACAAAGAAAATAGATGTAACAACAGCAATAAAAACCTTCGTTTAAAATCCCACTGTCATTTTTCTAAGCTAGTATAATTCCAAATTGTATTCTATGGACCTGTCTTTATATGCAGAGGGAAGTAGCTCTCTCAGCCCGCTTCAAGGAACCTTTTGTTTTACAGCAGACAGAGACCAAAACAAAATTCACAAGAGTTCCAAATACGGAGAACAATTGATTAGGAGGTGTTCGTCCTCAGCATAACCCCTATGTCCACTGAAGTCTCAAGGGCACTATAGAGGAGAAAGCGGAACGATTATAAGTGTCGGGAGAGGAGGGCATCTGCTGCAAAATGGCCTCTTCCAGACTTGACAGGGAAGTTGAACTCAGGAAATCCCAATAAGGTGGTCACCTAAGGAAGACCTACGAATAATGGAAACCATGCAATCTGCCAACATGGATGGAGGAAATGTTGCTAGGCCCCATCCTTAGTTGAGGAGTTGTAGGTCAATTGATAGCTGCCAAGATGGAGGAAAGTCTGTCTTCTCCAGGGTTTCCTCCTCCGATGGGTTATCTGGATCGAAGTGATCACTTCAATTAGAGTTCGTACAAACAGCCCTGAGCAGACTCTGGTTGTCTATGTTTTACAAACACACATACTCACACACATTCACACACCAGCATCAACTGTGAAAGAAGAGGTTGTGAATTTAAGAGGCCGTGAGGACAATGAGGAAGAGTTGGAGGAGAAGAGAGTCGGGTACAAATGATGTAAATACAGTATTCATGTATGAATTTTGGTATTGAGGTGCTGATGTGCTCTGTGCACTCACAGACAGCCATTCCTCAGTGAGCCACGGCAGACTGATGAGAGATACAGTGATAAGGTCGTCAGGAAAAGGCTTTGTGAATGTCGAAAGAAACTGAGGTTTCTAGATTGAGCTAGTATGGCATTTAAAATGTTGAAGTCTTCCAAAGAGTTTTCCTCAAAGAAGTACAGCTTGGTGATGAAAGCCTTGTTCAAGATCGATGGCAGGAAGGAGAAGAGACCCTGACAGCAATGCTCTCCATGTGCTGACAAACTCAGCAGTGCTTGCGAGGGTTGTGACAAATTCACCCACCACTATTGTACTACATGTTTCATAAAACAGGTCCGGAGACTGGTGAGAGAATAGCCTGAACTCAGTGCTTAGATACAGATGATTTAGAATGAGAAATAGATATTGACATAATAAAATCTCAGTTCTGGGTTTGTAAAGGCAGTATGTTTATTAGGTTCTGTCCTACTCTCAAATTTACTGAGCCTAATATCTTTGCCTGCTTTATACCCTTTCCCCCAGTTCAAGGTATATTTTGATAAAACGTTCCATTGTAGAATTGCGTGGAGTTGTTACAAATATTATGGATTGACTTCACACATGCAATTAAAACACAATTCTAGAAAGTTACTCAAGTTTAAAATGACCCGTGAACAATTTTAACAGAAAGTATGGAGAAAAGCTAAGGCACGAACACTTTTTTAAAGCTAGTGTATTCTCATATAAGTCTGACACTTATATAGAAGCATGTTTATGTAAACAGCATCAGACTAGTAGGCAAAACCTTTATGTTAATGGTTTGAGCATGTGAAGTGTTCCACTGTACCCTCTCAAGAAGTTTATCACTTCCTTAGGCCCCAGCCTTGTATTGTTTAGCCGGATCAGTAGGCTTAACAGGCTCTGAGTACCCACTTGGTAGTTTGTTTTATTGGATAACATTTATTTATTTTTATTTTATGGGTACACATGTTTTCATGTGCACTACAGGCATGCAACCTCCGAGGAGGCCGACACAAGAGTATTATGTCTCATGAAACTGGAGTTACAGACAGTCCTGAGCTACCATGTGGGTGCTGAAAATCAAACCCACCACCGCTGCAATAGCAGAAAATTCTCTTAACCACCGAGCCATCTCTGCATCCTCATTCTTAGTATGTTAAGTTCAAGCAGCTGCAGACAGCTCCAAGTGTTCGATATGGGTTCACCCTAACCTCACTGTGCGAGCCTTATCGACTTAGGTCAGCTCATTAAAAAAATGAGTCCACGCAGTCTACGGCTCTCTGAAGTATTGCTTTCAGTGTTCACTCTTGGTGCTTCTCGGCATCTTCAAATCTACCACCATCTGAGGAGAGTACAAGAGAGAAAACACCTGGTACATTTTGTGTTTTACATTCTGATTTTTAAAAGTTTGCCTATATATTTCTAAATTTTCAGATTTACAGTTTAGTTTTTCCAACTGGCCTATCTTGCTGATTTTCATTAAGAGTATTCAAATCAGTCTAAAACTGAACTTTGAAATGACCCGCTTGTGAAATATTTATGTTCTTTTGGCCTTTATTGTCCAATGTACCTCTTTAACCCAACATGGCTTTTTAAAGTACTGCACAAATAAGGTGTGATCTCGGGACAAAAGTCCTAGATGAAGATGGTGGGACTCACAGTGCTATATCATCTGCAGAGAGTATGTTTCCAAATCGAGACTACAATGCTATTCATAACCTAGCATATTCTACAAAATTATGTTGCTGATGATTTTAAATCTAAAACTGCCCTCCTACTCCAGGTCTCACTTGATAGACTTCCCTACTGTGCAGGGCCAGGTAATAAGGCCAGACTGGCCATATAATATTTCCATTGTGGTTGGAATGAAAAAAAATAATTTTACAGACATTCTGAGTTTTTTAAGTCTTCTGTTCAAGACCACCTGGGAATCACAACAGAAAGAAAATTTGACAGCCCATCAGAATTTCCTCATCTCCAGACATTTGGACACATGACAATCCCTGATTTTCTGTGAAGATCTTCAGTCACACATGGAAAGCATCTTACAAGTTGTCAAAGTTTCTGAATGAGTTCTCTGAAAGACTCTTCCTGGAGCTATAGAGCAAAATTAAAGACTCCCTGCCCTCCCCCTTTTCCCTTCAGTCCCATAAAGTTAAGGCTTAAAAAGTAATTATGCTTATGTTTTGGCCTGATGGGCTGCAAGATAAGCTTGAAATAGAATTGGGATTGATAACCCTGTACAGTGTAATTGCCTGCTTCAGGAAGCTAAACGAAGTCATGGAAAGGCATTTATTATGTTTTATTTTTTTAAGCTTCATTTGATTCTCTCGTTATCCCAAACTCTGCACATAAGCTCATGTAGCAAGTTTATAAACAGCATCTAATGCATAATCCAAATCTCAGCTTGGCTGTTAACTGCTTGGGTGGTTAAAAATAGGATTGATTTGTTTCTCTTTGTGCTAGAAAATTATCTTTCATAAGGAATGTTATCCTAATTGAAATGGGAAGAAAGTACATGAATGTGATGTTTTCAATCAGACACTTTGGGGGGAACTAAGTGAATTTCCATCAGATGATATTATCATATTAAAAAGGAGCTATTCTATTAACCCCACACTGGCCTCTTCAAATCCTACAGTATCAGCAAGTTGAAATATATAAACAAAAGTCACTGGGTAATGCCCTAATGGTTTGATATTAAGGTAAAATAACTAATGACTGTGTGAACTTCTATCTAAAGTACAGAAGTCTGGAGACAAGCCTGCAGAGGAAAAATGAAAGGGAGAGAGACTCACTTAATGTTACACAAACTCTGACTTTTGTTTTGTGAGGCAGGATTTGGTTGTGTTGCTCAAGTTAGCATACAAGTCACAGAAACCCTTGCCCATCACCCTCCCAAGTGCCAAGACTGGGCCATCACACCCGGCTAAACCAGTCTTTTTCTTAGGAATGTATACATATTTTATCTGATACTAACAAAATTAAACATTATATTAATTATAAAAGATAAAGATTGTATTATTTCCAAAATTAGGAATATTTAGCACATTTTAAATAAAACTATAATATTAAGTAAGAAGTTTGGGGCAGAAAAATTAATGTGCCTCTTTCTAAGGAATTGTGGATGTTCCGGGGTTAAGAGCCTAGACTGCTCTTCTGCAAGCCTGGAGCTCAGTTCCCACATACTCCGTGGTAGCTCACACTTCTTTATAACTCCAATTCTAAGGAGCCTGATGGCATATTTTGGCCTGAATGGACACAAGGCCTGCAAACAGTGCAGAAAAATATTCAGACCAAACATTAATTCACATTAAATAAAATCAACATAAATACAAGAATCTATTTTCTTAATCATCTGTATGCCTGTTTGTGTGTATTTATGGAGACTACCTTGTGATGCCACCTTGGACCAGAAGTAGACCCCTATGCCCCATGATAGTCTGTCATTAAGTTATTCACTTAACATCTCCACTACAGCCCGCTCATTCATCTCCTCCAGTCCCACCCTCACAAATCTCCCCCAATACATCCTCCCCTTTTCCTCAGAGAAGAGGGAACTCCTTTTGGATATCACCCTGCTCTAGCACATCAAGTGGCAGCAAGACTAAGTGCATCTTTTCCCACTGAGGCCAACCAGGAAGTCCAGCTAGTGGAAGTGGATCCAATGGCAGGCAACAAAGTCAGAGACAATGCTCATTCCAATTGTCCCATACGAGGGCCAAGCTGCACTTCTACTGCAAATGTGTAAGGGGCCTAGGTCTACCCCCTGTGTGCTCTTTGGTTGGCGGCTCTGTCTCTGCGAAGTCCCATGGACCCAGGTTAGTCTACTCTGTAGATCTTCTTGTGGCATCCTTGACCTCTCGGGCTCATTCAATCCTATCCCTCATTCTTCCACAAGACTCCCTGAACTCCCCTTGATGTTTGGTTGTGGGTCTCTGCCTCTGTTTCCATTTGTTGTGGGATGAAGCTTCTCAGGAGACAGTTATTCTAGGCTCCTGTCTGTAAGGATAGCTGAGTATCACTAACAGTGCCAGGGGTTGACTTTCTCCCATGGGATGTGTCTCAAGCTGGGTCAGTCATTGTATGGCCGTTTCCCCAGTCTCTGCTGCATCTGTATCTCTGTACATCTTGTAGGCTGGACAAATTCTGGGTGGAAGCTTTTATTGGTTGGTTGCTATCCTTTTCCCTCCACTAAAAGTCTTCACTGACAACAAGAGATGGCCACTTCATATCACCTTATCACCAGATGCTAGGAGTCTCAGCTAGGATATACCTATAGACTGCCAGAAGCCTCCCCTCTCCCAGGTCTACAGCTGGTCCCACAGATGACCCTCACCATTTTTTGTCCTCTCTCCCAGCCCTCTTCCCCCATACCTATTCTCCATCCCTGTTTCCTTCCTCTTCCCTTCTCCCACCTCCTTCCCTCTCTCCATCCACCTGCAATGTCTATTTTATTTCTCTGTCTTAGTGAGATTCACACATTCTTCCTTGGGCCATCCTTATTTAGTTTATTTTGGTCAGTGACTTGTAGCATAGTTATCCTATAATTTATGATTAATATTCACTTATAAGTGAGTACATTCTGTGCATGTCTTTCTGGATATGGGTATCCTCATTCAGGATAATATTTTCGAGTTCCATCCATTTCCCTGCAAATGTCTTTGTTTTTAATAGCTGAGTAGTATTCCATGTGTACCATAGTTTCTTTACCCATCCTTCAGTTGAAGGACATCTATTTTGTTTACAGTTTCTTGCTATTACAAATGAAGCTGCTATGAACATAATTGAGCAAATGTTCATGTGGTATAGTGGGGCATCTTTTGGATGTTTGCCTAGAAGTGGTAAAGCTGGGTCTTAGGGTAGAGCTTTCATTCTGTTGCATACAAAAAACACACCTCAGCCACAAAGATATACATTACGTCAGAGTAAAAGGCTAGCAAAAGTCTTTTTAAGCAAACCGACCCAAGAAGCAAGCTGGAGTAATCATTCTAATATATAATAAAACTGATTGTAAATTAAATTTAATCAAAAGAATTGGAGGACACTTCATGGTCTTCAATGAAAAAAATCCACCAAGATGACATCTTAATTCTGAACATCTACTCCCCAAAAGCAAGGGCAGTAACATTCATAAAAATACATTCCTAAAGCTTAAATCATATATCAACCCCCAGGCATTAACAGTGGGAGACTTCAACATTCCATTCCCATCAATGGACAGATCATCAAGAAAGATACTAACTAGAAATCATGAAACTAACTGAGGTTATGAATCAAATAGGACTAACAGATACCTACAAAACACTTCATCCAAACACAAATGAATATGCCTTCTTCTCAGCACCTTATGGAACCTTCTCCAAAATTGACCATATAGTAGGTCAAAAATCAAGTCTCAGTAGATATAACAAAATCGAAATGACCTCTTGTATCTTATCAGATCACCATGGATTCAAGCTGGAATTCATCATCAACAATAGCAACACACTACAAACTCATGGAAACTGAACAACTCTTTACTGAATGACCACTGGGTCAGGGAAAAAATAAGCAAAGAAATTGAAACTTCCAGAATTCATTGAAAATGAAGGCACAAATAACCAAACTTATGGGACACAATGAAAGCAATACTAAGAGGAAACGTCCTAGCACTAAGTGCCTTTATAAAGAAATTGGAGAGATCTCATCCTAGCAATTTAAAAGCACACCTGAAAGCTCTAAAACAAAAATAAGCAAACACATCGACGAGGATTATACTGTGGAAAATAATCAAACTCAGGGTTGGAACCCAATGGCATCTTATACTCGGACAAAGTCCCCAGGCTACAGAATGTCCACATTTTTATTTGCAGTTCATGTTCATCTGATTCTATGGGTGGTATGACCTTAGTTGCTGACATTTCTGCAGGAATTTGCCTATGATTTTGTGTGTGTGTGTGTGTGAGAAACAAGTGTCTTAAAAACCACTTGTCCTTTTATTTGCAGATACAAGACCTTAGCAAGGTATCATTCTTAAGTGAAACTTGGCATATGTGAGTTATTTTTATTGAGATTCCCAATAACATGACCATGTGGCAGAATAGTAAAGGATGGTATGCTGATCAGTTCCCTATCACTAAAACAGATACCTGTAGCAGTCAGTTGTGAAGAGAAAGGGTTATGTTAGTCTGCAGTTTGAGAGCTTTGGATCCAAGCCTGAGTCATCCGAAGCCTTCAGATCAGTGTTGAGGCACTGCATCACACAGGGGCGTTTATGCAGCTAAACCTTTCACTATACCCACCAGGTGTCAGCAGGACTGAAAGACAAATGGATTCCACAACATATGTTAAGGGTGCCTTGCCAGTGATCTAAAGAACTCCCAAGATCCCCTACTTTTAAATGTTCTAACACATTCCAAAGGTTTTACACTGGGGACCAACACACTGGACTTTGAGGGCCACTTATGATTTAAACTTCAGCAAATGCAAGCCTTTAGCCTGTATTCAGAATGGAGCACTGTCAATTTTCCACTCAATGGCTTCAGTGGAAAGTTTTATGGGAACAGAATGTGCCTTTCAATGTAGATTTACATTTCAATGTATACTGCATTCAAGACATGGATCAAATTATCAGCAACAACATCAGTATACAATTTTTGAGCAATTAAGCAGCTCTTTGCCACTTAGTTGAATTGGAAGGTAAGATGCTGCCATGCATTTCCTTTCTAATCCTATAATTTTTAAACTTTATTTTTAGTAGGCATAACTTTCTTTTTAAAACAAAGGTAGGGGAGGGAGGAGGGAGACATGATTCAAATTAGAATTTCAGTATAATCCACCAGCTTGGAGCATAAGCATGTGATATTTATTGAAGATGAGGTATTGGTGTTGTTAGGGTGAGGCCATACTAGCTTACTGGTGATATAATAATCTGTGCCTTTTTAAGAAAACAAGTTAGAATGAGTCAGGAATGGCATGTGCTTATCAATAACTTTTTCAGAATTTTATCTTCTGATCCTATGAGTGAGAACATTTCTGCTCTGTTAAGCCACATTTACTGTTGCTTTGGCAGCTCTGAGAAGCTAACGTTGAAACAGGATAAAATAATAGTGATAATAAAAATAATCAGTTTTATGAAAGAAGAGATTCTGTGGGCTCCATGGCCAGGTCCAGTCTGCAAGACTGGAAACATCTCCAAGAAGCTCTCTGCAATCCCCAGAAAACTACTGCCCAGGAAAGTGCGGGAACAGTGCCCTGAGACGTCATTCTCAGTTTTCAGCACACTGGGTATGAGTTTTCCAAAACTTCCACAGAATGCTTGGAAAGAAAACTGTTTGCCCATGCTTTCCTAAAGGCAGATGTCTGTGTTTCCCAAGACTGATCTCTGGTTCCACGCTAGTTTACTAAGTGAACAACAGAAAAGAATAGCTTCATGTACATTGGAAAGATTACTGGGTGTGTTAGTCTTCATCAGAGGAGAGCCTTTCTGCAGCTGAAGATAAACAGAGACCATTAACTGAGGATGTTGCATAGATTCAGAGACTTAGGAGTGCTCAACCATAAATAGGATTTCCACATCACATCCCTCCTCTGGAGGACCAGGAATCATTGTGGATACAGGGGAGAAATCATTTAAGGTTTCTTTCGAGGAACAGAACTGACAGAATGAACACATACATACACAGACACACACATATATTTCTGTCTGTATGTATGTCTAATATCATATATATGAATATCAAATATTAACTACTATATAATCATATATTATTTTATTGTATATAATATATTAATATATTATTTATCATATTATATATCAATTATATATTGTAAATATATTACAAGTTATGCCCAAGATAGTCAAACAATACTGTCTAACGGCTGAAAGTTCAGTAATACAGCAATTGGTTAGTCCACAAGGATGACTGTCTCAACTGGTCTTCAGTGCATGCTGAAATCCTGAAGAAGTAGGCTCTAATGCCAGTGAAGGAATGAGCTTGTCAGTGAGCGTAAGAGCAAGCATGCAGAGAGAAAAATATTCCTTCTTCCATGTTCTTTATATAGGCTGGAAGAAGAGTTGGCACAGAGTAAAGGCAGATCTTCCCACCTGTGAAGATCTGGATTAAAAGTGGCTGCTCCCACTTCGAATAATTTAATTAAGAAACTTCCTTGTTGTTTAGTTAGCTTCTTTGGATTGTAACATGGGTATTCTGTACTGTATAGCTAATATCTACTTACAAGTGAGTACATACCATGTATGTCCTTTTGGGTCTGAGTTAACCACATTCAGGATGTTATTTTCTACTTCCATCCAATTTCTAGCAAAATTCATGGTGTCCTCAACTTTATAGCAGAGTAGTATTTCATTGTGAGAGTGAACTACATTTTCTTTACCCATTCTACGGTAAAGGGGAATCTGGATTGTTTCAAGTTTCTGGTTATTACAAACAAAGCTGCCAAAAACATAATGGAACATGTGTCCTCGTGGTATGGTGGAGCATATTTTGAGTATATGTCAAGAAATGGTATAGCTAGGGTATGTGGGAGACCTACTTCAGATTTTCTGAGAAACTGCCAGATTGATTTCCAGAGTGATTGTCCAAGTTTGTACTCCTACCAGCAATGAAGGAGTGCTCCCCTTTGTCCCATATCCTTGCCAGCAGGTGCTGTTACTTGAGGGATTTTTATTGGATATTTGATTTATTTATATTTCAGATGTCATCTCCTTTCTCCACCCCAACCCCAAACCCCCAATCCCATTGCCCCTCCTCCTTTTTGCTTTTATACCATTGGAATTACATGCAAGTAGTAAGGTCAGTTCTAGGTTGAGGAACTAGCAATACGATAGATGCAAATAGTCAAGGAACAAGCAAGACAATAAACACAAATAATCAATGAACAAGCAAGGCAATAAACAAAGTTCAATGATCACTCCAATGATCACTATTTGTAAGGCTTATCAGGATGACCAAAATATCTGAGCCTACTTCCCTGTCCTAGCCCAAAGTTATTTTCAAGTCTGAAGCCTACTTCTTTGTTCTAGTCTAAGATTTAGATTTCTACCTGAAATTACTTCTTTGTTCTAGCCTAAGATTTAGCCATTCTAATGTATGTAAGGTTTTGGAATCTGAGAATCATTTTGACTTGTATTTCCCTGATGATTAAGAGTATTGAACATTTATTTAAGTGTGCGGCGCCTACCACCCCGACCAGCAGGGAAGAAAGACTCGCACACCAGTTCCTTCCAGCAGCAGTTTACTCAGGAGTTGCTAGTTACATGAAGCTTGAAGGTGTGCCCCCCGAGCCAGCCCAGGAGCGAAGCTTTATACCCTGCGTAGGACTGCCCATGAGCCCATACCACGTCTCGCACTGTGATTGGTCAAGAACCCATGACACAAGATCAGGCCACCAGGAAGTACCGCCCCAGGACCAAACAAGGCTTGTTTACTCCAAGTCTGCAAGGGCAAGCAGGCACCATCTTTAAGGCGTGGCAGCAGCGCTCCAGAGTTCCCCCTTTTTTGTTTTTAAGCAGTTTCAAGCTGTGACTGCCCGATCAAGCAAGCTCCATCATGTAGGATCCCACGATCAAGGGCAGACAGGCTCAAACCATGGGACTCACTCTACTGGGTGCAATGGGCAAAGCCCACCAGGTGCAAGAGCTGGGCCCAAGAAAAATGGAATAGACACCCATCCCGTGTGCAATGAAACCTATAGGCTTCTAGGGGTGCAAGGGCTGTCCAGACCTAAAATTTGGGGTAATGAGAGCAACTAATGCTTCAAAGCTACCAGCCATGCTTGTGGAAATACACCTCCCCTCAATGGCCTGAAAGGCACGCACTACCAGCGCCCTCTCACGTCTCTGGGCCCTGACCATACAACAGATTCAAGACAGGCTGAGAACACAGGCACCCACTAGGGCAACAGCTAGTGCTCCTATACCCTGAAAATCTTCACAATGCAATGCTTCCGGGCTCACATGGGCAGGTCAGTACTATTGTGTCTGGTCTTCCTAGAGGTACCGTGGTCTCTCAGCAGCGCTTTCTGCAAGTTGGACACAGCAACAGTTCTCTCAATGTCTATGACAGTGTACAGCTCTGTGCACCGGGTCGGGGTTTGTAGGAGGGGAGTGGTTGTCGTTTCTGGAGTCTGATGGTTGTCAGAGTCACTGCCCCTTTCCAAATCCACCTGTATATAATTGAGTTGCCTATGTTCTAAACTGGGGCGCCTGATATCAAGGTTAAAGACTATCGGTGTACAATCCCTACGCCTTGAATAGTCTATTTTGTGAGCACTTCCCACAAGAGAGTGTCGGCTTGAGGGGTGAGATGAAGTATCTCCAAACGAGGGGTAGCAGGGATGCCTGTTGGGTAAGTTCTGAGCACCAAGCCCTGGAGTCGTAGGTGTTCGAGGTGTTCTAGGGACTTCCAATTCTGTCTGATGACTATTCCTTTCTACAACTGGCTCTTCCACCACATTTATACTATTATTTTGCATAATCTCTTGTAACATGTTAAATAATTCTTCTGCACGGGCACACTTAAAAACAAAAATTCCTTGTCCAGTTTGACACAATTGACCACTTTCAAAAGAAAACAGATTTGAGTCGTAGCCGTACCGTCGCAGGCAGAGGTAGTGCCATTTCACCGAGTCTCGCTTCGGGGTGTACAGAATCAGTTCTGTGTCTGTGAGCTCCATGAAACCAGAGTCTAGCTCATTGCCATCATCATCAACGTTAACAACCTTAAACTTGTTCCTATGGTTATCTAGGACAGTGTCTTTATCTGGACAGCTACAACAACTACCCATGGCTTCGCTTTCTAACCTTTCTGCCGCTTTACCATGGTCTTTAGATTCGTCCCTCTCTTTGAAGTCTGTATTATTTTAGCCTCACTACCCTTGGCCTCTTTGATCTTTGTATACTTACGCCATGTTCTTTCTCTTCCACACCTTTGTACTTGGCAGGAAATGTTTCCAATTCTTCACATTCACTCCCTCTCTTCCCTTTCTATGTCCTTCCCCAGTTTATCCCAGGAGGCCAAGGTAAGCTGTCCCGATACCACGAACCAAGGGGTGATGCGGTCCACTTCCTGGACAAACTGCTGTAGAGCCTTCTGTTTAAGGTAGTTAACAGCGGCACTCATGTACTGGCTGGTGACAGTTAAGGCAAAAACACAGCACCAGGGATACTGCAATCGTGATCGCCACTACTAGAATAACTATCTACGGATCCACTCCTCCCGGCACGAACATATCCCGCTGGCCTTTTTACTTTCACTTTTGCTTGCCTCCGTCCGAGGACCTTAAAGATTGAAGCCTCCTTCCAAGGTCTTTAAAGATTGAAGCCTCCGTCCGAGGACCTTAAAGATTGAAGCCTCCTCCCGAGGACCTTAAAGATTGAAGCCTCCTTCCGAGGTCTTTAAAGATTGAAGGGCCCCACTTACCGGCCACTTACCGATCGATTGCCCTGACTGCTACTGGTTCTGGAACTCCGGGAATTCAGGAAGAAGTCCCACGTGCGGGCCACCAAATGTGCGGCGCCTACCACCCCGACCAGCAGGGAAGAAAGACTCGCACACCAGTTCCTTCCAGCAGCAGTTTACTCAGGAGTTGCTAGTTACATGAAGCTTGAAGGTGTGTCCCCCGAGCCAGCCCAGGAGCGAAGCTTTATACCCTGCGTAGGACTGCCCATGAGCCCATACCACGTCTCGCACTGTGATTGGTCAAGAACCCATGACACAAGATCAGGCCACCAGGAAGTACCGCCCCAGGACCAAACAAGGCTTGTTTACTCCAAGTCTGCAAGGGCAAGCAGGCACCATCTTTAAGGCGTGGCAGCAGCGCTCCACATTTAAGTGTTTCTTGACCATTAGAGATTTCTTGGTTTGGCTCTGTATCCCATGGTTTGATTGGGTCACTTGGTTTGTTGGTGTCTAAATTCTTGAGTTCTTTATATATTTCAGATATTAGCTCTCTGTCAGATGTAGGGTTGGTGGAGATCTTTTTCCAATCTATAGGCTGCTGTTTTGTCCTGCTGACTGTATCTGTTGTTGTATAAAAGCATTTGTTTGAGGTCCCATTTATCAGTTGTTAATCTTAGTGCCTGAGCCATCGGTTTAAAAAGAGGACATAAATTTTGGTGGGTAGGAAGTATTGTTTAGATCCAGGAGAAGAATCAAATATGATCAAAATATGCTGTATGAAAATCTTGAACAGTTATGAAATAATAAAATGTAGCACTTTAGGACTCTAAAACTTTGAAATGTTTCCATTCTGAGTCCTAGTGCAGTTCCTTCTACACAGCAAGAATGTGAAAAATTCTGCAAAGGAATTGGCTTTTCTTTGGTTAACCTAGATTATGTATGCTCAGAAAAAGAGACAGTAGAAATGGGGTAAACTTTGATGGAAAGGAAGCCAGCCTTAATGGAGAGTCCAAGTTTCCAGTCCTAGCTAGATTGTGCAGTCTGACTATGATGTATTCCATTTTTCTCCTCTGAAGATGAGAGTCCGAGCCTTCCCTTCCAATGCTGTAGGTATTTCAGAGAATTGGCAGTAACATCTATGCCATTTAATGTACAAAGATGTCTCTATCTACCTATAATATTGTATACCAAGTTTGTTAAAACCAGCACAAGTAAAGGCTGGGTTATGTATAGGCATGCTTGAGAAAATCAGGTCAAATTTCATATGGTTAGAGGATTGACTTTACATTTTGACCAACCTAATTGTTCTAATTTTTGGAGGGTACGCTCAAAAGTCAGAGGAGTCTCTGTTTACAAACTACATCAACAGAAAGGAAAATCACATTTATTTCTGTAGAAACACGATCCACATCATATTTGTAGATATGTGCTTTCTCTGTGCTACTGGTTGCCCTGCCTCTTCTTAAATCACCCAAAGGACAGACAAGTAAAGGCATTTCACTGTTCCTTTATACCAATCCTGCCATATTTCTCTTGGGACTTTGTATGTCATTCAGAGTATAGTAACACTGCTGGCTTAAAGTAAGAGTAATAGTCATAGGACTTTGATGAAGGCTTATTGTTGACACAATAGAGACAAATAAAAGGAGATTCTGTAAACACCTATTTTTCAAATTTAAATATAAAATAAAGTCATATACTCATTCATGTATATATACATATATATGTATCATATATAAATAAAATAGTTCCAGGAGCATATACCTATATACAGGAAGAGTGAGAAGGACAGAGAGAAAGGAAGAGAGAGTTGCTTTAACAAGCTTTATCATTATTGTACAAAAATGTATCTGTCATCATATTCTAAACTGAAGTTTAAATAAAAATGTCTATCGTTTCCACAAAGGAGCTGACTCATAACAAGTACATTTTAGCTGGAGCAAAGTTGTTAGTCCTAAGAATTTGGCATACCAAGAACTTTAGCTTCAAGCAGATTAAACACACACACACACACACACACACACACACACACAAGCCTGAAGCATAGAACACTTAGTTTAATGTGTTTGTTGATTAACACTGTTTTCTATAAATCACATACATGTGCTCTCAAACACACAGACACACACAACTTCTCTGGGCTGAGATATAATCTGAATATATCTCTTAGGGTTTTGTCTGTTGGATACAGGGTTCTCAGCATGGCCCTATTAGGAAACTATGAGTCTATGATGGTGTAGCCTAGTAAGAGGTTATATAGACCATCAGTCTGACAGTTGTTAGGTAGGATAAGGTTTTTCTTCTGAAATGTCAGTGGAGTATATGGCACTGCATTGCTATCAACAGTGAGTAACAAAGGACTCTCTCATACATGTGGTCTCATGGAATGCTAAGTAGAACTTCTCCTCTCCACCACGCTTAGTCATGCTCCTATTGATACTGATGTGATATAGCCAGTAAGAACTTAATCTAATCCAGCATCGTCATCTTTGCACAGTCAGCCTCCAAACTTGTGAGTTCAATAAAGCCCCTTTCTTTTTTAAGTGCTCAGCTTCTGGTATTTATTTATAGTAGCACACACACACAAAAACAGTCTAATACACGCACAGCACATGGATATTGAAGTGTCTAAACAATGTTCGTGAAGAGATCTTACATTCAAATGACACAATCAATTGTCTGCGTGTTTTACATTTTTTCCAGTTAATTATTTAATTCTGTGGGTTTAGTTTATTCATTTTACAGTGACTTTTTAGCTCAAAAATGCACTGACTATTTATTGCAGCTCTATACAGATTAAACAGTCTTTTGAAAACCATCCGGCAGTATCTAGTTTCTTCTGTTTTTTCTCATAATATATGCAAGGAATGACTTATTACTTGTCACTTATAAAAACACACATTTCCTCTAATGTAGGGGATTTCATAAAACTGTCTCTTAAAAAAATACTACATGTCCATATGCAGGCAATGTGTAAAATAGACTTTGGATATTTTGCCATGGCTTGCAGTATATGTTTTGGTGATCCATGCCAACATTCCATTCTCTTTACCAAAGACATTTAAATTGTTAATGCAGAATATTTTGAAGGCAGAATTTCATCCAGAGATGTTTTTCTCTCAGATATTTTTAAAAGAGAAAAGGTCAAACCCTCCCAGTGAGTTGACCCACCCCATCTGACATATTCACTGAGGAACACCTACTGCGTCAGGCAAGTATTTTCCATTTGTTCCTAGTGAGATTAGTGATAGGTTTATTTCCAAACTTATAGTCTAAATCAAAGAGAGAAAATAGATTGTTGAAAACTAGGAGTTGATGCAATATTTGATAACTACAAACCAATTTTGGCCACCCAGAAATATCATTAGAAGGATGCTCATGGAAAGTAGAATCAGATAATTTATACTTCATACCTTCTAATTATAAGTAGAAGCATGAGGCTGGTAACCTAGAATTGATACTTTGTTTTTTCTTTATTGATCATTTTGTTTATTTACATTGCAAATGTTATTCTCCTTCCTGGTTTCCCCTCCACCCACCCATTCCACCTCACTCCTCTAGCATCTCCTCTTCTCTTCTCTGGGGCATCGAGCCTCCACAGGACCAAGCGACTCCCTTCCCAACGATGCCAGATGAGGTAGTCCTCTGGTAGCAGAAGTCATGGACTGGCCAATGCGTACTTTGTGGTTGGTTGTTTAGTCCCTTGGAGCTCTGAGGGGTCCGGTTAATCAATACTGCAGCTCTTTCTATGCGGTTACAATCCCCTTTAGCTCCTCCAGCCCTTCCCCTAACTCTTCCCTGGGAGTCCCTGGGCTCATTCCAATGGTTGGCTGTGAGTACCTGCATCTGTCTCAGTCAAGTGCTGGCAGAGCCTCTCAGAAGACAGCCATACTGGACTCCTGTCTGCAAGCAGTTCTTGGCATCAGCAATTGTGTCCAGGTTTGGTGTCTGCAGAGAGGATGGATCCCAAGGTGGGAGGTCTCTGAATGGCCTTTCCTTTAGCCTCTGTTTCTTGTCTGTCCGTGCATTTCCTTTAGACAATGTCAATTCTAGGTTATACATTTTTGGATGAGTGGGTGGCACCACTCCTCCACTGGGACCATGTCTATCTACTGGAGGTGATCTCTTCGTTTTATTTGTCCCTGTTGGTCGATATTTCAACTAATGTCATCCCATTGGGTCCTGGGAGCCTCTCGTGTTCTGGCATCTGGGACTTTCTAGCAGTTCCCCAAGCTCCCCACACCCCACTGCTACTTTTTTCTTTCCATTCATTCTCCTGGCCCTCTGGACTGTCAATTGGTACTTAAAAGTAGCGTAGCATTTCTTTTAGGACAAGATGAGCGCCATCCTTCCAGACTTGAACCTACGCCATGCACACATGATGGACAGAAGTCTGAAAACAGATTTCCACCACACGCTGCTATTCCAAATGAGATGCTATGTTTCCAAAGAGTCTTCCATGGAAAGAAAATCAAGTTACTGAAAAGGAGAATTTCCATTCATTTATGAAAGGACAATGCATTCTTTCCAAGAGGGTTTCTGAAACTCCCTCCTCACCCACGTCTATGAACAACAACAAGAACAACAATAAAACTTTTTAAAAGAGTATTTTTTAAAAGAAAAAAATCAAGGACAACAATCAAACAATGTTAACTTTACTGAAAACTAGATTATCAGTTTATAATCCAGGGCTATATGAATAAATCCAAATCTTTAACAGATATCTTTACTGTTTCATGCTTACATGTTTCTTTCTTTCATTCTTTTATGTACATGCTGCTTAAAATAAGTGAAACATTTGTATTTTAAGTTCTGGATAAGCAGTGATTTTCCTACCCAGATAGAGTGTTCTATGGTCTTAACATCTCATAAAAATATTTCACATCCCTGTCTAAGAACATGGGAATCTCCCAGGACATAGATTAAAATGTTTCCACTTCTGCCCTCTGGTCTTGTTGATCCTTGAGGGCTGTGACTAGAAGGTGGACATCAAATTACACATCAGGAAGCCATGAGTTTTAGAGTCTTTTCTTATTCCCCAACCACTTTTCTGCTGCCAGCTCCCTTCTTTACACACCTATGTGTTACCCTGCAAAGATTTTCATTACCTCCCTTTTTTTTTTAACCTATCTAAGGGGCTAGTCAATACTCAGAGTTCCTATAGTTTCAGTTTCTAATGGTTAAATGATCTTAGAGTGAGGCACTCGTAACATCTCAAGTTTCCACTTGAGTTACAGGAAAAAAGTCAGGGTCCTAATGTGGAGGTTAGTCCTGTCAAGGTCAGCTAATATCTCTGTGACTTTATCAAGTGGCCACTATTCTCTCTGTTTCAATTTTCTCATTGTGAATTAGGGAGTGCCTGCCTCTTAGTGTCAAAGTTAAAAATGGCATGGTAACATAGGTAAACTAATTGAGGAAGTGCCTGGTGAAAAGGACTATGAAAACCTTCAGTATTAAATTTTTTTCTCCATATATAATGTGTGTGTGTGTGTGTGTGTGTGTGTGAGAGAGAGAGAGAGAGAGAGAGAGAGAGAGAGAGAGAGAGAGAGCTTATTTAATGCTTTTCTTAGAACATTGGCCAACATGTTAGAAGTATTTGTTCAAAGATTTCAAAGCCAATACTGGATATAGGTTTATAGTAATTCACAGATTATAGACTTTGCTATTGTGATAATTAAAGACAATAAAATACAAGGAACACAAATTTTAGAAATATTTTATCATTTGAAAATAACATGCTTAGGATATTGCATTAAATAACAGGTTTCATATTTAAGTGGAGTAATATTGTGATATACTAATATCTTAATAATGCTATGTAATAATGCCAAGTAATAAAATGTACATAATTGGACCTCTGAAATATATCTGTGTTAATGGAAAATGATGAGTAATTAGTCATAATTTTTCACACAGCTTTAGAATCAAATACGAGATACCCTACCCACATACTCTTTGAGTCTATTTTTTGGGGGTATTTATTTTACACTCCAGATTTTATTTCCCAGCCCCATCCACCCTACGACTGTTCCATATGCCATACCTGCAACCTACCCATCTATCTTCATGAGACTGTCCCCACCCCACCTGACCTCTAAACTCCCTGGGGCCTCCAGTCTCTTGAGGGTTAGGTGCATCATCTCTGACTGAACACAGACCCGGTAGTCCTCTGCTGTATACATGTTGGGGGGCCTCATATCAGCTGGTGCATACTGCCTTTTTGGAGGTCCAGTGTTTGAGAGATCTCGGAGGTCCAGGTTAATTGAGACTGCTAGTCCTCCTGCACGGTCTCCCTCTTCCTCGGAGTCTTTCAGCCTTTCCCTAATTCAACCACAGGGGCCAGCAGCTTCTGTCCATTGGTTGGGTGGGAGCATTAATTTTTTTATGTACTTTGAAAAGAACTCGCACTTTCTCCAAGATAGAGTGTGATGTAGTCTTAAGCCATTATAAACAATGATTAGAAACCCAATAAAATAGCTGTTTTTAGAACACCCACAAAAGTATTAAAATTAGTGGAAAAGAAACTCTTTATAGTAAATGTAATATATACCATACTTCGCAAGAAATACAAGAAATTTTAACAAATTAAAAAGTACATTTATAGAGAAAGAAGTTGAGAAATTAATAAAATGAGTAGAAATCATAGCATTATTAAGATATTAGTATATTACAGTCTTACTCCACTTAAATATGAAAACTATGATTTAATGCAATATCTTCAGCATGTTATTTTCAAATGATAAAATATTTCTAAAATTTATGTAGGGAGTCATATGGAACATACCAGAGAAAATATGTTTTGTGTTGTTAAGTAATGAAATGTACGTAATTGGAGCCCTGAAAGGTGTCTGTGTTAATGGAAAATAATGAGTAATTAGTCATAGTTACAATTTTACAATCAAATGCAAGATACCCTGCCCACATTGTATTTGTGTCTAATATGTACTTTTGTCCTGTGTCTCCCCTGTGAGCTTTGAACAGTAGAGGTCTGTGATCGTCTGTGCTGGGGAAGACCAGACATTGTGAGTCTGCTGTGTTCCCTTTTTTATAATTTGCTATGACATAAGTTGACTATTGTATTCTGAGGATGCTCAAGAGAGCTCCAAAATGAAGTTCACACACTATGTTTCTCAAACAACAAAAATGGATTTCTCATTTATTTAATTCCCACAGGTTTACATTCATAGTCTTGTGTATTGTTTCATCTGGATCTGCTCACCTCAGCATGCAAATTGCTTTAATTTCCCTTGGACACATCCCACCACTATGCACTAGCTAACTAAAATACACTTGTGTCACGTTCTGATTCACGTTTGGTGTTTTCCAGACATGATTCTAGCTGCAATAAACTAGAAGCTTCTAAGTGACAAATATTCCTGAGCCATG
Source organism: Grammomys surdaster (assembly GCF_004785775.1). Taxonomy (NCBI): domain Eukaryota; kingdom Metazoa; phylum Chordata; class Mammalia; order Rodentia; family Muridae; genus Grammomys; species Grammomys surdaster. Next base: position 4,143,498 of record NW_021621692.1, read on the forward strand.
CCGTCTCTCTTAATTCGGTGAATCAGAATCTCTTAAAATAGTTTTTTTTTTTGTACAAGTTCCTAACCAATCTGGCTTACATTCTATTTTCTTTTCAGCTCTTTGTCAGATTTAATACTTATTAAAAGTATAGTGCCACAAGTAGAGTAGATAATAATACATAGTATGTATCACTCAACTAGTTAATTGTGAAATAAAATTATAATTTTTAGCCTAACACATGAGAGATACATTATGATATACTAGCCTGTGGCTCTGCCATTGAAACAAAATGTGTTCCTTCTCATTTCCACAGAGGAAGCTAGTATTAAGTTAATTTAACAACTTTAGTAGTAGTTTTTATTATACTTCTCACTTAGCTATGAATAAGCAAGTCTCATACTGAGTAAAAAGTCCATACAATGAATAATTGGCAGTAGCAAAGCTAGCCCTGCCACAGCGTAAGCCAAGGGATACGCTGAAAAAAAAAAGAGAGAGATGAAAATCGGCAGGTAGGGAAAATCTATGTGATAAGGAACATAGAGTCAGATAAATAAAATTGATGATTTGTGAAATTAGTCCAAAGAATGGTACTATGAACATAGTTGAAGATAAAATACTATATGTCCTTAGTGATTTTCATACAGTGATTTATCCAAGCCCTGTTGTGTGTAACTTATTTTTTTTTAATATTCATTACTCCACTATTTATTTTTTATTAAATCTGTAGGAAGATGACTGCTGAAATTTTGCCTTAAAACACATTATAATACATTATTTTTTTATTGGATGTTTTATTTACAACATAGGAAATGTGTGTAACTTATAAAAACCTTGGGCAACATATGAAACTTCCTTGACCCTGAAATGACATTCTATAATGCTATTAGTCATCAGATTATCAAAAGACCTGATAGTAAATTGGAATGTAAGCCCACAGCACTCCATCTCTTCTCTCCTTGTCTTCTCCAGTTGCCTTACCTAAGTGATGAGAAGAGACACTGAGGATGGAACAAACCTAGTAACACCAGAATAAGTGCGAATGGTGAGCATGGACATCTCAGCATGCCATATGTCTAACCCTTATATTAAAGGTGGTTATAATAATTCTTACGCTTTTTTCTTTGCACAGTCTATTGGGACAATGAATACTGAACTGGTGATGTAGTTCAGTGGTAGAATGCCTGCCTAGCACATGTGAAGATCTAGATTCAATACACAGTACTACACGGAAAAGTGAATTAATGAGTGAATCAGGGAGTGAATGAATTAATGAGAACAAGAAAGATTGAAAGACAATTTCCTGCTATCATTTTACACAGAAATCTCCAGCTTTGTGATGGAAGACATTCACACTTGGGGCATCCTTTACAAAGGTACGAGTAGTAATTATTCTTCTACCCTTTCAAGATAGGTGTTGAACCAGAAACCTTACATCACGTGTCAGAATACTGGGCTGGATGCTTTTTAATTCCAGAAATGACTATGGTTTTCTTTATCCATTGTTCTAGGGATAGAAGAATGTCATATATAAGTCTTTGGGAATCTTATACCAATGAAAGATTAAATGAGTTGCTATCCATTTGTCTGTCGTTCTGTCTGTCTATCATCTATCCATCTCTTTCTCTATCAATCTAATCTATCTATCTTTCTATCTACCTATCTATCATCTACTTATTTTTTATCATTAGTCTATCATATACCTATTTATTTATTTATTTATTTATTTATTTATCTATTATTTACTTCTATCATCTATCTTCATCATCAGCATCATGTATCCCCACCCATCCTTATTCATCTCGATCTCTATGAAGAGTTAAGATCACAAGCCAAACACTAATAAGTAATTCTCGAAGTAAATATATGATGCAAACATAGTCTAAATTGAAAGAACATATAAATTAGTGGCTTAGAAAGACAAAAGTCAAATTCACAAAAGAATTTGTTAGAAAGATAAACAGGTGGACTGAGAAAAGTTTTCAAAGTGGCTTCAGGGTTTCACACACATTAATGTTATAAAGTCATGTGACAAATATAAAATGTAAATAAAATAAAAATAAAGTAGAGATCATATTCAAGTCCAGTCTCTGGGTTTCTATCATATACTGACGTATCTTTTATTTATAATTTTCCTGAAGAAAAAAGATAGGAAAAGACTATGCCAAGGATATTTATGAAAGGATGCATATTCTTCAAACACTGTTCATAACTTTTTATTATGGTGTGTGTGTGTGTGTGTATGATGTGTGCAGTACTTTTAGCATTTGGGGTGTGTGTAAAATACACTGAAAAGTATTTATCTAGGGTAGACATTCAAAACAAGTTATACTGCTTATTTAGATATTTTTCTATTCTGTCCAGTCTCTGCGTTCCTGTTTCTCTAACAAGAATACAAAGATTCCAGTGAGTACATCTTCAGAGGAATTCTTTAGCTTTCCAGCAAAATGAGATGACAGATTGTCTCATAAAAAGAATCTCTCCTGTGAAATTTCCACTGTAGATTTCCAGCCTAAGAAAGCTCCCAAGGATCAGTCTACATTTTCTACGTGATGTTTGTGAGGATAACTATCTGTACTCCTCGTTCATCATAGGGTTCTCTCTTTCCTGTCTTCATCACTGCCAAATGAGTCTTTTGCTCTGGATTCCATCCGTATGTGAAATCCCTATTATCTCTGTCTTGTGGCCCCAATCTTGGAATTTTGCCTTCCTTTGCCTCCCAAACTTTGTGAAAGAATGCCTAGTTTCTTCAAAGAGCTTGGGATCGCTTAGTGCTTATCTCCCTTGGTGTTTCCTTCACACTCTTTTTCTATTTTGATAAATTTTTTAAAGTATGAAGTGCAGTGCTTTGGTGGACAGACACAAAGATAAGACACTGCAGCACAAAACCCTGCCTAGCCTTTTGAAATTAACCAGGTCCAGATATGATGCCACTGCAAACCATTTTCATAGCTGCAAAGGTGAGTTTATCATGCCCTAGGCTAGCCAGAAATATAACCTAGTAAATATAACTTATTCTTATTTTTTAAAATATATTATTATATTCACCTAACAATCTCTAGTCAAACATTTCTCCCTAAAACATCATGATTTTTATTTAAATGAAAGATTAAAATAAGGCAACTGTATTGAGACTTTCACACATGCGTTAATTCAGGTGTATCTTAATATGAGGAGTGAATTTCTGATTGTGTGGTGGCGTGGACATGATGAGACTTAGGACAGAAATACAGGGCCTAAATGCCAGTCTTGCGTGCACAATCATGCGTTTGCTTTCACTCTATGCTAAAGCCATGTGTTCTGACGTTTCTCAAAAGCAAGTCTGTTTGTATAACATAAATGTATTTCTTTGCAGTGGAATTGTTCAGAATAACTTCCATGTGACACAGTCACACACTTGATAAAGTTAAACGTCTTCTAATTGTTAAGTGAAATGAATATAACTAGAAAAATCAAAGAAGCATATCTAGTAATTAGCAAAGATTACCTTGTACCTTTACTGGGTCAATTCTATAAATATTTGTGAAAAACACAATATAAAAGGATATAGTATCATATCCCTGGTATTTTAAATTCTTACTTACATTCTGATGTCACTAGGTGTTCCAGGCTTTTATTCATTTGAACTGTTTTAACAGTGCTGTAGAATATATTAAGAGAAAACCAGTTCTGTTTTCTAAACCAGATCTATTAATTAAACCTGAGGCAAGGTCTGACCTGATGGGAACAGATGTGACATGCATCCCGTGTTTGCCTCTAAGCATCCTTCTGTCTGTTGTTCTGAAAGAAAAATGTCTTTAAATATATCATATCACTACTATTTGTTTTGGTGGCAAATGGCACATTGGTACTTATGTGTGATGGAAATCATCCTGATGTAATTGTTTTTATTCCAGCTTTCAGCATACACTTTATGAAGAAATGGCCCATCGTAAAAAGCTTAGTTACAATCAGACAATTGTATAGCCCTTGTTTGACTCTCTTCCACTTGACTGTGCTGACTTGTAAATTGAATGGAAGTATTCTCTTATAAGTGGGACAAACTAGAAACGTAAAAAGGATCATTATGCAGTAGATAACTCCCTGGTGCTCCTGTCTTTAGCACCCTGCCATTGGGATCAATTAATTAACTGCCTAAAGGCCATGATTAGTGAAGAGAACATCAGATAGATTCAAGTGAAGAAAACCTTAAAGAGAGACTGAGAGTCAAAAAAAACATTACTAAAAGCTAAAGGTGGATTTAAAGAATAACATGAAAATTTTACATTAGAAATAGAACACTGGAAAGCATCTTTGCAAAACAATAAATATCTAGGTACGGTTGTCAGTGGTTATTGTGGTTAGATCTAAAAGACTTAGGCAAGAGTTCTTCTTGGTGCTGTTAATGCAAAGAAAGTGCTCTTGCTCTACACAATGGGATGACTCTGCATTTAATTTAGCTCATAATAAGATGGAGATTTAAAAATTAGTGTTCTAAGCTGTAGCCAAGTGTGTGAAACAGGTGTTGTGTATCTTTCTATCCTTTAAACCCCCAAGAGTTGTTACTGAGGAATACTCTGCTTATCTGTCCTCCCTCCTCCCCACAAAATTGAGGAGCCTTTTGCCACATTCAACAAGCCAGAGTTCTCTTGTTGTCAACCCTGTTTATCCAGTAAATACTCATTTCAAAACATTTTCCTTGACCAATAACACATGTCTTTAGAGTCACACTGAATCTCCAGGCTTCTAGCTATGCTGTACTGCTTTCTATCACTACAATGAAGTACCTGACACAGAAAATGTTTAAAGAGAAATGTTTAACGATTTGTCTTTAGTCACAATTGGGGAGATTCTAACCTATGACATATCGCCCCCATACATCTGTTCCTGTGAGGTTATGAAGTGGGACAAGATGATCAGTGTCATCAACCAGGAAGCAAAAGAAAAGAGGAAGAAGCTAGTTAGAGTCCCACAAGCCCTCTCATAGGCCTTTCCACAGTGACATAAGACATCCCATAAGGTCACATCTCCTACAAGTTTATTATATCTCCATAATGGGAGAAATCAGAAGGAACAAACCTTAACTGCACGTTAGTTTTTAGTAAAGTCTTCTGTAACTCGAAGTCTCCTGCAACTAGAACTCTTGTTTCTGGGATAAACACCATAACTAAAGGCAACTTTGAGAGAGGAAAGGATTTGACTTACAGATTATAGTCAATCATGGAGGGAAACAAAGGCAGGCACTCAAGGAAGGAACCTCTAGTCCATGGAGAAATACTTCTTAGTGACTTGGTCAGATACCTTTAAATATAACAACTTAACTTGCCTAGGAATGATTAATGGAAGGATGTTCTGTGGGTGTGTGGAGAGGAATGGGGCAAGGGGGTGTCTCAGCGGGCCCATGCCAAGGCATCTCCTCCCCCGAGGGACCAGTCACACGCAGGCATAGCAATAGAATAGAGTTTATTCAGGCCATGGGGAGGGGAGCCAGGAGGGTGGCAAGAGAGAGAGAGGGGGGGAGAGAGAGAGAGAGAGAAAGAGAGAGAGAGAGAGAGAGAGAGAGAGAGAGAGAGAGAGAGAGAGA